>NW_004955424.1:25032455-25108976 GCF_000276665.1 Chinchilla lanigera
CTATGCAGTTCAGGCTGCCCTCAAACTTGCAACAATCCTCCTGCCTCAGCCTCCCGAGAGCTGGAATTACAAGTGTGCACCACCACGTCCGGTTTGAGACTCACATTTTAAAAGCTTGCCTGTCCCATGGGAAGACATAGTCTATTTATGGGCTTCTTTATTCCATTGCAAAATATAGGATTCTTGGTAAACTTGGTCCAGAGTAAAGATTGTGTATTGGTGAAAAATGACACTAAATGTCCAGATACCATTACACAAAACTTTAACCAAACATTTCATATAGTGAATATAACCCAATTTACACTTTTATAAATGTATATTTTATATATGCCTTCATGTTTTATATTTAAGATAGGTGAGAGGAAAAATAATATACAGAGCAAGCTTCTGTGGTGGTACTAACAACATCCACATAAGGAGCCTTGACTCCAACTTTGTTATTGACTGTGTAAGCCTACACATCCTTAGCATTAAACATCGCTCCTAACTCAGTGAGACTCAACTACCTTCGCGTTACTTGCAACCTTTGCGAATCTGACAATTATGATCTCTTTCCCTAGATGGGTGCTGTGGTCGGAATAAATCCTGCCGAAGTTCATGTTTTAGAAACAATCCCCAAATTCACATGCTGATGGTATTTGAAAGCCAGTGGGAGGTTGTGAGGGGTAGATGAGCTCGCAAAGCCAGGCAACCCCCACCACAGGATTAGTGGCTTTCTGAGAAGAGCGGCCAACCTAAGCGTGCACGTGCTCCTTCTCTCACCACACCCTGCCTTCTGCCAAGTTATGACAATGAGAAGGTCAGTCCCCAGATACAGTGCCTCAGTCTCGGACTTTCCAGCCTCTAGAACTATGAGAAATAAACTTCTTTTCTGTATAAATTACCAAGTATTCTGTTATAGAAACACTAAACAGACAAAGAAAAGGGATAAAAATCCTCTAACATGATAGTGTGCATATCATTTCAGAGTTTCAGAACTCTGTGAGGCATATTTGTGCTAGGTCTCCTCACTCTAACAGAAAACTAAATTGTATAAAAATGTATTTTATCTTGCCTTTATCCATATCACACACCATCCTTTTTATGAAAAGTAAACTTCTTTTTAAATAAAAGTCAAAGAAATTTTCTAATATCTCTTTGGTAATCAAAATAAATCTATAAAGACTGCACTGATTATGGATCTTGGTCATTGTGAAGCATTCAACCAGATATAAGGTTATGGTTTTAGCCCTCAAGAGTTTTATAATATGAAAGGAAATATAAGGCAAACACACATGAAATTTACTTAAAAATATACAGGTCTGGGTAAGGATTTCAGATAGAAAAAGGGAAGATGTCATAAGACTGATAATAAGTCTTTTGTCAAAATAAGAACTCAAATATTAAAAGCAACTGAGGCAATGAACCTTCATGTCAAAATCATAAAAAAAAGACTTTTTAAAAAGAGTGAACCTAGAGTCCAGCCTTGTAGAAGGAGGTGAAACAAATGAAATCAACATGTAGAATGGATTTCTGACAGACAAGAATGGCGGGCTACCTGTTGGTATGGAACTTGACATGTTTGGCAAGTTCTCCATCAAAACACACTGCACCTGTCACTAGACAGTGAAATGCGCCAAACAATGTGGAAGATCTCAGTGGAGCAAATGAGCATATCAGATTAATGTAAAGCTAAAGTATGAAAAAGTCCCTCCCAGTAAGGATGTTTTTAAGAAGTCTGGTGGTTGAATATTCCCCACATGCACATAGGGAATATTCAACCACCAGACTTCTTAAAAAAAAAAAAAAATTGTTAGCATTGTTCTCACTGATCTCTATAAGCACTTCATAGTTTCCAAAGCTTCATTCCTAGACTCCTTATTTATTTGTTTATGTTTGACACAGTGTCCAAATGCACGGCCCAGGGTAGCCTGAGACTTGTCATCCTTCAGTAGCTGGAACTGCAGACATGCACCACTGTGCCTGACTTATGCTGACCTTTCATAAAGCAACCTCCGTAAGATAAACAGAAAAGAGAAAATGGATACAATTATTTGATCTACAGAACATTTTGCATGATTTTAAGAAAAAGATATTAAGAAATCACACAGATGGATGCAATTATCACCCAGAGAATAATGCAGAGAGTATCTTTACTACTGCTGCTTGTAATACCCATGCTAGATTGCTGCATGAGTCAAAGACAAAAGGAATAGAATTTGCCTTAAGATAATTAAAAAAGAAAAAAGCTATCATGTCCTTCTGAATTTTATGAAGTGTTGAAACAAATACATTTTGTTCTTGTACGGGTTTCAAAATTTCCAAATTAATAATGCTGTCAAAATTAGAAATAAACAAGATGTTTGATTAACATGTTTTCTGGTAACCTTGAGCACAGTAAATTGAACATAATTTAATTTTTTTTATAACTTGTAAGTTGAGAGGTCTTCAGATCATTGATGATCTGGAGCAGCAGGAAGGTACAGGACTGAGCTGAACCTGATGTACCTTCAGCGCTCAAGTGAGAAAGGTCAGTGCTGAAAAACAAATCCACTTAATTAATGGTTCTGGCAAGTCGGGATTCAAATTATTAGGCTTCCAAACAAAATTAAAATTTTAAACTTTGTATTTTAATTACTTTAACCATGCACTTCACCTCCTAGATCTGGCATTGCTAGACCTACAACTTTATTCTATGCCTTTAGAATATGCATTTATTAAAAAACTTAAGAAGTTCACCCTATCTTGCAACTAGACAATGAAGATCTGACATACTGAGCAAAACTGTCTTCTCCAAGTGTTCAAAATATTCTATTATTCAGAACATTTATAACTTTATAGAGTAAGCAGAGCAGAGGCCAGAATAATGGAAAGACATATACCCTTGTTATCCCCAGTCAGGGCTTAGAAAATCCAGGGTCACTTTCTAACTCTTCCAAAGGCAAAGCACAACTAAATTTGGTTCTAGTCTTAGGAGAGGTTAACTTGACTCTGATTATTAGAAAATTAATCAGCTGTACATACGAATGGCTGGTTTTATTTTATTTTTCTTTTTTAAATGGTTGGCTTTAGAAAATAGTGTTTTATACTGTTTCTGAAGTTGCTATAATTCTATTCATAAATTTAATTATTAACATCCGAACCTCTTGTCTGCAACTGTCTACTACAGAAGAGTTGAAAAATATGAGTGAATTATTCAACAAAATGACTGACTTTCCCCTTTGCCATGAAAAACAGCACTTGGTAGCCTGGTAATAAGGAATCTGGGGGGAAAACCTAAATAAATCTGGAACCAGAAAAAGGAATACAGGATATCAAATTTCACCCAATAGTGATCATAACCTCCAAACCACATGTAAAGTTTTGCTGACTGGATCAAAGCAGGAGAGAAATAAAGCAAACAAAGATTTTTTTTTAAAATACATACTAAAAATGAAAAAACATTATGGATAATCATAGGCTACCAGGAAAAAATATCAAGATTTAAAATCGTTGTAATAAGGCAGTGGTTAAGAATACAACTACATTATGCTAATTATCGTAGTTATACCATTAAGCAATGTAAATTACTACACTTATTAAAGGGACAAAAATGCCTCTGACTTAGTAGATATAGATAAGTTATAGTAAGGTTTATAGGCTGAGATTAAAATTATGCCTCTTTTGCAATAAAAATAATGGCTTTAAATAGAAAATAATAAATAACGAGTGAGTATGCAACTGTGTAATAATTAGTTTAACTTTTACAGAGGTCAAGACCTCAGTTTTATTATCAATAGTGTATCACACTCACTCAGCTCTGTACAACTCTAGCCATTTTTATTTAAAGTAAATGTTTGGTGAGTCATTAGGGCTTTAATTCCCACCAGAGCACAGTCTTCTGTTTTTGTTTTTGTTTTTTCTTCCTGCCTTCTGTATCAAGGAGGACAGACCCAAAATACCTTTCAAGATCTTTTGACCTAATTATTTTTAAAATAATCTTCTCCCTACAGTCCAAGTCAAAAGAGTGGAAAACGCCCTTGACATTTCCCCACATCAAATCAGTTGCCAAGGAAGATCTGTGGGTTCTATTTCTTATGTGTGTCACAAATTTGTTTATTTCTCTCCATCTCTGCTATTATCAGTCCAAGTGACCCCGTTCCTCGCGTCAATTCCATCAAGTCTAACCGACCTCTTCTGAAGCCCTATGGAGCAGCCACAGCACTCACACCTAATCTGACCTCCAAGCCCCACACTCCTCAGCTTCATTTCGAGCCAACTTTACTGCTCACGTTCCAGCTTCTCCTGTCTTTTTTTCAGATCCTTCATCGTTCAAGTCTCCTTCTTGCCTTAAAGCTCTTCCCTTCCTTCAATGCTCTTTGCCCAAAACGTCACATCCTCAGCCTCACAATCACTTCCTTAGGAAAGCACACACTGACATTCTCCTCAGTGAGGTCAGTGCTTCTGCGTACCCAGTACTATGCTGTACAACGCCACCACTCTGCTTAGTGATGTGTCTAGTAACCGCACATCTCTGTCCTGCAAACCTTCCTTCCACAAGACACACAGATACACACACTTCGTGAGAGGGAGCACGTTAGTCTTGATCTGTACTGAATTTCTGGTTCCAATAAAATTTCATACCACACAATACAAATGTCCACCAAACTGTTGGATAGCTCCATTCCTAGGGGAAAAGCTGAGTTATAGGTTGGGACTTAAAAGGCATAGATAGTTTCACTGGCAAATAAATCTGGACAATGAACAGCAGAAACTAAACTATCTTCCCTGAACAGATCAGGACCTTGCTTAGCCTCAACATCTTACTCTGAGAATCAGTAAACTGGGTGTACAAATAGCTTCTAGACATCCTAATAAAACAATTTTGACAAAACACCTCAAAAATAAAGAGCTATGCTCTAGAAATATAAGTTATCACTGCAATGTGGGTGTATGAGTGTGTATAACTATTGATTTGAAGGTTTTTGTTTTTGTTTTGGTGGAGGTTTTTGTTTTGTTTTGTTTTTGAGACAGGATCTCACTATGTAGTCAAGGCTACCCTTGAATTCACAGTGATCCTCCTGCCTCAGCTTGCCAACTGTTTGGATTACAGACATTCACCACCACATCCAACTTGGAGATATATCTTGATGTAATCATAAATATTTTAATATTCCCTGTTGTGCTGTGATTTTCTCAAGGGTACTGAGTATTATTTTCATGAAGTAAAAATATCCTTTATTTTAGATAGTTGGAGGAAACTAGGCTTCCTTTTCTTGGTCTATCTCAGTAGTGGTTATACAGTTCACATAAAGATGCTTTGTGGATGGAGAGGTCAAAGGTCTTTAGTTCAAAGGTCTTTCAAGGAAGAAAAAGCCATACAGAGTGATCAGCTCTGTGCAGAACAGCTGATGAGGAGATAGGCTACCAGCAGCTTCTCTGTGGGAGCCCAGCATTGCCTCACACTTGCCATCCAGACACTCACAGATTAATAAACGTGCTGGATCTGAGTGCAAAACAGTTGTGATTTACGTAAAACTCAACAGGAAAGAACTTATCTCCATATTTTCCCTAAGAAGGAGCATAGTCAAGTAGCAATCAGCAATTTTTTTTGCTAATTGGGACTGACACTGACAAATGTAGCAGTGAAAGTATGAGGAAATTATTTCACCACTTATTTCAAAATGAGTTCTCAAATTTATTGCTTTTTAATTCCAAAAGTTTTTAAGAATAATTTTTCTTGCCTACAATAAAAAAATGTACATGTATTAATATAAACAGAAAAATGTGACAAGAAAAGAAAATTCTGAAAAATGTGTAACCTCTGCAACCAAACAGCGTGACACTGGCACGGAAATAGAAATGAAGGGGACACGCTAGCGGGACCGGAAAAAGGCAATTTAGCAATCTAATATGCAGAGGTATAATTTCAGCTGGGTCAGAAAAGATAATTTATTTTAAAGTAGCAATGATATCAGTAACTGTTCTTCTGAGAGAAAAGAAATATTATATACCCTAATTTACTTAAAATTTCAGATGTAAACCTACATCCACAAAAATATTAGAAAAAATATCAAATGACTTAATGTCCAACCCAGAGGTTAAGGATAGATCTATCTGAATGCATAAATAGTAGCACCTACTATATAACAAATAATTCTATAAACAAAGCCAACCAGCAGATACTATATAGAGGAAAGCTGTATAATTCAACTAACATTAAAATTTTAAAATGTAGAACAGAACCCATGCACAACTTTCAAAATTGATAACAAAAAAGACATACCACTACATCTATGAACCTGAAAAACATCAAGCAAAGTGAAAGAAGCCAGGCACAAAGGTCACATATTACGTGGATTTGTGTATGTGAAATGTCCGGAGCAGGCCAATGGTGGCTGTCAGCAAGGGCTAGGAGGAAGAACTGCGAGTAATTCCTCAACAGGTATGGGGTCTCCTGTGGGGAGCTGAAATAACCCAGAACTAGACAGTGGTGTTGCACAATAGTCTGACCACACTAAAACAAATGAATTTGTCACTTTAAAATGGCTAAGTGTTAAGTGAATTTCACCTCAATTTAAAAAGTTACACCACCCAGTAAACGTAAGGAGCACGTCTTGGTTACTTTTATCATTACTGGGACAAAATACCCGATATGCACAAGTGAAAGGAGAAAGGGTTTATTTCAGCTCACAGTTTGTAGAGGTTTCAGTGCAAAACTGTCTGTCTCCAAGGCAGGGCCACATGTCAGAGGGGGATGGCTGAGGAGAAACAGTCCATGGCAGAGTGGCAGGAAGCAGCAGAAAGAGCAAGCATTCTCAGTTTCCCCCATCTCTCATCCAGGGTACACACCTGTTTGCCATCCACACCCAGGGCAGGCCTTCCCACTACCCATGCCTAAAACTGCGCTAAACCAGTCAGTGGGCTAATTCGGTACCACACGCCTTTAATCCCAGTATCACATACACTAGATGCAGCCAACTCTGAAAAGCCCCGCCTATGAGCATGTGAGGCTTTGCAGGGGCATGAGATACAAGCCATAAGAATGCATTTACACAGACATATGAGATACAAGCCATAAGAATGCATTTACATAGACATCTCACAAAGTAATCTTCATGATGAGCAAACTTATAAGAAGATATTAGATCTCCTCAGCAGATAGGAAAAAGCAATTTAAAATGCCAAGAAATACCTTGTGTCCATTCAATTAGAGAAAAATTAAAGGAAAAGTAATGCAGTGACTACTGCTGGTGGGGATTCAGGTAACTGCTGTAAATGTTAACTTGCTACGGAAGTTTCCGAAAGTAATCCAGGAAGACCGACAAATTAAAGTTGTGTAGATCCTAGTTTTAGCAATCCTATTGCTGGAAATCAGGATCACAAATAAAAGCTTCAATAGGTAAGAACATACATTCAAGTACATTCACCAAAATCCCCCAAAACTCCAGAGAATGCCTTCGATGGAGGAAAGGTCGAACATCAGCTGATTGGAAGAGGTTTTTCCCAGTGTCAAGTGACAACATACAGAGAAATTTATAGAACATTATCTTATTTTTGGAAAGCAAAGAAATGTACGTCAATGTATGAATTTAGGAAAGTCATAGCAGAGTATGTAGGAGCTATTACTACTGGTAATACAAGAGGGAAGATGAAGGCAGTTATGGTCTGAGGAGGAGAAAGGAGGGGAAAACAGAAGAGAAAAGGAAAAACTCTTAATATTTATGGTACCACTTTAAACAAGCACAAAATAAAAAGTGAGGCACTCAGCAATATAGGTCCTGAAGCAAAGAGATGCCAGTCCCACATACGTGGAAGGCATCCAGTATGAGATACATGGATAGGTTCCTGCAGTCCACCCAAAATTCACCCTTTGGCCAGATTGATTATAGGATTCCACTGTTAACCTGTCTATTTAAGTTTCACTTTCTTTTATCTTATTTTATTTGTTGGTTCTGGGGATGGAAACCAGGATCTCACACCCGCTAAGCACATGCTCTGCCACTGAGCTAGCTGTACTCCTAGTTCCTATTAACCTGTTTTTCAGGAGGAGCAATGTGAGCCTGAGATCAGAACCAGTCTATCGTGTATGCTCAAATAAGGACTCTTCCCCTCATGGCAGTACGACCTTGAGAAAGTTGTCTAAATTACTCAACCTACAGCTCCTTCCCCTAAACATCTATAATTGGAGTGCTGTTACCTAATTGATAGGAATGCTGTGGGGACTAACTGAGAAGAGCACACACATTTCCACAAAGCCTGGCATTTCATGGGCTATCAGCAAATAAGCGCTAGTAGAAATGGAACAGAACCTCAAACCGTAGAAAATCTGGCACTCTTCCCACTACCCATGCAGGCTTCCACGGCTGGAACTGGAAGACTTTTCTAACTAAAAGTACCCCAAATGCAGAGGTCTCCTGGAGATTGTCAGAATTATTTAGACACTCCCATTATGCGATGCATGAATGAGGATAAGTGTCTCTCCCTAGAAAATACAATAGGATTCTACTACCCACTACTTCGTATGGGAGTGTTTTTCAAGGTGTTTTTTAAAAAATAAAATGTTTGTACTCTTTATCTGTAAAATAGATGTAATAATAATAATAATAGTTTAACTGGGCTGCTTTAAAACTTGCAGTGACTTACATCGCACTAAAATTCCTGGAGACAGCACTCAAGACTAGATTCCCAAAGGGTCAGACTCCTCGTTACCTCTCTAACCTCAGATCTATCACTAGTCCCCACTCCCAGCCCAATCTTTCCGGCTTGGCAACACTCCCTCCACGCTGACCCCCTGCCGCAGGAACTTTGCCCTTGCCCCTCCCCCTGCCTGGAAAGGTCTTCTAGATATCTGCATGGCTCCTTCCTCCACTTCTTACAGGTTTTCGTGCAAAAGTCGCACTCTTCTTTCCTAACATTTCTGCCTAATATATCAACAAAACTAAAAAACAGCAACAGTAAAAAAACTGATCTTCACTTCATATTTCTTCTTTGGCTTTATTCATTCATTTATTATCTGCTTTCCTTCAAACATAAATTATAATCTGTACCCACCCCACTATAATGCAAGGCAGGGGTTCTTGTCTATTTTTTTCTCTTTTAATAGACATTTCATAAACATTTGCTTAAAGAGTAAGAAGACTTGTTTAAATTTGTGAGATAATATACATTACTTACATACATATGTACATATATACATGTGCAAACACAAACATATAACACAATCATGTTTAATTACTAATATAAAATGTGAAGAATAGCACATGACAACAACTCTTTCCTTAATCTAACCTTCATTCAGAATTCTCTGAGCCCTCTGCTGGACGGGGCCCAATCCTGGGCTGCCTGCTCTGTCCTTATAGAATCTAAGCAACAATTCTATGACATTAATTTCATGAAGTGCCCCCACCTTGGTATCTGACCACCTTCGATATCTCATCTCCCTAGCCCACCTTTCCCAGGAAATCAGTTGCTTTGTTCCAGCAAGAACTTCTCTCTCCCTGGATATTCCCTCTCAGTGACTCCTCCACTGCCCACTCTGCTTCTTGCCATATGAAGCCTCACTTGGCCTTGTTATACTCGGATCTGAAGTCAATCTCTCTCCTGCCTGCAAAACTCCTTTGGTCTCCCTTGAACAAAGTCTGCCTCACCATCTTTAACAAGTACCCAGTTTATTTTTTTCTTTAACACATGACAGCTTTAAATGGAAGATATTTTTAAACAAGTTTGTTGAAATAAAAATAAGCTCATTTTTCAGACTTGAAGAAAATATATCAAAAATTTCAGATTATTGCTTTGCATAGGATTAATGAGACAACCAGGAGAGTGCTTGAGCTGTCACATAAGGGAATAATATTTTAAAACTATAGTCATTCATGAGACAAAACTTTAAGCAAAGAAATAGCACTTGATCAAAAAGGAGTATTAATAACGTAGTCATCTCTAATTTAATAATGCAGAGAAAACAAAATGTCATGCACAAAACATGTCCTTTTAATTTTGAACTTTACATTCTACTATAAAAACACTCCCCAAAATAATTAACGTTGACCCACACCTACCAGTTAGTACCCTTTGGGTCATGACTGTAGGAAAGGTGTCAGGGCAGGCATCTCTCAGAGAGCTAGATAAATGGCATTGACACAATGGAATCAAACACAAATTCCTAGAGACATCGACAACTTTTACTATGGTACAAAATATACTCATTAATACATGAAGGAAGATTCTCCTCATAAGAATTCATATTTTCAAGGATTAATGTGAAACATTTTCATTACCATCAGATGCATGAGATTTTATGAAGAGATCTGTAAAAGCAAGGCCAAATTCAGGGAATGTAAATTGGAGTACTGTATATCTTCTCAAACTAAGTCAGTCAATTTCTAACTGTTTACCCAGACACCATCTCGTGGCCGACCCTTTGCTGCAAAAGATACACAGCAAGCTTCTCAAATGAGCCTTTCTTCCTAAGGGACTGCAATCTATTTAGCTGGAAAGATAAATCAAGCATACCTGAAATAATTCAAGAACAATTAAAGCTTGCCAGTATAATTACAGGAGAGAGATAACTGGCATATCCACAGTAAAGGTATGATATATAAAATGAAGGTTAAAGAGGTATCTTCCCAAAAGAGTTAAAGATAGGATATTACAATGATACATCCATACCCATGTACAAAGCTGCACAATTCATTATAGCTAAATCTTGAAAGCAGTCTATATGTCCACCAACAGTCAAAGAAAATGTGATATTTGTACACAATGAAGTACTACTCTGTCATAAAGAAGGACAAACTTGAGTCATTTGTAGAAAAAGGGACACATCTTGAGACCATAATATTAAGTGAAATAAAATCTGACACACAAGCTTAAATATCACCTGGTTTCTCTTACATGAGAAACAAAGAGTAAAATGAAAAACAAGTGATAGGAAACAGAGAGATAAGACCTTTTGCAAACAGGGAAGGAGACCAAGCAATGGAGGGGGTGATTAAAAAAAACTAAGAAGTGTTCTGTCCATGTACCAACTGCCCGCAAGGAATGTAATCATTGTATACTGCAAACATTAGAGTAGTGATAAAAAAATTAAAAGGGAAAAAAAGCTGGGTGGGGTGGGAATAATGCACCGGGAAACCATCAAGAGAATAGTAGAGGAAGGGAGTCCCTCCAATAAAAGGGGCCAGAATGAGCCAGGACGGTGGACAAAATGATCTTGTGCAGAACCTTACAACTGAGATGAAATATTAAGTTGAATCTGGTACTATTCCAAAGTTACCTCTCTTCGTAAAACTCAGATCTCAAATTCCTCTGGTTTGAGATGAGAGCTACTTTGATTTTTCAGATCCTCTAAACTGGGCCAGACAGGAAGTGTGCTTAGTATATTAACTACAACCAGAACTTCTTTCTTCAGAGAACGTAGAATTCCACTATTTATATTTGTCCACATCACAGTGGGTTTCTCCTGTCTTTCAGTCACTGTCTACTTTACCTTTCACAATGAACAATAATAAAAAACATCTTCAAACATGTCCAGAGTTGGCCAATCCCAACTCAGACATACAGTGTTCAAAGACTAAATTCCTCCCAAAGGTAGTATCCTAATGTTATAGGCAACTGAGTTAGATAGAAATATTAAAATTATTATAGGCAGTCAGACAGGGCCAGGCCCTCGAAGGAGCCAGCATGGAAGATGAGACACCTTGCAACTGTGGGGGAAGCAGACACCTCCAGCTGTGGACAAAAGATTAAACAGATGTGCCCACATACTTCCCTAGGGTTGGACCTCAGAGATTGATATTCTAAAGAGGTAGCAATCACCTTGAAAAAGCCAGGAAGAGTCACTAGCCCAACCCCTACAGGAAAAGCCCCTGTTCTGTATTCATGCCTGCTTACTATGTGACTCGCTTCCCCATTTAACCCCAATTTAGTCAATCTTACCTGAACAATTATACTTGTAATCTTATTGGCTGACCGTAGTTTTGCCCCTCCTTATGCCCATCAAGTGAGTTCCCACGTTTTCCACCTTGGACCCGCCTCACCTTGTGGTTTGCTCTATAAAATCCCTAGAAAAGACAGGGTCCTGGGCAACCTACTAGGGCCCCTTTCTGTCCCTCTCTCAAACAGGAGCTTTCTTTCCCTCAGTAAATATATTCTGCTCTTAACCTCTGGTGTTCCTAAAATTCATTCTTTGATTTTAGATAACACGAACTCATCCCAGATGTCTTCCAGGTTGGGAGTTTCTTTCCCCTGTATCATTTAGGGCATTCTCACTGACACACAGTCATTTGCATACGAGCACCTTCTGCTTCCGTCTCCAGAGAGCACTTTAGCTCCTTGGTTTCTCTTCACTGCACTGGGTCAGAGTGCTGTCTGAACTTCCGGAGTGGGGCCCTTGGGCCTCTCTCTGACCAATATTCTGTGTCAGTACCCAATCTCTTTGATACTCACACCCCCTCTTTCAGTGTGGCTAAATCTTTTCTGGAATAATGATAACTGTGTATACTGCTATTATCCCAAGGGTATCCTTGCCAATCTGAATATTTTAATTCTAATTGGACAGATGCCCAGACCTATGTGATAAATACTACATACCTTCTCCAACACCCATAAATACCAACTACCCATAACCCATAACCCTCTCCAATAAAGACCCTGTTATCCTAGCTGCTAGGCATACTGTCAACAGAAAGTATTCTGCTGTAGCCCTTTCAATGATCAGTTCCAAAGAGGAGCACTACTCAGGTTCATGCCCCTTCCTGGAACCGTCCACATCACTGACGGATCACTTAGAGAGCATAAATATCTGCACATTTGGCCCAACCCTGAGAGGCCCTTCTAGCTCTAGAACACCCATTATGTCATCCGAAGTGGACAAAAGCCTGCATCACAGCTTGTCTTCCCCTTCTATCCAGTCTTGATTGCATAGATATTGATCCCCAGAGTTCTTTATAAATATCCTGCAAAGCAAACACTATCTCAGGGTACACATCCTCGAGAACCCAACTTAAACCACCAGCATTTTCCCCCAAGCACGAGGCCTGTCCACTTATGTCTTACTCCATTTCTCATCTCAGTTCAGTATTAAGGAATGCCTTTTGGCTGAGGTCATGACAATTTATTGATGGGGAATCTGGGGGAGAATTTTTTGGGTATAATTCCAAATAAAAATTGTTTGTGTTCTAAAATGTCCCGAATCTAGAAATGGTCATATGTTCATTATTAAAAGATCTAATATGACTGCAGGTACCTTTAAGTCAAAAATTAATAATTTGCTAGAGATCATATTTTATATTTATGATTTTGACCTATTACTGTAATTGAACCCAAATATGATACAAAGCATGGAAGTATCTCCTGTTATAGGATGTCTCCTTTATATAGGAAATATGTATCAATACTTGTCGGTAATCATGGGATTCTTGATGCAAAAGACTAGCAGTGTTTTGGGGAAATGCAGGCATCTTTTTAATTGTAACAATAATGGAGTGTCTTTATGACACTGTGACATTCAGCTAGGGATGTTAGGTGTCCTGCAATAACTGAGTCAACCACATATATAAAAAACAAACAAACAAAAAAGCCAACTCATATCCTGAATAATTCTATGTGGTTTTAAAGAACATTAATATAGTTGGAGAATGTATTCATAATTATTTCTGCTGCATTTTACATATAAATAAAAATCAGTTTTTAAAACTAAAAAAGAAGAAACTTCAATTTTTCTGCGACTGCAACTAGTACGTAATCAAGGGAAGACTGTAGAATGTTTTGTAGTAAATGCATCAAGAGTTACCCATTATTTGCTAACGCTTGTCACTGCACAGCCCAGGGGCCACCGCTCTGCTCACAGTGGTCCCACTCGCAGTGATCGTCCACACAGGCAAGCTTAAGCCAACTGTGTTCCATCCAGTCCTGTCAACCATTTGCATCAGGAGAAGTCTATTGTTTTATTATAAAAGCTGCTCTCTGTTCTCCTCTTTCACATTTACTTAGGAAATTATGTTTATTTTTTAAATTCATGTTAAATATGAATTTTATCTCACAGTAATAAGGGAAATTATGAAATATTTATAATAGAAAGATTACTGATTCAGATAAGGTTGACAAACATTCATGTAGACTACTTTGTCAATTGTCAAAGGTGTCAATTTATATCTCTGTTGTTTTAATAAAGCTTTCTAAGTAGAGATATATGGCTTTGATGACAAAATACTGATTCTAAAACAGACCCTTAATCACTGCTCATATTTTATTTCATGTTAATTGAAACATGACAATAAACTGCTCAGATGAAAATGAAATAAAACCATCTATAAAATTGCAAAATAAAAAAATTGCAAAATATTCTTAATTACATTTATCTTCTCTCAACATATTGTAACGGAGGAAGTGAAGGTATCTCTCTACGGAATCAATGTTTTATTTCTTGAGCCTTTTTAACTAAAAGTTTATAATATTTACCAGGTTCTTAAAGGTCAGAAACATAAACCTAAGATTATCAGATCAGACAAATGACTTTTATCTCAAAAGCTATTTGATAAAATAAAGTTTCAAAATAAACACAAAGACTGTCTGTGTCTTTCGAGCTGATGAGACTGTGAAAAAACGCCAACAGAGGAAACCAGCCTAAGACATTTTTTTTACTGACAACAGACTATTACTCTCCCCCCAAAAGCAGTTACTTCTGATGTTGTTTTTTAAAAAGTACTTTAATATCACCTTGTCATTAATCATACACTTTTTGAGTATATGTGTGCATGTATATTTTCTTCTCCTGATCCTCTACTATACCCATGGTCCATAATCTCTTTTGTCACCATTAAGTGGGTCAAAACACCTTCTTGGTTTGCACTAAGTGAGGAAGAAACCTACATGGAAATTATTCATCAATATTGGTCTTTATTAAATCACATGATTCTTACTTTAAGAAATTGAATCAATTACTCAGCAGAGACAATATAGCTGGTTTGTACATCTTATTAAGTGCTCTTTAAAAGGCAGGGGTGGTTAAAGTAAAAGTACAGTTTAAGGTGGGACCATCGTCAATAATCATTTGTTATTAAATGAATATTTTTTTAGTATCTGCTAGGTCCCACAGACTCTATGTACTATTTTATTGCAGAGGTGCGCTAAAACAGACTTAGCCCTGGTCCCCATAAGACACTGATCAACTCATGAAGCCAACAGCGGCATTGTACAGACCATAGCACACGGTGCCACCTGAGATCATAAAAGAGGACAACGAGCTTCGGAGGATTCAAAGAAGGCTGACCCGAAGACACAAAGAATTAAAGACTGAGTAAGATAAGCAAGAGGCCAGGAAAGGGAGAAGAACTGTGAAATGACAGTTTGCTGAAGAAGTGAGGAGGGAGACAGGAAGAGAGGAGAGGAAGGGGAACTGGGACAGGATGACGAAGAAACAACAAAACTCTTTCTCAGTGGCTACACTGAAAGAAAGAAAGGCCATGGCTGGACAGTGGTATAACTGAAGGGTAAAATAACAAGGCTCAGAGAATACAAAACCATATGGGAGTAGGGAAGAATTTTGGTCTTTATTTCTCAGTACCAACCTATCATTAAAGAATTTATTCAAGTGTAAGTGAAAAACAAGTAGGTTAACAGTGATAAAGACCCATTCATTTCATAAAAGCAATTGTACATAGTACACTTAAAAATATCCTATAAATAGACATAGAAATGGCCAACAGGTACATGTAAAAAGCTCAACGTCACTAATCATCAAGGCAATATAAATCAAAACCACCAGGAGCTATCACCACACCCATGAGAAGAGCCATTATCAAAAAAACAAAAGAAAACAAATGCTGGAAAAGATATAGAATAAAAACAGTATACACTATGTAACTGTTGGAGAGATTGTAAATTACTATAGCCACTATGGAAAACACTATGGACTTTCCTCAAAAAAATTAAAAATAAACCAGACACGGTAGTATACACCTGTAATTCCAGCACTCTGGAAGGCTGAAACAGGAGGATCGCAAGTTTGAGCCCAGCTTGGCAACTTAAAGAGACTCTGTCCCAAAAATAAAAGGAGGAAGGCTGAGAATGTAGGTCAGTGCAAAGGTTCCGGTTTCAATCCTCAGCACAATGAAGCAATTAATCAATCAAACTACTGTATGAGGTAGCAATCTCACTGCTGGGTATACACCCACAGGAAATGGAATCAGTACATCAGAGATCTTTTCACTCGCATGTCTTTTGGAGCACTATTCACAGTAGATGACTCAGAAGTAGAAACAACCCAAGGACCAGAGAACTGATGGCTGGATAAAGAAAATGTGGTACAACGGAAAATGTAGTACAAGGCAGTACTATTCAGTCATTAAAAAGAATGAAACCCTGTTACTTGTGATAACATGGATGCAACTGGAGATTATTATGTTAAATAAAATAAACAGGCACAGAAAGACAAGTACCACATATCTCACTCATATGTGGAATATAAAACAGTTGATCTCATAGAAGTTGGTAGTAGAACGGTAGTCATCAGCAGGATGGCAAGAGGCTGACCACTGTGTGCTGATGCAGTGCACAGAACTGAGCTGTGTGCTACTGCATAGTAGGATGACTACACAGTAATGATAACATACTAATGGTAATGTGCCCTGTATTTCAAAAAGCCAAAAGAAGGATTTTAAGTGTTTTCACCATAAAGAATAGATATTTCTCACATGATTTAAGCATTATACAAGCTATACATGTATCAAAATATCACATGATCTCTGTATTTATGTTTTTATGCACCAGTTAAGAGTTAAATGTATTCTATAAATGCATGCAAGTGAATCATTGCTGGAATGCTTTTACTAATCATCTAACTAATCATCATGCGTCACAGCTTCATGTCAACAGTCATGATTCCCTGAGGCTAAAGAAAAAGAGGCAAAAGAGATGACTCCACGAGGGATACAGCTCCGTGGCAGAGTGAGTGGTTAGCATATGAGAGCCCCTGGGTTCAATCCCCAGCACCACACACACACACACACACACACACACAAACACACACAACAACTGCATATAAGGATATAAATTGAACTAAATGAATTGCGGAATATACATAATAAATTATGCATATGTGTTTATAGTAATAAAATTATTTAGCTCAATATAAACTATAGTCCACATTCCAAATACAAAGAAACATATGAAGCCAAACATTAAATACATTTCTAAACTAATTCCTGCTACATAGAAGAAACAGCAGATTTAGAATCTCAAGGTGTAAATTCAGGAAGTTTCTCTAAGTTTTTGATGTCATCACTTTTAGCCTTATCTACTTTTAGCCAAAGTCATTTATAGTAACAGAAACAGACATTTCTTTAA
The DNA here is from genome assembly GCF_000276665.1 of Chinchilla lanigera. Lineage (NCBI taxonomy): Eukaryota > Metazoa > Chordata > Mammalia > Rodentia > Chinchillidae > Chinchilla > Chinchilla lanigera. Next base: position 25,049,763 of record NW_004955424.1, read on the forward strand.
TGAATTTGTGAATTTCCTCAAATGTTTAATAAATAATAAAGCAACCCAGGTAATTTAAAAATATCGTGCCTGCTTCTCATGGCTGCGGTTAATAAGTTGAGAAGCGAAGCAATACACAAGCGTTTGCCTTTTCTGTGCCTCTAAGAACATTAGGAATCCACACTGAAGCAGGGAAGGAGGGAAGCTCAGTTTCATTCCACTATTGATCTATCAGACAAGAACTTAATCAATCTTCTTTATAAGCTATTAAAGCCGAGCTCGAGAAATGAGCTCACCTGATGCATTCAACAGTGACTGCCTCTTTCTAAGACCTGAATGTCAGCCTTATCTACTACTACAGCTGTGGTTCAATTTTTAAGGGACAAGATCTTTCCTTTATTAGTTTCTTAAAAATTCTCCAATTAAGAAAAAGTATTTTTGATACTGGCCCACAGTAAATAACTAAAACAAAATGAAGACCATAACCCTCGATTTTAGTCACAGCCTCCAGAGAAAAGGAGAGACCAAAAGCATATGTTCATCAGAGAAAATTCAGCACTAGTCCCCAGACCCTGCTCTAGTGTGTATTCTGAAAAATGCTCTGGCAGCCTGAAACTAATGTTGAGACCTTAAGCTCAGATAAATCTTGGAAATTCAAAGGGAAACTCAAGGCGGTTGTAAATCTGTCTTTACTGCATATACATTTCAGCCAGAGGCTTCTATATGTAGTATTAGGTTATATGACATCCCATTCAACATCTAACTGCCTCATAAATATAGGCTGCAAGAGCATTTTATATTTACAGGGCAACCCCAAAAGTGCTAGATGCTATACATTGGGGGTGGGAGGATGGGAAAAGCTCTACTTTCTCATTTTATTACAAAAGGTTAATAGCACAAATCCTCAATGACCAAAGAGAGTTCCCTTTGGCTTAGCGTTCTAGTTTCCATTTCCTCTTTCTGGAAGCCTTCAGTGTCAAAAAATTAAACACAGAAGAAGCAGCAAAAGTCATCTCTACAGCGTTCCAAAGCTCTTGAGGGTATTTGCCACTTCAATAGGGAAATGTTACCAACTTCTTAATATGAAAAACATCACCTCTGGATATATGGTTAGTTTTTATTTCCTATGGTAGATAGGAGGGCAGAAAGTATAGTATTTATTCCCATTCCTCACCTCTAACTTTATTTCTCTTTAGTCTCTGAAAATGTGACACAGCTCTCTCCTAGGCTATTGGGGTTCTTTCACAATAACTGATTTTCACCAACTCTTCAAACATACCTGAATCCTTCCACATCATTTCTAATTAATTCACCTCCTAGCAGGGATTGTAGCCAAGTACTGTGTAGACAACCCACCGTATCTATGGAGGATTAGTTTCCTAACCCCCTGAAGATACCATAATCCTCAAATACTCAAGACCATGTATAAAATGGTGTAGTATTTGCAAATAACATATGCATAGCACATCCTTCTGTATACTTTAAATTACCTCCAGGTTACTTACAATACCTAATAAAATATAAATACTCCATGAGTAGTTGCTGTACTGTACTGCTTGGGGAATAATAACAAGAAGAAAATGTCTACACAAATTCAGAACAGATGCAATTTTTTTCTCATATTTTCCATCGATGGCTGCCTGAATCCACAGATGCAGACCCCACAGATATGGAGGCCCACCGCACAGATGGAAATAAAAGGCCACGTTCATGTCAGAACTGTCATGTATTCTGCTACTCAGCTATCTTCCAGAAGCTTCTCAACAGCAGATGAAAATGCCACACTGAGAAGGCAAACAGGCCCGGCTAGCTGACCGTCCCCGCAGAGTCTTCATGCAGGCCACTGCCCTCATCCTCACACCCCACAAAAGAGTAAAAGTCACCCTCTGCTCTGAAAGATGTTATTACCCATGTGGATCCCCCTAGAAATCCAAGGAGCTGAAGGCTTCATTCTTTCTCGCATACCTAATACATTCAGAAAACTGGGATGCAGTATGGGGTCTAATGTTTATTTATTGGAAAAATCAAGAATAGCTGGAAGTCCATTAAGAGGATGTTTCAGCAGATTATATTAACTTGTAATTAATTTTCAGTGGTATTTATGAGAGAACACTTTAATCAGTATAATTCAGACTTTGAAAATGATCATATTAACTAATATTAATTAAATAATAATTTATAAATTTCAATAGTTTTAATTATCTTTTGATTAAATTACCTGTTAGTCAATTCCACATTGCTTTTGATATTAATTAGCTAACTTAAACATGATCTACTGAAGCTACTCCCCCGTGGATTAAGGCATATTGTCTAAACAGGTCAACATGGAGATACTGAAGTGTGACAATTTAGATTGCATGATTAGCAAAATTAATTGTTTAAGGCACTGGCTTTTTCCTTCTCAATTTGCCAGCGGGTGAGGTCTTTAAAAACTGCCCTGGGTTTCCCTGGGCCCAAATTCCAAGACATCCAACATCGTGTCTCCCCCCTCTCTCCCCACCACTCTCTACCCTGTCACAGAACATTCTAGTCTTCTGAGAGCCAAATTAGTGTCAGCCTATTAATCAGCCAACAAAATATGTCAGAGGAAAATGAAGTTGCAACCCCACCCCCTCTGCATCAGATTGCTTTGCCCCCCTCACTGCTGGTGGAGCTGGAGACCTCAGTGCTACAGCCCAATTTAGGTCTCTTCTGTGCAGTGACAATGGGCCCAGACCTCATTTTTTTTCTCTGGTAATGTTTAATTTAAAGCCACCTCTCCCCTAGTTCTCAAAGATAAGCATGTCGCTGACTCTGTACGGCGCTCTCACATTTATGGTGGAGTCCTGCTCTGTTCCTCACACCTTCATCCCACCTCAGAAATTAAGACCTTTTTAAATGTTTTATTTAAAAATCAGTTATCAGAGTAACAGTTCGTATTAGTCATTACATTGTCAAGCAAAGCACAGAAAAAGGGGTCAGCTTTTAGGCATGAAAACAAACACCTTTTACCAGAGGCTCCACCACATCCTCTCTCAAGATACACTGCAGGGGCTACTGAAGCTCCACACCTGCCCATTTGGTGCAGGTTGTCTAGAATTCCTGGACTCAAGGGATCCTCATGCCTCAGCCTCCCCAGTAGCTGGGACTGCAGATGTGTGCCATAGCACCAGGCTATGATGTACATTTATTCAAAGATAATTCTTTATGAGGGCACAAAACCCTTGCTAAGAGAGTGTCTCAGTGAATTTTAACAAAACACGCAAGCGGTCATCTTAGGAGATTCGTATTCTAAGATACATTTTATTCTGGATGATTTTATTGCAGCATTCTGTATTTACAGAGATTGGTGAGGATAAATTTTATTTCTGAACCCTGAACTTTCTCTAGGACAGAATGTGGTCTGTGTCTTACATTGAAGCTGAGAATACCATAGCATTTGAAAATTAAAATCAACAGCAGTACATGAAATAAAAGGAACATCTGTTATCCCCAGAAATTTCACAAATAAACAGAAAAAGAGGAATTTGTAACGCCAAAGTATTGGTTTTTATTTGTGGTATATTAGTGTGGCCATCTATATAAACTAAGATTGTATAAGTGACACAGGAGGAGCTATATTACATAACTGAATTGTCTTTGTATGTCTTTTACCTTTCTACAAATTCACGGTCATCATTTTCCTTTAGTTTTACCCTGCACTCCTAAGCCCTCTTTAAAAAAAGGAACAAGGATGTGAGGGCAATCTGGCTGTAACATGTGTCACCCCATTGTTCGCCAGGGTTGATTCGGCTGATCTGCCTGGCGAGGCGGGTGTTGCCTTCCTCCCTCAACGCTCCATGTGCGTCCCTCCCGAAGCTGCACGCTCAGCCGAAGAGGACGACCACCCCTGATAAAGAGGACAGTTCCTCTGTCAAAGGTATACGAGGAGCTGCACTCCCCTACTAGAACCTCCAACCAACTCTCAAAAAAAGGAACAAGTTGTTTCTTTGCTAGTCACAATGTAGAAAATTCTATCTAAATACATAACAGTATCAACATAGTTGAAAAAAATGATTTCTTTTTTATTTTAGGTGACATAATTTATTTGAACAATGTTCAACTTACCTCTCTGGCATTTTACTTGGGTGGATGACTGAAAACATGTTCACCTGACAAGCAATTTTTGCATAAATATAAAGGACAATTTTCTTATTTTGATACAAGGGATAGGGACAAATGATTATCCTGTGAAAATTTTAGCAATATACAATTTTATATTTATTAAATCTCAAAGCAGCAAAACCATGAATTATGAGAAAAGGAAAATAGTGTATGAAAATATTCTAACTTGACTTCAAATCTTCAGTTGTACAATACAAAGAAAAACCAGGTGTGAGTCACTTTAAGTATCATTAAAAGCTAAATGACAACTGATTGTAATATATATAATAAGTATCTGACAATAATGCTAATAAAAATGTACAAAGGTGTGCTTCCCATCACTGAAGGAAACAAATGCAGGGAAGAGGAAAACAACAAGTTTTTGAGTTACAGAAAAGCCTTAAATAAATGGAGAGACACACTTCTCTTGAAAAACCTGTCACTGTAACAAAAAATGCAATATATGTCCAAATTAATTTATAGCTGTGCACAATTCCATTTAAAATTCAGCCATTTTTTCCAGGACTGGGGATTGAATCCAGGGCCTCAGGAATGCTTGGCAAGCGCTCTACCACAGAGCTACACCCACAGCCCCAACTCTTTTGAATTGGTCCTTACCATGATAACCTGACAAAACTAGGTAGAATGGACAAGAATAAATAAGAATTTGGAAGGAGTATTGTAGAAGCAACTTACACTGTTACAAACTACATGGCTAAAGCAGCGTGATACTGTTCCATAAGAGATACAAATGTATATTAAAAATTGATATTACCATGGCATTTCTATCATTATACTAACAGGAAGGGGTGAGACCTTGGGTTCATTTGGGAAAAACTGGAAAACTTATGCCACATTTTTTAAAAAATTCATTCTTCAAATAATTCGATTTTTTTTGACATGTTGTTATGTTGTCCAGGTAAGGTCTCAAACTCCTCAGTTTAAGTGATCCTCTTGCTTCAGCCTCCCAAAAGCTGGGACAACAGCTGTGCCACCACACAGAGCTCCAGTGAACTTTTTATCAAGTGCTTTTGTGTTATAGGAACTAGTTCTATTTCCCAGGCATAGGACAGTTTTGTTTTTTTTTAATTGAAAAAAAGGAAGAAAACAAGAAGTCCTTAACTTATATGCATTAGCAATCTTGGACAAATCAAACCTATTAAGATGGTCAGACATTTGACCAATCAATCAGTTAACCATTAATATCACCTTAGATAGCAGTCAGTGCTAGAAGGAAACTAAGGCAAATCAGAGGATAAAATTAACAGGGAAGGTTATACCTGTTAAAGCCAGTTGGTCAGAAGGGCTTTGTTTTTTCTTTGAAAGAGAAAAAACAATGATACAAAATTTCAAACCAAAATAGTAGGAGAGTAACAATGGTTAGTGCATTGCTTACTGTTATCTTCAAAGTAGTTGCTCAGATCACAAGATATACACCTGAAAAACTGATCAAATGACATAAGTAAAAACCCTTCCTTTCAATGAACTAATAGAAATTAGTAGTATAGTTATCTTAACTATCTTGTATGTGTATATATACATACACATGTATATATATATGTATGTAAGTATATAAAACTTTCTTTTCAGTGAACTGATAGAAATTAGTAGTATAGTTATCTTAACTATCTTGTATATACAGACACACTCACACACACACACACACACACACACACACACACATTTTCCTTTTCTGGAAGGGCTTTTCAGAGAAACTGATACTGGTGTGGGAACCTAGATGAAGTGAAGACACAAACCATACATACATGGGGACAGAATCTTCCAGGTGGAGGTGACCACAAGAGCAAAGGAGCCAAAGTGCGTAGAACACAGGAAAGTCTAGTGCCGGATTACTAAGGCTTCAGAGGCCAGGGAAAGAGCTTTTTGTTCGCTGTGTTATGGAGAAGTCATTGGACAGTTTTGAGAAACACAGTGAGATAACCTAACACAAACCTTGAGAGAATTAATGTTTGGTGGTAACCAGATGACCAGGACCCAGAGAGAAAGTAGGGACTATAAAGACCACTTTCTGTGTGCCAGATAAGACATGTGCTGACCTGGAACACAGGAGCAGAGATGGAGCAATAACAAATGGTGGGAGTAAGGACAGACTGGAAGGTAAAGCTCAAAAGACTGTCACATGCATTAGATGTGGGATATAAACTGTTCGAATGATGCAAGGAAAAAATAAGGCAAACAATGTCACCATTAGGTTGACAACATCAGCATCCAGTCTAAATGAAAACCTTAGACAGAATATAAAATCATGAAAGGCTATTTGATAAATAAAAAAAAATTCTTGGTAAAAGAGTAATGGATGATTTCATAAGTCTTGTACTTGGAATTTGAGAAATAAGGACTGGAACAATTACTTTAAGCGTCCCTGGGAGTCGCCATTACTTATCTAAATTTAGTTTCCTCTTTTGATCTCTGTTCTCAACTGCAGATACTACTTGATACATTCAAAAGGAGTTCACAGTAGAAAAAAAATAAAATAAAAATTGAAGTCCTGAAACTTCATTTCCATAATGTTTTCACCCTCAGTGGCCATCCGCTGCTTTGTTCGGATAGCTAAGTGACTCACTGATGATTTGAATGTCCGCTCCCCTTTTTTCTCTGCTCAAGTTCTACAGAAAAAGCTACATCCTATGAATTGGCCCAATATGAGGTATCTAGGTAAAAAATATGTTCATGTGATAAAATAATCATAAAGATCTTCATATGATAAAATAATTATATTTTTGTTAGAGTTAATGAAAATTAAACTTTTTAACTAAAGTGCTCAAGTTTTGTCATATAATTCCTAGAAATTTTTAAGAAATTTGCATAAATAACTAAAGATAGGAGTGTATAAAGTTGGTCCTTTAAGAACGTAATTATTTTCATTTGATTTAAATTTAAATTATTTGTAATATTATTGTGTAAGTCTGGCTTTATCAAGTGTTATTAAAGAGAGAAGAAATAAAAACTGATTAAAAATTGAGTTACAAATACTGAATTTGAAATAGTATCTTTTATTTTCATGCATAGTTCCTATATCTGCCTCCTTACATATTCTAAATTTTCCTATGATATTAATTGTGAATTGTGACATATACAGATTTATTTCTTTTTTGGCTTATATCTGTGGCTTTACATAGTTCATAATAATAATACATTAACAAAGCTGGTAACTGTACCTTGACTTGTAAAATAAAACTCATTTAAAAAGTATCATAAATCTAACACAGCATATGTTGTGTTCCAATTGGTAGAAAATTGGATATTAAACTCTAGGGACAAACTTATTGTCTAATTCTGGTTCATGAGTAAGTACCAAAGGAAGAAAGAAAAGAGAGAAAAAAATCATTACCTGGAGTTGATAGTTTAACTGATCATGATCAATTTGAAGTGCTTATTGCTTAAGTAAATGACCTTTGGGGTGATTTCATTAGCTCTACATACTGCAAAAGGTTATATCTGAATTCAATTTTATGATTGAGTCTGGGCATATAAAACCACAAAATAGTCTGAGTGGGTGTGAAAAAAAAGCAGAGATTCTTTCTGAGACAAAGACTGGACTGTAAAATGCAGCCTGGTTTTGCTTCTCTAATTGTTGGCTATATTGGCAAATATTTGAGAGAAAAACAGCAATACACTGTATATGTTGATATCATGATTACTTTGATGTTTGTGATTTAGAAAATAAATCTTTAAAGTTGGCCACCAGTTTGAATTTTTTAAACCATTAATTACTATAGACCGGATTTTACCCCTTGGATCTATTTTATTTCTTTCATGAAGTCTCCTTACCTTTACAGAGTTACAGTACTTTGCAATGGCTTGGTTTTCTTTCTGCTTTGCCTTCCTTCTTGAAAGTGCTAGATAACGTGGTCCTTGCTTTATTAAATGAGGTTTGTCTTAAACATTTGAGAAGAGAACTTTACATGCCTCTTTGAGACACAATAGCAGCAGAACCCAGAAACCAAGAAAGGGTGTTTAAAAACCAGATAGATAGGTTGGGCATAGGTACTTGGGCATAGATACTTGTAATCTTCAAGTTATCTGCAGAAGAAGTAGAATCAAATGTTATATCTCAATACCTCAAAATAAAGAATAATGGCAATACATAAAAATGCTTCAAAGAAACAAAACTATATTTTTATCCTACTGACCCTGAAACCAATGTAATAATTCATTTTCCTGATATTTCTTTTTTACCATTACCTTTTAGGATATTTCAAAAACTATAAAGCAGGGGCTGTGGAGTATAGTTCAGTGGTAAAATGCATGCTTACCATGTCCAATACCCTGGGTTCAATCTGCAGCACCAAAATAGAAATTAAAAGTTTTTAAAAGCTCAGGTACTTTGTCTTAATACTAACTGTTTAATAAATAAGTCTCTTTCTTAAAAAATTCAGGTCCACGTCTCCTGTTCCTGTCCATCTTTGGTTTTCATCTTCCAACTCTTTCCCTCTTTCAAATGTAAGTCTTTTCAGAGGGAGGGCCACCTCCCTGACCAAAGTATCAGTCTCTCCCAAGTCCTCTCTGGTGTGCGAGGACAGCATACAAGGCAGAAGTGGTCAAATGGGAGGGAAGAACGGGGGGCGTGTCACCCCTAAGTGGTCTCTTTCACATTAAAAGGAGCAGGATGATCAAATAGAAACGTTGAAAGCAAGACCAGGTTTTGAATCTGAGCAGTGCCACTTTCTGCGTGTGTACCCCAGGCATGTTGCCCAAGCTCTTTGCGCCCAACTTTTTTTCTTTACCGGTATAAGAAGCAGCTATGCTCTTAGCTCATGTTACCACCTATAGAAGGAGGTAACAGCAGCATTTACTTCAATGCTATTGCAAAGACTGAGTAAATTTCAAACATCAAAGTAATCATGATATCAACATATACAGTGTATTGCTGTTTTTCTCTCAAATATTTGCCAATATAGCCAACAATATAGTTCTTTGTGAACTATAAATAGAATACAGTGGTTAACACTGTCCAGTGTGGTCTATGGAAACTGTTTATCAGGTGTGGTACTAGCTCTTCTTGCATCAAGTACAGGATATTCTTCCTCCAGAGCTGTGATTCCTGAAGAATGAACAGCATAACCTTTATTCTGAAATGTTAATAACTTTTTCCATGAACTTCATTTATGTACTTAGCATGATACAGAATGATTTTGTGAATATTAAATTAGCACATCAGTTCATTGCTGATAGAGATTAAAACAATTTCAGGCTTTTTGAGCTCTTTAAATTGTGTTTGTTTTCTGTATTGAAGCCCGAAACCCAGGCCCTTGCACTGAACTATATCCCAACTCCACCGCTTTTTCTCTCCTAGCCCTGCTTTTTATTTTGATTGTGCTGTATAATATAAATTTTAAAATTCTACAGCTTGAAACAGAAAAGTGTAACTGACTTTTTTTAGGTTTCCAAGACAGAGCCTCACTGTATACATGGCCCAATCTGGCCTTATACTCGTGATCCTTCTGATTCATTCTCCTGATATAACTGACATTTTTGATAACTTTTAAATTGACAATATTTCAAGGAAAATAGGGGTTCAATAGTCTTTGATACTTTTTAAATACTTTAATAGTGAAAACAATCATTCACGCACAATTCCCTCAAATGTTGAAGGATATATAGACATGAAGATACATGAGCCATGTTATGTCAATGGAGTCACGATGTAGAAGTGGGTATTTACATTTCCACATAATATCTTGTGCTGAGCCACTCCTCAGAGCGGATACTTCTACATGACTGACAGAATGGAAATAGGATGATTAATTTCTATACATTTTGAAAAATGAGGAAAATAAATAACAATTTTCGATATGCTTTAGAATTTTAGGCTGGGGGTGTAGCTCAGTGCCTGCCTGGCAAGCATAAGGTCCTGAGTTTGATTCCCAGTACCAAAAAAAAAAAATGTTAGTAGAATTTTAGAAATTTGACTTTTCCCTCTATAAAAGAATAAAGAAAGAGCTACCCTCTTCTATCTTCTACCTTCTACCCAGGAAAGTGTCAAATATTAAAAGTATGAGTCCTGTACCATAGAATAAGATTCAGATTCTGCTAGACTGCCTGAATTCAAATTTCATACACCATTTCTACTAGCTACCTAACTTTGTACATTGTGACTCAATTTATTAATTTATTAATCTAATAATTTATTAGATTAATTTATTAATCTAATAATTTATTAGATTAATTTATTAATCTAATAAATGGGTAGAGTGATAGTATATATTTCACAGAGTTGGGATTTAACATATATAAATTACCTACAAGTGTGACCTCTGCACACACAGCAAATGTTTAATCAGTACTCTGAATATGAAAGCTTCCTTTTTGCTCTAGCCTTGCTCCTCTAAAATGCAAGAATTCCCTCATACAGTCAAGTTTTTTGCATCCTTCTTTGAGTCATTAGTCTGCTTAGGATTAGATTCTGCTACATATTATTTATTTTGTTTTGTCTTCTGGTATTTTCTCTGATGACTTGTTACCTAAAGCAAGACCTTACAATACATTCTCCTTTCATTACATAAAAGCTACAACATCTCAGGTAGACGACTCCATTAAAACCTCATTTTTCTGAGCTTGAAAGACCAGGGGCTTCTCATTCATCACCATTCCATTCCCACTCCTCCTCCCTGCTGGCAGCATGATCTAATATTAAGTTACAAAGTTCCTTTCATCGGCCAGCCTCCTGCCACACAAATATGTGTTTTTTAAACCACCAACAAAACATTTCAAACTACAGCATTTGAAATAAACTACTTTGTGGCCAGGTTGCTTTGTTTTTCTTTTGATAGAAATGGAACAAAGGAGGAATGATTAGCTAACCAAGCAAATTAAAGTGCCTAAGAATGTAACCATCACTACAGTATTCATGCAGATAATATAAGTCATGGCCCAACTGCAAGGAAGCACCTAAGAAATGATGCCCACCTTGTGCTGTAGACAACGGCAATAAGTTCAGAGAAGCCACAGTATGACCCAAAGGAGTCAGGAATAAATACAGAATAGAACCAAGTTTCCTGCCTCTGGCCCACTGTTCTTTCTTTCTTCTATCTTATGGCTCTCGGCTGAAATGTCAGTGCTGTAGTACTTCAGAGGAAAAATAATTAAGAATAATTGTTCCTATGACTGAACAACAAAAGTAAGTGAGTTTTATACACCAAAGTAAAATCTGGAAGAAATGCCATCTTTACCATCAGTTGTTCAGATATTTAATATGTTTCGAGTGCTTAAGGCATAATCACATACACTTAATACTTACAAATGCCCTATGAGAAAATTCACTTTCTCTTGCCCAGGAATATAGAACAAGAACTTAGTTAACTCCCAAAGTCAAACTCAAGTCTTTTCTTAAAATGGACTTACTTTCTTAAGTAAACCACTCGACAGTTATGGAGAAAGGATTAAGTACTTGGCACTGGGAAAGACTCAGATAAAACAGCTCAAGCCAAATAAACAACTACGCAAAAGTAAGTTGAGTTCAGTAATGGACAGATTCACGAAAAGAAGAGGAAGCTCAGAAAAGGGGATCAGAGAACTCTTGAAACATACTATACAAGCTGTGTGTATTAGCTTTCCTGTTGCTGGTACATAATCTCTAACACCTACTCATTAAAGAAGGTAAGGTTTAATCTGGCTCATGGTTTCAAGGGATTCAGTACATGGTCAACAGGGTCATTATGGCAGAAGAAAGTGGAGCAGCAAAGCTGCTTAGTTCATGGTGTCTAGGAAGCAAAGCAGGGAACAACACTAGTACCAGACCAAGTGCCTGGAAGCTCACCAGGGAGATGCTAGTGTGAGTCTGCATTGGAAGCCTGAAGAAACAAGAAATTAATACCCAAAGGTGATGGCAGGTGAACTACAGCTCTTCACACACACCCCGATCTCCTCCTTCTTTACATTTTATTCCATCCAGGTGACAAGCATACTGGTTGGTGGATGGGTCTTCCTCTCTCAGTTTGCTGTCCCATATGCCAATCACCTTTGCAAACATTCCACAAACTCCACCCAGAACTGAGCTTTACTACTCTGGTAGGCTTTTCTTAGTTTAGTCAAGTTTATACAGTTCATAACAACAATATTAGTTGTTAGTTAGATCAGGCAGCAGGGAAACTGAAGCTGAGGAATCAAAAAGAGGAAATAGCAATAACAGTACTTTATATGGAGCATGTGCTGTTTTCTGTAATTTATCCATTTTGTGTATCTTACAAGGTTGATTCTACCACACTCCTCTTTTACAGTTGAGAAAAGTATGGTCTGAATAAGTAAGGTAATTTGCCTCATGTCACATTGAGCAGGGATTTCAATTTAGGCAGCCAGACACGATGAGGTCACACGGTTAATAACTGCCTGTATTCTACCATTCATATCAATGCAAAAGAATAGGAATGGACCATTTGCTCAAATCACAGAACATAATTTCTTACAAAGAAGTGGAACACATACAGGCTGATAGAATAGGAACACAGTTTTGATCAGTATTCTCTGCTATCCTACTGTGCTTGGTGCTTGGCTCTGTACTAGTAGTGAAGATACAGCCACTGGAGAATATTTACCCCAGAAGAGGTATAATCACAGCAACATTTAGAATAATCTTTCAACAGAACACTTGGCATAACTGAAGGAGTGAGAATGGAAGTAAGAAGACCACTTCTTGGTCTATTATAATTTCACAAGCAACAAACTTTAAGGACTGAAAGTAACAGCACTACTGGTCATAGAAGAAAAAATGAAGTCAACAGATACTTAGAATCTTAGCCTGAGGGAGGAATTTTGAGCTAAATTCACTTTCTCTTAAATAAAAGATGAATGGTGGCATCCCATCCTGAGATACGGACCGGGGATGGGGAGTGCCTCTGAAGTACTATGTGTGTTGTGGTTTTTATACTAAGTGTCCCCCAAAGCCCATATGCTAACAGCTTGGCCCATAGTCCAAGGCATCTTGAGAGATGGCAGAACCTTAAGAGAGAAGGGGTGTCTAGTAGAAGGAAGTTAGCTGATTAGGGTTGTGCCCTAGAAAGAGATTTTTGGACCCTGTCGCTTCACCTCTCTCTGTTTCCCAGCTGCCAGGAGGGAAACAGGATCCTCTACCACACGCCCCATCACTGTGATGTTCTGCCTTACCACAGGTTCCAAAACAACAAGCCAGCTGACCATGAACTGCAACCTCTGAAATCATGAGCCAAAATAAATCATTCCTTCTTTAAGTTGATTTATCTCAGATACTTGTGACAATTGAAAAAAGCTGACTAACACAGTGTAGAAAGTACTTCAGTTTGGATTTCAGGATTTCTCATCTGGTGAGAGACAAAGGAGAATATGTAGCCATCAGTTGAATATATAGCTTAGTTATTCAGAATGAATGTAAGTTTGGGAATAATAAACAGACTATAGTGGGGAGGGGTCTTGATGTGAAGGAGAATAGCCAGACAAAGGGTTAAGGGAGTAGACCAAGTACACAGAGAGGGAGTCCCAAGAAATGGCTGCTTAAGCGCTAACAGGACAAAGCTCAAGAAGCTGCTTGAGACAGGGAAGCTCAGATCAAAGTGTCATTGAGGTGTTAGGGGAAAGGAACATTAGGATTGGTCAATGGTATCAATTGTTTCAAAACGGAAAAGTAAAACAAAGGCAGAATTTTCAACTTTACATCCAAGGCCAAATTTGTTTAAACCATGTGAGACCAAATGCCATTTAATAAAAATGCAAATAGTTCCTTTGATTTTTCCAAGTTGTTTATATATGAAATCATTACACTGTACATAATTATTTACTACTCCTTGAAGCATCAGAGAAATTAAGGAGGGTTACCAAAAAATGCAACTTTGACTATGCTACATACAATCAGAAAACAATCTTAACAAACAAGCTGAACATAACAGAACTAAATGAAATTGTGCTGAAGAGGAAAGAAAAGAAGAGATGAGTTTAACAGACAGGTTCTAGAAGGTAAACACTTCATAACAGGCTTTAAAGAAGTATGTTTTCAGAAGCTTAGCACATGTTCAGTATCACCACAGGTGCTAACAAATTAATCAGCCAATACTGTATGTCTTTATTATGCATCCTTTAGCCTCTACCTTACTGGAAGCAATGTAGACGGTGTCCCAAAGTGCAAGGTAGAATCTTGGGTAAGAAGACAGGCAAAAGCAAGAGTCAGAAAACATGGATAAGACAAGGGTTTCTCTATCAGACAGACCAGTCATAGGGATTACTACTCCCTCCCTAATGTATTTTTTTAGGCAAATTGGCAAGACTCTAAACTTCAGTGTTATAATTAATTCCATAACATTTTCTACAATTTCCTGATAATATCATAAAGAAATAATAGCTAACATTTAATGCACATTTATTATACACAATATAAAATACATTATTCTTTCTCATATAATCTTGACAACTATCTTAATCAGTATATTACTATCATTATCAACCTTTTATAGATGAAGAACCCGAGGTACAGACACTTGTTCTAACACTTATTCAGAACAAATAGACATGAAGGAGCAGATTATCTTTGACAAACTTCTATAGACTATACGCTCTTGCTTCACAATAAGCATCTTTGTCATTCCAGTAAACACAGATGTCTGTTTTATAAAGGCACAGGGATAGGACTAGGAGATGATAGGACTTGGATAGACAGAAAAAATATTCCTAACAAGGCTAGTACTCAACAAGTCCTTCTCAAACGCAGCAATATTGAATTCCTATGGGTCTATCTATCTATACATACATATATGCATATGTATGTATAATTCATACACACATACAAGTCATGTAAGTACATTCTATTTTTACATATGCATGTGTCTATATCCATAAAGAGAATATATTTTTAAGGGCAAAATATACTCAAGTGACTATGACAATGCTTTCACATGCTGAAGGGATAGCTGTGTTGGTGGGCATGAGTTGAAGCTCTCAGCTGTTCCTCTGCTCAGAGGCGGACAGCCTGTCAATCAGCAGGGAGGTACCTAACCCAGGAGTGGAAAAGCAGTCACCTAACTGCTCCCTACCAATTTAGTAAGGGATTCATTCTAACTATTATTTGAAGTGCCTAGAAATTAATGTAATATTTCCTGTGCTCATTTGCATTGCCTGCGGGCTGGAAGCGCCCCCTGTGAGGGCCACAGAGTTAGGTAGGGAGCTGTATCCAGGGCAACTCAGTACCAAGTTAAAGCAGGAGCAGCCCTTGTCGAGTGGTGCTGACACTGGGATTAGGATCTGTTCTAAGAGACCACGCCTGGCTGATAAATTGAAGTGGTAATTTGGGATTTAACCAGAGCAGTAAATGTATTAGAATGAGAAAAATCCAAGGGGAGGAAAGACTGGAGGAACCACACAAGTTGGTGGGTGAGGTTTTGTTTTGTTTTGATTTGATTTTTAAATTCAAGCCTCTCCTTTTGCATTTGCATCCTGAATTTGAGCATCTCTTCTGCTACTGCAAATACATTAGTAAAGTGGACTGTCTTTGTTAATCTAAATTGCTGTGTGTTTGCAAATACATTTCAAGAGAATGCCACTCAAGAGAAAGCTTCTCTGGGACCCAAATTACAGTGTCTATAAGTAACTCTTGACCCTGATGCATCTGTGCCCTGTGTGTAATGAAAGGAGGTGCAGAAGCAGTTGAAATCTTCCCAAACTATTCATCTCTTATTGATTCACTTGTTCTATTGTGAGCAGAGAGACACCTACACACTAGTTTAAAATTAGGAGCTCCCAAGACTGTGATGAATGAAAGAGACATGATTTGCCCTTTGAGATTTAAAAGTACACAATTTTCTCAGCCAGGAATTGTTGGGAACCTTATTGTCCTGGCACATCTTAAACACATTCATTAATTTATTTCTTTAGTCTATGAATCCCCATACATTTCCAGGTTTGCTATTTTTTAAAGCCCTCATTGCTTTATAATTCTTCTAAATGCTCTATAAATTTTAAATCAGTAAACATTTTTGAGCATTCAGATTAATTTGGTACTATTATGGAGGGGTAGCAAAGGTAAAAGGCTTGGAATCCCTTTTGCTAAATTAGAATCTAGTAACTCATAAATGATGTTGCTGTATACAGACCAGAGAAAACCAATCCATTCAAGTCAGCAATTTATAAAAGTTGCCTGGGTTACTTCAAACACACTGATTGTTCTCTATTTCCACTGAAAACATTTCTCTCATTTCTAACACTCTTATTTTTAAATTTTTGTAAAGTAAACATAGTCACCACCATGTTCACAGGAAATCTGTCACCTCACTTTCAGAGCCAGGATTTATTCTTATACTGCTCCCTCCACCTGGAAGTTAGTAGCATTTGGAAACAGCCAACGATTCACCAGTTTCTAAATCCTAAGAGCAACCCATATGGCGGGATGAAAGCATGGCCTAAGGTGAAACATGTGGCAGTGAGTTCTAGCTTTCACTCTAGCAGCGGTGACAGCACTGACTGTCCATGTTGGATATTTCACCTCTGGGTAATTCCTTGCCAAGGATGGTGACAATTTATTAAAGTCTTTGGATTTCCCCATGAGTATATACCAGTTCATTTCATCCCCTGCCCTTTCGTGCATAATATTCCATCCATTTAGGATGCCTTCCCCAAGGAAGATGCACCAGAAAACACTTACATGAGCCTCTCACAAGACTCTGTAGATAATTTGGAATTTATAATTTGGACTATTTATCTTTGGGAAGAGACCACATAATGTATATACCTCAGGCTCTACAAAATCTGTGCTATTTTCTCTCCATCTACTTAAACCCTATCCACTTCTTGATTCAAGTCCTACCTCCCTTATCTCACTGATCTGTGCTAGAACAACCTTCTAACAGCCCAAAGGAACAACAAATTTGGGACTAGAAAATGTCAGAATGCATTTCCATCAGCTCAGTCTCCTCTGAATAATATTAGATATATCTAAATGATGAGAACTATGTCAACTTACTTTCTGTGAAAATATGACATAAATATTAAGCAAATTTAATGTTTGCCTTAAAGTCCAGCATCAAGTCTGCATTACATGGAGGTAAACATTTTGTCAGTGGATGTCCTTTGCTTACGCACAAATATACATTAATTTCATGATGCCTTTGTTCATTCCTAAAATAGTAGACATAAAATTGTTTCTCTTTAGAGTTTTTACACTATAATCTCAAAAACTGAGATTGAACCTAAGAGAATAAAGATTTTAAAAGGGAGTAAACCTTATACAAACATGGTGACAAGTTGAAAACCTGTGCATCCCAGAGGCCCCTGCTTTAGTGCATACCATGTCTGTATAATGTATCTATAACATACTAGTTCATTGTTTCATAAAATGGCTCTGAGTATACGCGATATCTGGTACATAATGGCTTTTTAGTTTTTTTGTTATTTTGGGTTTTTTGTTTTGATTTTTGTTTGTTTTTGTAACCCTGGGGATTGAAACAAAAGCTTTTGCACTGAACTACATCCCAAGTTTATTTTTTCTTTTGAGAAGGGTCTTCCTAAGTTACCAAGCTGTCCAGGCTGGGCTCGAATTTGCCATCCTCCTGCCTCAGCCTCCCAGAATGCTGGTATTGCAGGTACGAGCCACTACACCCTACAAGAACATTTTTTAAACCTTTTTTAAATTGCAGGGAAGCTATTTCTTATAAAATAAGGGGTTCCAATATTTCAGAGAATAACTTATAAAAGCTAAACACCCACTTCTACTTTTTCAGAATGTTAAATTTTGACAACTTGTTACATAAAGACATCTTTGCATTAAAAAAATTGATGGGAAAAGAGCAAATAAAAGAATTCACTCTCCTTACTTCATTGATATAGAACAGCATTTCTCAACCTTAATGTATATATAAATTGTATAGGGACTTGCAAATTCTGACGAGTCTGAGCTGGCATTGTACACTGCATTTCCCACCAGCTGCCTGGTTACACTGAACTACTTCATGAACCAAGGGCTTAGATTATGTCTCTATGTTCTTTTTCAGGCACCTGCCACTCAATTTACCTTGTGTTCATATACACAAATCAGAACACATATGACATTTTCATCTTGTTGATGGCCCCAAAGAGCTAGGGATTTCTTTGTAAATAGCTCTAGTTTTTTTTCAATGATTTGGGAAATTATTGAAGTATAACTGGAATGATACAAAGCTAAGGAAAAAATCTGAAACAAAAAATGGGTGAAAGTAAGAAAAGCACAATTTTAATGAATAAATCTAAGGCTGATTGTAATACTGTTGTAGTCATGGGGCCTTTCCGAACCTTGATTTTTTCATGTTTAAAATCAGAACACTCACGGGGCATAATGTTGCACACCTATAATCCCAGCACTCAGGAGGCTGAAGCTAGAGGACCCCAAGTTCAAGGCCAGTCTATATTCCTTATTGATTTCAAGGCCAGCCCATAAAATAAAATAAAATCAGGATGCTGGACAAGATCTCCCTGAGGTCCCCTCTGGTTTCCAGATTCCCTCACATTGGCCACGGGTTTGCGTGAGTCACAAAGGCTAACATATAATTAATCTGCTTATTTTCACCATTTTAATAGTCAGTGCAGATTGCCAATCAACATATCTGCACAAACAATCAATATAATGATACTGGGACTCAGTGTTAATTAGGAAGATTGCTGTGAACATGAACACGTTGTTTCTTTCATTCTTTGTGTTCATTTATTACCAGTTATATAGCCCCTGCTTTTGTGCTTTACTGATGAAAAAGGGTAACTCTCCAGAAGAAAATTAGGAGATGTGGATAAAATGTGTCTATACCATGATCAAATATAGGGCATTCATGAGCCACTTACACGCTGCAAAGGGGCTTTCCGGTCCCCATCCTAGGGAAGTGTTACCTGGCCCCTAATGCACAGACCCATCTGGAAGCCAAAATGGGACACCCTAGGCCTGAGCTGCTTTAGAAAAGTTTGAAAAGTGGCTTGCAAATGTAGGTTATATTTTTATCATTCCCCACTTCTTTCCTAAATAATTCATCACCTAGCAAACAAAAATACACTTTGCATTTTGTTCTGCAGGCATTTTCTTTTCATCTATTTATTGACTGAAATAAACACAAAGAAGCAGGAAAACCAGAAAGAGATGAATAAATGAAAGAAAACACTCCCCAGCACACAGAAATCTATGGAAATGGATTTTTCCTCTAAAGAAGAGTCTATTAGAATATCCTTAACGATCTAATAAAAGAAAGACTTGAAAGTTTTATAAATCATCTTGTACTTATTTTGTTACTAGAAGAAAGGGGAATTGCATGGCAATATACAAATCATGAATAGGAAAAAATTATAAAGTCCACATTTGGAGAGGAAATAAATGTATAACTCACTGGGAATATTGTTCATAACTGTACCACACTATTTTAGACTGTAATGGGATAACTACAAATCTATTATGAAAATAAAACATTTCCTTGACAAGGTTGTCTTTTTACTAGACCCACAGCGGTCTATTTTTGCCCCACTGGATGATAACTGTCCTAAGTGTGATCTGATTCTACTTTCCCTCACTGCTCCTCTGCACAGCCACAATTTAAGATATATATCAAAATATGAAGAATCTGCTATCACCATCAACAAAGCCAGAGAAGTTGTTCTACATGTGCATTCTGTGTGTGCACGCACACGTGTATGTGTGTGTGTCTATGTGTTATTGGAGACTGACCACAGGAGCACTCTATGTGAGCCACCTCCCTGGTCCTTTTCCTTTATTTATTTTATGACAGGGTCTCACTCAGTTGCCCAGACTGGCCTCAAACTTGCAATCCTTCTGCTCTGGCCTCCCAAATAGCTGAAATTACAGGTGCACCCACTTTTCCCTGCAAGTTTGGGTTCCTTTTAACTTCAGTAGAAGTAGAAACACAGACCACTCCTAAAAATATGAACTCAAATCAGTGAGCTCGCCGTCTGTCTAATCTAGCTTTATTTGCCTTATCTTTAAAAGTAAGACAATTCTTACTTCACTAAAATATAAATTTTAGTCACATAACTGAATAAAGTTAGAATTTTCATCCTACCTTTTTCCTGACTTAAAAGAGATAAGCAAACAAACAACAGAGGTGAATGTCCCGGATTCTTGAAGCCTGGTTAATTGAAGTTTCAATGCAACCTGAAAACAACATCATTTAAAAAACTTATTCTTTTAGTGCCAGTTAAAAATGTTCCTTTTATCTGTCCTAGGAAATGCAGTTCGAGAAGCATAATGAATTCTTATTTTCATAATTAAAAATTTTACACTACTGCATAGTTGGTTCTTTAAATCTCATCTCTCATTGTCCAGGATAATATGGATGAAAGTTTGAGATACGTATTGTTCCAAAGGTACCCCTGAAATTTTTGTTATACCACTACATAGAATTACTTTATTTGGGCTTTTAAAACTAAAGAATAATTTTTAAAATAGCCAATAAGTTTCCTCTCTTTCTGTTGCTGCATTTCCCTTCTTGGAATTCTCATCATCTTGCACCCAAAGTAGCACTGAAGTCTGTGACCTCTCAGTTTCTCCCATTTCTACCCTCTGTCTACAGACAGTTTCCAAAGCACAGTTCTGTTAGGTCAGCCCTTGGTCTGGAGTCCCATGCAGATAGCGAACGAAGCACTCGCATTTACACTTCCCTTTAGGGCCCACTGAAGTAACAGAGCAATGTTTCCACCCAAAGATTAAATTCCTTAAGCACTGTGTAAAACAAACAACCAACCCATGAAATCCAAGAAAACAAATTCATGCTTGCAAAAACGGAAGTAAATTAAAGCATAAAAGACTACAGGAGGGGGAACTATTTTCCAAGACATCAGAGGAAAGATCAAGTTGAATCAACAGGTTTAAACAGAGGGATGGTTTATTAGCTGTTGGGGCTGGAGTGGCAAAAAATTATCTTCTCAACCAGGAGCCATGGAGAACCTTTTTCCAATTCTTCCTCTCTAGTGTGTAAAATGAGCAATAGTGCCATATACCTCCTCTGCAAAAATCTCCAAGAAGGGCTTTCTAAAGAAAGTGGTTGTTATGCATGATAAGCAAACCTAGTGTGGACATTTGGGCAGAGAAATGACGTATTATTAAACCTTCATGCCAAAAACAGCAGAACACAAAGAGATGAAAAGGTCCTCAAGGCCAGAATAATCCTCCTTATTTGCCTCCTCCAGAGGACCAGCGCTGCACTTGCTCACTTATGTGGTGCCTCCTCTGATGGGGAAGGCAGCTGCAGAGGAGACACACATTCAACGTCATCATATCTAAGGGACACCAAGGGCAGGAAAGTAAAGGACCAAGAAAAACTTGTAAAATCGGTGAACGAATAGAGAAAAGGTACTGTTTAGCAAGTTGTAGCTGGTATCATGAAAGACACTTGGAAGAATTTGATATCCAATATCAAGAAAAGACAGTCTTCACAGTAAAGAAGAGAACAATCCCAGGAGCTTATGAGTAAACACTAAGGACCATACCCATCACTAATAAAACTATAGTCTAATGTATCTAATAATAAAACTACTATGACTGTCAGACACCAAATGTATCCCAAACTTATGTATATGAGATATGACAAAAATGTGGTGCTTACATTTTTAGAAATTAATTACTGTAATAGATAGGAAGCCATTAAACCACTTCCCTGCAAAATACCTCTCCGTGCCTTCAAAATACTTGTCCTACTGTTCTTGCCACTCTCTGAAACAGTTCTGGAGGTCCTTTTTCCTGAGTGTCTCTAGTTGTAATGTCCTGAATTGATTCAAACTGTTTACCTTTCACGGTTGTTTTGACTCTTGGGTAAAGCCCGAAGCCCACAGTGCCAGATCTGGTTCACCATATTTTTTATTATACCTCTTCTAAGGACACTTACGAAAGAGTACTTCCAGAACTGCTTTGGAAAGTGGCAAGGATGATGAGGTAAGATTTTTTGAAGCAAGGAGGATTATCTTGAAAGGGATTAATGGCAATGCATCTTTTATTATAATGAAATCTCTTTAATTTAGATATTCATATTTTGATCACATGTTGCATACTGCATTTAATTCTCACAACCACATGGAATTAATATTTTAATATCCACATTAGTGTTAAAGTAACTAAAGTTACTGAATTAGGGTTAACAAAAGGGTCCAGAGTTATGCAGCTAGTCTATGGTGTATTCCAACCAAGTCTGTTGGGCTCCAAAGTGTATTTTTTCATTGAAAACCTATTTTGTGGGGTGGGGATATAGCTCAATGGTAGAAGTCTTGCCCAGCATGTGAGGCCCTGGGTTCAGTACCCAGGGAAAGAGTGTAAGGAAAGAAATACACACACTATATTTGGAAGTGCACCAAGTTGAAGGTTTGCACAGGGGAAGTAAGACAAGACCAAAAAGTCAGACTGAAGCCCAGTTCCCCAGAGTTTCAAATGCCCATGTGTAGAGATTCAGTTCTGCCAGTAAATGGGCAGTAAAGAGCCAATGAAAACTTTTAAGCAGATGGACAGTTCCAAGCTGAAGGAATGATATCAGGTTCTCCTGAGACACAGACAGGATGTATTGGAGTGAAAAAGGACAAGAGCAGTGATATGAAAGGGCCTGGGAGGCACTGTTCTAAGTGTCTTCAAGACTGAGAACCTCAAAGAAGCACTGTCATCACTTCAAATTTGTCACGAGCACACTCTGCGTCTATTAAAACCTGTTTCTGTTTTCATTTATCTTTCTATTTTTACCAAAAGAAACATGTAAGTTGAAAATGGAGCCCCAGTGGTACCCAGTACATTTTAGATCCCTGGTGGTAATGGGTCAAGTCCCCGTAGGGCTTTGCATTTAGAATAGCTGTTTGCACATGCAAACGGGGCTCATACATTTTGTTCATGCCCCTGAAACAACTGATGTACTCCAGTATATGGTGTATGTTTTTTATAATTACACCAGAAGAAAGCATTCTTTATGGAAATAAATGTGCTTTTTAAAAACACATTTCTGAAAAGCAGCAGGCAAGGCATTAATAACAAAGTGAAATGATAAACAGATTGGAAGTCTGAGAAAAATTCTATATTTGTATTATACAGCCATTGTTTTCATTCCTGGCACCTTATTTTTCATGTACATAAAGAGAACGCAAGCTACAGCAGGGTGAGACAAAGATCAATGCTGAATGTATTACTTGGCACTGGTCAGACGCAGTTTAATAAGAAAAAAATTGATCCATTAAGCTAAACCTAATTTTTGCCCGAAAAATGGTTGAAATCTCTTCTTTATATTGCTAGCTTCATAAAGACCTATAATATTTGGAAGAAACAACTCAATGCTGAGTTTAATAAGATTAAATGTATTGCAAATATACTTAACAAGAATCTATCAAGTTGTTAATGATTGCTATTAATATCAAACAATTTTTGTATAGAATTTTTTATTAGAGCAGTTGTAAAATACAGCCATAAGAAATGCAATATAAAAAGGTTTTCAGGTAATGTGTAATAGTTACAATTGCTGCTGGGGAACTTAACCTACAAGATACAGTCATTTATTTCATCAGCCCAGTTTCTAACACAAGTACAAGTCAATTGATAAATATTTAGGTGCTGATGTGTAGTCTGCGCAGCAAAGTGCAGAAGGGTCACCTCTCCGTCAGGCAGTAGTGCTGGCTCCTGTTGGGAAATTAGGAAGTGAAGGATTCGGTGTGACAAGATGTAGAATTATTTCTGAAAATGCAATATTAATTTCAAAGAAATCATTTTAATTCCCCTTCATTTTCAAATCATTAAGAAGACAGGAAATTTCAGTCTCAAATTGCATAAAATCATGGATCTTTAAAGATAGGAAGGAATTCAGTGACTATCTAGCTCAATCTGCCCATTTATGGATGCAGAAACTATAGCTGAAGACTGATTCTATAAAATCTGCCCCAAGTATGCATACACTTAGAGGGATAATGAATTTTTTATTCACAAGATGAAAAATGCAACTACAGAACACTAAAGCTACAGAAAAATGAAATAGAAACTTGTAGTCACATGTAACATGTATCAACTTGAAAAACAGGGATAATAAATTCTTTTTTACCTAAGTAATAAAGATGTTGGCTTGAATGTTCAAATTCTGCATCCCTTTCATTTATATGGATGTTTACCATCTATTATACTACAAAAATGCAGAAATACACACACACACATTTTTCTCAGCATTTAATCTATAAAGAATATGCACAAAAAATTAGAATATTTAAAAGGTCTGGATTTATGCAAAAAATTATTCCAATAAAATACTTTTTCAATCACTGTATTTCCCAAAATTGAGAAAGAAAAATCATATTCTTGCACTCTTTTTTTAAAACCCCTATAGCCTAGGCATTGGGTGATGAGCTACACCCGTTCTACCTCCAGGGTACCAATTTAAATCTCTTCTGCATTCGGAAAGAAACAAATACTGTTTCCATTCTAATGCGTGTCCAGTGTTCTAAGGCACAACGAACAGGAGGTCTCAGTTCGGCTCTTAGTAGAGAGATGCTTCCGGTATAGAATCGTCACCCAGGAGAACAGACAAGAATTGAGAGAGAATGGGTAAGGAAGTGGCATACTGCTGCCCTACATACTGTGCAGTGTACCACACAAGTGGGAAGGACATCTATGACACTTAAGAATGCCTCTCAGCTCACAGGAGGCTAATTAAGCATGCCCCATAATTACTGTATTTATTACAATGTGTAAAATCTGAACACTTGCACGTGCCTCTGTCTTTCCTTGTAGGACGTCACATCGCAGGAATGAAGCCAGTGGTCAAATACTGTAATCATTAGGTTGTAGGGAGCTTCAAGCACTGATTATTCTGAAGTATAACTCCGGAATATTTTAACTGCAAAGAATGATATAAGAACTCTATCGATGATTAATTTGTATTTTAAACATATAAATCACTTCTTGGTTGTCATGCTAATACTGATTTAGAAAAATACACACTTCAGCTTATATTGATCTGTTTTTTCTAATTCTTCATCAGAAGGACCTAACATGGCTGCTTTTGCAATTTACCTTCGAACTTATCCTTTTAGGAGATGAAGTAACCAAAAGATATTGAAAACCCAAAGTAAATTACATCGTACCAGTTAGACTTCCCTGAAGGAATGGATACACCCCTGTAATCTGCTCAGCTCACAACTAATAGCCAGGGGATTCAGCTCTGTCTTAATCTTTGCTAAACTATGACTCTCTTTTTAACACACAGCATTTATCTTCAGGACATCTATCAAATACTTAGTATATATTCTAACAAAATTAAGTTTTCTATTAAATTACAATCCACATTATGAATCAGAGCTTAAAATGTATGTGAAATCCAATATTGTGGTTTCTCATCAAGACACAAAAAAAGGGATGCTTTAGAAATTATGCCTCATTTTTAAATTAAACACATAATTTAAAAGAATGTAAATCCTTGGTTTGTTGAAACTGGTTTGCTTATAGAATTTGAATAGATATACATATAGATAGATATAGATATTGCAATGTGAAAATGGGCTTACCAAGGGGGGAAAAAAGACTGCCATCCTCTTAATGAAATTAAAATTTGAATACTGCTATTGAGGATTACAGAACAAGTGAATCATTTTTATAAAGTGAAACTGTATCCTATGTACATATACATACACAAAGACAGATGGAGAAGATATACATATTTAATTTCATTAATATAGTATAAATAAAGCTAGAGAGGATAACAGTGATAAAAACTATTAAAAATTATGACTAATTGTAACAGTAATCTCTAGAGTGAAAACAATGCGAGAATATGAAATGCATACTGGGCCACCTATCCCTCAGTATCATTTAGAAAACAAAAGAGGCAAAAGTGTAAACAGCAGACAGGTATCCAGAAGGAATTAATACCTCGGAATTCACTGAACTGTGGAAAGGAAATTAATACAGGAAAGCACAACACTAACAAAAATACACTCATATGAGAAGAGATCTAAAGGTATCAAGGATGTTGAAAGAGCTCTAAAGGGAAGTTTGGAAGCACTGTAAAGTTACAGTGTACATGAGGCTGAGTTACCACTTAGGGTAGTGTATAGTCCATAAAAAAAAAAAAAAAAAGATGTAAACGAGGAAGGCAAAATTGAATATTACTGGCCGTGTCATAAGAATTGATTCCATTTCCTATAAATGTTTCGTGAGAGTTGCTGTCAAACAACATGCCTCTGCATTCCTTTAAAAATTTATAACAAACTTATAGAACAAATCTATAACCATGTATCATCTGCCATATGTCTACTATAGCTACTATAAAATTGCTCTTACTAATTCACAAAATGCCTAAATCCTGAAGTAAGAAATACAATCCCGGATCTTTGATTTTTAGTTTACCTTAGTAACTTTAGATGTTTCTTTCTATGAAGTTGAAAAATAATATGCAGTTAATTTCTAGGTAATCGGAGTATAGATCACCAAGATCACAATTAAGGCAAAACTAATAAAATGTATTTAATGGAATCAGTATAAATTTAGTTAAAATTATATCTACTTGGCTAATGTAACTATGATATATTTAGACAATGGAATAATATAAATTTTTAAAGGATGATCCTATCTAAATATTCATATAAATATTTGTACTTTTACAAATAAACATAAATGTACATATAAATTCAAATATAGAAACATAGAAATATACAGTTTTGTGTGTGAAATTATGTGTGCATATCAAATTCTGACTTTACAGATACACTCTAACTTCTAAACTGACATACGTACACCAAAATACAGTGATTGCCGAGGGGGTCATGTCACTGTATAATTTATAATTTTCATGGAGTACTTGTCATTTATAATAAAAAGCTATTTCCAATTTTAAGAAAAAAATACGTCCCACCGGGATGTCTCTTTGGTCTTGCTTTGCCGACCTGATCCCTCCTGCTTGTCACAGCCCCCTCACCTCCTTCCCTCTGAACACTGACTTCTGCGTCACCAACACACCCAACAACATATTCCTATGCACTTGCTGAATGCGGATTCCGCGCCATGGTACAGACGACGTTAACCACAAAATTCATCAAAATTACCTTCCATGAGCCCATCAAACACTTTCCTTGCCACGTAGATTAGTTAACACTGTGGCAGGCACTCCCTGTGCCCGCTGCTGACTGGGAGGCAACGCTGCTTTGTCAAGGTTACCCAGAGAAGGGCCTTTTCAAGACCATGGCTCTGTCTCTTTTTATCAGCCTAACTGACGAAGTAAACATATTCAAAAGAAATTATACTTTTCTTTGAAATGAAAAATTCCTTCTAACATTTGTTATAACACAAATCATTTGAATGCATTTTTTTGTAATTGACTATTTTAAGATTTTTTTTCTTGAATGTTAGGCATGACCCTTTTTACGTCACATTTTAAATGCCATGACAATTCATCTGATAGGTAGGTAGTATACACTGGTGTGTGAAGTAGAAAACAATGTAGAACAATTATTACTTAACACACACTTCAAAACAGTAGATATCTTCTAAATCTACAGTGTTTTAGTAGGTTTACAACGACTTAATTCCATTTTCAACCCTAGTGAATTTCTTCATTAGTTAACTTCCAGTGAAATATATTTATTTTTGACCAATACCTCACTTGCACTACTAGCCAGCCCAATGCTATAAATACAGAAATATAAAGGGAGGTATTTAACATTATATTTGGAATCTATCAGTTACAGGGTCATTATGCCACCCTTTCCATCCTTTCTGCTTCTTTCCCACTGAGAAAATTAGAAAGAGACAAAGGGAGGGAGGGAAAGAGGAAAGGGAGAAAGAGAAAGGAGAGAGAATTTTTTATTCCTCGGCTCTGGTGTACATTCACTTCAACTAGGACATTGTTAACTATGCCAAGCAATATATTTGCAAAGAATTGTTTAACAATAGTCTCTCCCTCAGTCATTGGGGAAAGAAAAGGCATTAAGGAACTTCTATGGCAGAAATGGAAATAGGGTAATGAAATGCTAAATGTAGACAATGTCCTAGTAGTGATTCCTCTAGGTTTATAAGTGTGCATAGGGTATTTTGGGGGTTATCTACCTGTGTTAACCTCCCACTCTGGGGAGAGTTCTAATCAAAGCTGTCAGATATTACTGCAATTAGTCCTTAAAAGTAAGCATAATCAAAATGACTAATAATGACATTAACAATGATATATATTTAATCAGTAATTTGTTCATTTTAATATACAGTATAAGTATAAACATACATTGCAAATGTTAAAACACATAGCTATCCCTTTGGTTACAAGACTTCACACACGATCATTTCTGCACATATGTACATATACCTATAGTGTTGCAAGCACCTATTATATTTACAATATTTATGATGTTTTCATTACCCATGTAACATGTGCCCTCTGTGAAAAGTTAGAAATACAAATTCTTGAACTGTAATCCTAGGTAAAATAAAGACTGTAAAGTGAAAAAAATGGAAACAAGTAGTCATACAGAGTATTTGAACCCCCTCCCAGAATGAAAAATTACTGGAATAAAACAAAGTGATCAAATGGAAAAAGTAAGGAAAAAATAGAAGGAAAACCGGTGATAGTTTTTTCCAAAGAATCATCCTGATTTTCCAGTCTTTTTTTTACCTGTGTTCAGCGCCTATCTGGTCTCCTGTCAGTAAGTATGGCTGACTCATCAGGAAGATGGGGCGGATCTGAATGAATGTGAAGACCAGGGCACTAATCACAGTTGACATGATTTGTTCTCAGGCTTACCTAGTGAGTATTTCCTCACATCATTGAGGGAATTTTCGTGCTTTTCACTTTTTACATCAACAAATTCCTATCTCAAAACTGTTAAGACAGGTGTATTTTCTTTAGCATGTAGGTGAGTTTCCAAAAGAAAACTATGTATCTCAGGATCTTATCCAAAGACAAACAAACTGAAACAAAACAAAATCAACAGTCTGAGAATATATCTGGTGACCTCAGCCTTAAAAGGAAAATACTCATTTACTATTGGTGAGCATTAGAAATCCTCATGATCTGCAGGTTGGGAGAGAAAAGGTCACATTCTCGAAATACTAAAAAATACTATATACCCTTCCTCTTTTTTCCTACCTGCAATCAGAATTGCAGAATTCTCATTGAAGGAAACTAATGCTTTATATTCCAACCTTGAAAATATGAGCTACTGCTTTCCTTCAAGGAGACAAAACACATTCAGAGTTGTTCAGCTGTATATTCAAAGCACTTAGTCAACTGAGAGAATGAATATTTTCTTTCAAAGGTGCTTAAAAATATGTATCCATGTAGCCCTTCTTTCTAAGACCATTGCTTGTTCCCACAGGAATTTATGAGAATGAATCTGTCCACTTACTTTCGCAATCAAAGATTCTAAGAGAAAGTATCCTTCAGAAAACAACCCCACCAAACATAAGTATAGCAAAGCGTCTGAATTGCAAACTTCTCTGCATTTATGGAAGTATTAAAATTTTAAAATTAGAAGTGAAATTGTGGTTCTTTTTACTATCATGGAGATTACATTTCAGAGGTGAGATGTTGTCAAAAGGCACTATAATAAGATTTGTGAAAGCTTGGAAAAAATAATTTTATTTAAATTCATGAAAAAGAATATAGTTGTATAATATTAAAAGGTAAGAACATTTGACAGGCAGTAGAGACCAGTACAAGGTAAGTATATGTGTAAATCTCCCTTGTGTCTTTTACTAATTATGTGACCATTGACAAATGACATGTCTTCTCCGAAATACAACTCAATACAATGGGGTTCTTATTATAAGAAAAAATATAGTTATCTGAAGCTGCTATCTCAGGTCTGTTCAGGGGAGAAAGTCCTTGGGATTTAAGTTATTTCTATTCTCAATTTCATAAATATTCTTAAAGTAGAAATATATGCAAAGAATTTCGAAGAACAAACATCAAGTGCTTTACATGCATAAGCTGAGATCATGTCCATGTGTGTATGAATATGTTAAATATACATTAAAAATTTTCCTATATCTACATAAGAAATGGTTGGTAGTATTTTTCTCTTCGAAGAGAAGATAAGAGATTGAGATAAGATAAGAGATTGAGATTGAAGATAAGAGAAGATAACCTCTTGTCCCTGGCTCCCTTCTGCTTAGAGATTCTTCCTCATACCTTTCGAGTGAATGCTGTCTGCTAACCATCCAGGAGCTCCTGCCACCTGATCTAAGGCGACTGGGCCAAAGGTGGAGACTGACAGGAACTAAGCTAATAGATCCTCTTTATCTGCAATGTGCTTCATGCTGTTGGGCACAGGAGTAGGAAGCCAAATTTAAGTAGCACAAAAACAGAGGAAAGAAAGTTAGTCTCCAGAGATCGAGAAGGATATATACAGAACTCAAAAGCAAAGAGATGAGTCCCTTCTGAAGGCTTAATCCCATGAAGTTTTCTGAGCTACCATTATATCTCTCCCAAAAGTTACTATTTTTTTACTTTAATAATTTTCAGTGGGTTTCTGTACCATGAAATCAACACTCAGACTCCTACCATAACTAACAGAATCTTTGCTATGTGCTTTGACTTGCCCCACAATAAACATAAACTATACATATTCATATTTAAAACCAATCCTTCCACCTGTACACTAGATTACATTTCTCACCTACTCTAAGAAGTTTAATCCAGAAACTCCTCCCTTTCTTACATGATCAATTTTTACCTCTCTAATGGATTAGTACTTTGCGAATATACAAACTAACGTTTCTTGTTTCTTTGCTTGCTATCTTGTTTTCTGTCTCATTTTAAAACAAAGATTCTGTTGAGCCAGTGGTGTTTTGAGCTGGTTCATGTCAGCTCTTAGGAGCCAGTTGTACACATCCATTCTCAACTCTGTTCAGAGAAATTGGCCATCATAGGGAACTGACACTACTGAAATGGACAAAGGTTCAGATCACAGTTGATCTGAGCCAAAGATCTGGTTATTAAATACTTACCAGGATATCATTTTCTTGATCTCATTGCCTTTACTAAGTATCATCCTATTTCTTTACTCCCCTTTTAAAGCAAAATCTGTCAAACCTTGCTCCTCCTCTGATTTTTCACTGCGCTTACAAAGGTCTCCAGGGACTTTCATGTTACCAAATTTGGTGCTCATACCACTTCATCCGTCAGCACCATACTACCCAGTTGATCATTCTTTCCATTCACTGTAATTGCTTCTCGGCCTTCTTTTGCCAGTTCCGCCTGTTTCCTCTGACCACCTAACGTTGCAGTGCTCCGAAGCCCTCTTCTCTTTCCACCTCCACTCTTCCCTGGCAATCACTTTCAGACTCTCAGCTTCAAACACCACCTATCGGCTCATGACTCTCAATCTATAGCTCCACGTAAGTAAGCCCTTTCCTTTCATGAAAGTGAATTTCACACACTTACATCCAACTAACTATACCTCCACTTGGATACCTGAATAATACTTTACATGCAACAAGTCCAACATCACACTCATCTTTCTTCCCTGATTTATCAATAATTGCACAACTACAATGACGACAACACCACCTTTCCAGCTGTTCAAGCCGAAAGAATTGCGTCATTTTTTTATTTTCTTCTTACTCTCATATCCATACCCAACCCATTAAGAAATCCAGGTGTTCCACTTTCAAACAAACTCCAGAACATAACATTTCCCTCCATATTCCAATGCTGCTAGCCTGGCTCAAGCCTACAGGTTGGAATTATAAAACTATAAAAGTCTCAGCTAGGGTTCCCTGTACTATTACCACAGTCTCCACACTGTATTTTCAATGCAGAAGCCAGAGTGACGCCTCAAACAATGTGTGCTGATATATCTTCTCTGCTGAAAGCCCTGGGACTGCACTCTTTTGCTGAAATGAAAAGATCAAAGGCCACAGAATGGCCTGCAGGCCCTTCGGGACTGGGCTCTGTTACCTCGCTGAGGCCATCTCCTCTACTCCCTCCTCTCCTCGTCCTCCCAGCCACGCTGACGTTGCCTCTCAAATGTGTCTTCAGACACCTGTGCTTTGGAGCCTTCATGCCAGCTGTCCCCTTGCCTAAACCATGAACTCGGCTCCCTGCCTGCCTCTGCTCATACCTTCCCCTTATATTGTTATACAGTGCAACTTATTCAACAAGCTTCTGCCCTCCTGAGGCTTCTAACCCTTCTACCCTACTTACAAATTTACTTGTCTGTTATGTTCACTGTCTGCCTGGTCTCACTAGAATGCAAGCTTCTCGAAGGCAAGGATTACTGTCTGTTTTCCTGAAGGCCCAAGCGTTCAGGTTCACCTGCCACCTAGTAAATTTTCAATAGCTATTTGTCAAAAAAAATTAATAAATGACCAACACTGAACAATAAATGGCAAGGATCATACAGCATTAAGGAGATAGGAACAAATCTGTGATTATAAAAATCAGAAATTTTAGCACTGTTCTCCTCATAAAATTTTAGCTTCCACAGTTTTCTTGTCGAAATTTAAATAGAGGAAATGCAGCAGTATTCTCACAACTTTACCCCAAACCTTCTCATATCTCAGACTCAAACCTTGGATGCTTATAAGAGCTCACTGCTCCTATAGGAGTAGTGCATTTATCAGCGGTGACATAAATGGGCCCATGTAGTACTTTGTACATATGGTGTTAACTTTTATGCTTTAATATATATGTACAATATGGCTGAATTATACCTGCTCTAGGAATCATCACTTTTATTTTACTGATTTTTGTGTGTTTAAAAACTCATGCATAATATAGTATTAACAAAGTTTTTAGTTGTTTAATTTCCACAGAACTATGAAAAAGTAAAATATAATTGTTTTAACATTTACATTTCTTCATAAGTAGTGCAATGCAAAATTCTCCCAAGCTTAGGAAATGCATGATAACTTCACTTAGAAAATGAATGTGAAGGGGCTGGGGATTTAGCTCAGCGGCAAAAGCGCCTGCCTGGCAAGCGCAAGGTCGTGAGTTCGGTTCCTGGTACCAGAGAAAAACCAAAAAAAAAGAAAATGAATGTGAAATAACCAAACATATTTACATCAACTTCAATAAGTTTCTAACACAAATACTATTGTGCTTAATATGTTTACAATATATGACATAAAAGACTGTATGGAACTTATAAAACTATGATAAAATATACTGATTCAAACATGAATTAAAACCTTATCTAGTCACAAACTGCAGTCATTTCAAACTGAGTCCAATTTTTATTCTTCAATTTAATCTTATAGTTATTACATCACAAGCAAACATCTGAAAGAGTGTTTAATTAATTTTAAGTGGCACATGCCTATTTAGAAAATAAAAAGAAAATGAACAGAAATATAAGGTTAAAAAACTGAGTTTGAAAGGGGACATAAAAATGCTAATCACAAAAGAATAAAAATTAAAGACATCAAAATGAATTACGACAGATTGGTATTAATTGAATTAATCATTAGATCAAATAACTTTTAGAAGTGCGTCTAACTATTATGTAGATGTTATAATAAGCCCATGGATATGTGCAAAGAACACTTCAAAAAAGTTTGCAAATATGTCAAGGTAAAATGTAATTCTACAAAATAGGAAGAGTGGCTGAATATAACATCTTTAAACACTGTTGTAAATGGATTGTATTCAAACTTACTTTCAGCTGTGCCAACAGAAATGTGTAATGATTGAACCACATTATGTCCTTGGCCTCAGTTTTGTGCCTGTGTCATGAGGGAACTGAAACCAGGCTGTACCAGACGACGCTGCGCCTTACAGCTGGAGCAGTGGCATGGCCGAGCTTTCCTAGAACACTTTCAATTTCAGTATTCTCTCCCTACTTATCAGTTCATATGCTCCTGCATTTTCTTCAAACATATAGTTTACGTTTTTTCTTTATTTACTCTACTTCTGAACTTATAAAAATTAAAAATCAGTTTAGATTGACTTGAACCAATTCCAAAATATCAGGCAGAATATAAGGAATATGCGTGTTAAGCTCAAAGTAGGAGAGCTGATTCTTAGCCCTTTGTCACCATCATTTGTATATAAACAGTGGAGTAGTAATAAGCAATTTTCATCTTTTTGATCTGGCAGGATTTCCACCTAACAAAACATTATGAGCAACAATGTTTCACAAATGATTTGCATTTTGTACAAATTCACAATTCATTATTTTCACTAATTCAAACTGACCAACCTTTCAGTTCAATTAAATTAAATAAATTATTGATTTAAAAACTCAACAGTTACTTAATCAAATAACAAATAGCGGGCTTCTTAAAACTATGTTCCTGGTGGTGCACACCTGTAATCTCAGAGCTTAGGAAGCTGAGACAGGAGGATCACTGCAAGCTCAAGGCCAGCCTGAGCTACAAAGTGAGCTCAAGGCCAGCCTGAACGGCATAGCGAGACCCTGTCTCAAAAAGACAAAAAAAAAAAAGAAAATCACCCTCACTGATGCACTCAAAGTCAGGCCTACACATCACAGAACCATCTGCCTGTGCTGCAGGCAAAGGACTACTGTGGGGAGAAGCAGTTTTTCTAAGAGAAGTTTC
Organism: Chinchilla lanigera; assembly: GCF_000276665.1. NCBI lineage: Eukaryota > Metazoa > Chordata > Mammalia > Rodentia > Chinchillidae > Chinchilla > Chinchilla lanigera. Next base: position 25,084,300 of record NW_004955424.1, read on the forward strand.
CATAGCGGTCCACTTTTGTATTATTTACAACTCTCCTTTGAAAATTTTCTAATAGCAAATGCACACACAGGACAACCAAAATATCAGCCAAAGATTGACCCTGAAAGCCTGGCTGTGTGAGAAGTTTGGTTTTACTTGGACCCCAGGGGGCAAGAAGGAAGCAAAGAGTCTGCTATCGACACAGAACCCAGCACAAGAGGGCGAGGAGCTCCTCCAGTGAACAGGTGGCAGAGAAGATGAGGCAGCCAGGAAGCCGGGAATCAAACGTCGCTCTCCTTCCAGTGTGGAGTTTTCGGGGCCTGGGCCACTTGGCCCTGTCCTGACACTGTGCTTTAATTTCTCACTTTGTGTTTTATCTCCTTGACTTTTGTTACCCTTCTATTAACATCCATCAGAAAACTTAGTTCCAATCTGACCAGCTTCAGGGCAATAGGTTGAATTGGGTCATGGTAGAAAAACTGATCTAGTTTCCACAGGGTCTTCATGGACTGAATGGAAATTCTGCAGAAAGCACTAAATATTCATATTCTGTCTTTCTTTCTGTGTCTCTCTCCTTCATGTTCTCTTTGTATTCGGTTTTGATGAGAATCTGTATCTCTAAGGAAAACTTTTTTTAAAAAGCTGAAGCCAGTATCTGAATTATCTTAAGCTAATATTATATGCCAGAGGGTATGAAGGGTTTAGATTTATAATATCCCATGAATATTCTCAAAGTTTCCCAAGACCATCTATTCTGTCTGTGTGTTTAGATATATATTTTTTAATTCACCCTCAGTAGGACATACACAGTGGTTGAAATATGCGATAAAGTTGTGATAAGGAAAACAGAAATTGAGAAATGGAGGCAAAAATCATAAATAAAATCAAACTTAATAGCTTACATTTATGTAACAACTATTATTGAGGGTCTACCCAGTGCCAAGGAGCAGATAAACAAGAAATCTATGCCTGCCTTCACAGTATAGAGGTGAAAGAGACATGCCACAAATTCACAGTAATGACTGCTATGGATAAAAAGAAAACTGGGAAAAAAACCCTAATGAGAAATTGTTTTCCATAGGCTGAGCAAGGATGCTCTGTCTGAGGTAGTGACATGAAGGTACAGCAGGGAATAATGGGGGAACTAGGTCATGTGCCCAGCTGGATGAAGGCATTCCAGGAAGGGAAAGCAGTGAATGCCAAGGATATGAAGGGTCTGATGAACTGGGATTGAAAGGAAGAGGAAAAACCAATGAGAATAGAGAAGGAATCAATTGACAAATCACAAGGGGCCCTGTGGTTATGATAAGGCTTCAGATTTTATTCCAAGTAGCACAGAAACTCATTGGGTAATGTTGCATTACTTGATTCACCCTTCTAAAGCATCATGGGTTTACAGGTTTGAGAACGTACTGTAAGAAAGAAAGAGAAGAGGTGGGAAAATAAATTAGGGAACTAATGCAGTATGGCCTAGAGAGGGTGGTGACTTGGAGTACAAAAACTGAGAAAGTTCAAATTTGTAATCTCCTGGAAGATAAGCCAGCCAGCAAAAACTGTTAATGTTTGTATGTGTCTGGCAGAGAGGAATCAAGGACAAGTCTTTGCGTGAACAACTGAAGGGGTGAATGACTAGAGATGGCGTTTACAAAACACAGAACACTAGGGCATTAGAGGTCTGCAGGATGAGCCTCATGTGAATTTTGAGACCCTCATTTCATGTGGATAAGCAGTCTGAGCTGAGAAGAGAACCAGGTGCTACAGATACACACTTGTGGTCATCGACATGAAAATGCCACCTAAAATGCCACCAGGATGAGTGCAGGTCCAGAGAAGGAGACGATGAAAGTCAGTTGTTGAGCTGTCAGTCAAGACAAGGGGGACACAACAAAGAGAATTCAGGAGCGGTCCATGAGGTAGGCCAGTAAATACAGGTATGATGTGCAAGAACGCTAGCCAAGAACATAATTTAACTGTCCAAATACTACCCAGGTGTCATAGATGAGTGTGGGGAATTTCAGCAGAGTGACAAGTCTAAAAGCCCAACTCCAGGGTGGTCAAGAAAGAATACAAGGCAGACATGCCAAGAAAAGCAGTCCCTTAGCAACAGTCTCTTGCCAAATCAGCATCACATGGAATTGTACCTCATGTTGTTCCTTGTTTCTTTGCTGCTTAATTTTCAGCATGGCCTGTAGTCATTTTAGAATTGAACTCCTCAGTTCAGTCTTTGGTGCAGTAAGCTTCTTGAACAGTTTAAGTAAAAAATAGAAGAAGATGAAAATCAGATGATGATGCATCATTTCAAGATGAAATTCAGCTTAGGTTCTTTTAGGAGTTAAACTGTTGTTGTTAGTATATTATTACACTAGTTAATTATCTGAGGAGTACCAGTATGATATGTTACTCCTTATTCAGATATGTTTTTCTCTGAATATGTCAAAGAGAAGAAGTTAAATAGCTACAAAACATCCAAATGATAGAATTTTTAAAGTATAGGTTGGATTTAATGAGTCTTTAGTTAAATAGAAAGAGGCTTTGACAATACTGGGTCTCTGAGATCATTTTGAAAGGGTAGGAGGTCAGTTACTAACAATGCGATTGTTGCAATGATTTTTCTTTTCTTTTTTCCTTTTGATACGGAGAGAAAAGAGTATAAAACAAAGTGAAACATTAGACTTAGGTAAAAGTATACTCTCTTAACAAGAATTTTACAGCTATTTTCCTATTTTAGTATGTATTTAATCCTTTCTTCAGAATGCCAATTATTGACTTTGACAAAAGTATTATGAATAAGAATTACAAGACAATGTTAACGGAAACACATCTTAAGATGATGAGCAACACATTTTTACTGAAATGTATGCATCAAGATCCAACTCATCTTGATAAACTTCCTTTGGGACCTTCTCAGTCTTGTCCTCTTAGAACACATCTCTTTCATCTGTTAATCCCAGTAATATTCTATCTGTAACTCTCATTCATGTTTTCACTCATTCAACCAATATTTATTGAGTAGTTTTATGAGCTGGCGCTCTTCTAGGGGTTTCAGATACATCACAGAAAAAAGACCTATGGCTTATGAGGCTCAGATAACAACAGGAGGAAACAGACAACAAATGATTACATCATACACAAAACATCATGATGCTTTGAAAGGTAATGGATTCTTTGTCATATGAAATGTAGGGAAGAGCAAAGGGGAAGAGTACAAGTGTTCCCAGTTTTTAACAGTATGGTGGCTAAGGAAGGGCTGACTAAGGGAACCTGAGCAAATACTTGAAAGAGGTGAGGGAGTTAATGGTGTACATATTGGGGGAAAACATTCAAAGAAGCAGAAGGGGCTGCTACAAAGAGGTACAACCATGCCAGGGATATTTAAGGAACAGAAAAGAGACTACAGTGGATTAAGGGAATAGGGGAGAAAGGGCAGTAGGAAATGGAGTCAGGGGTCTTGGGGTGAATGTTTTCAGGGCTTGGAAGACTCGGGCAGTGAGGCTAGTCCGGGAAGACCATGGCAGTGGCTGTGGTCATTAAGGAGTTTCAAGCTAAGGAGTGATGTGATGGACTTTCAGTTCAAAAGCAGCCTCTGGATCCTGTGTTGAGAATAGCAGGGGTGTGTAAGAAATGCGAGCAGGAAGACCAACCCACTGTCCACAGGAGTTCTGTGAGCACGAGAGGAAGGCGACTCAGACAGGCTATGGTGGAGCCGGTAAGAAGAGGCTGGAGTCCTCTAACTGACACTTTCTTACCTTGCTCACATTAGATACGCCTCCTAGCACTATGTCTGGACACTACCTTCTTTCAGACTAGAATTTGTGCATATTTTTACGCTTCCAAAGACAGGGATTTAGTGATACTTTTAATTAATACATGAATGAGTGGTCACTAGACAGAGTCTGGCTTATCAATATATCTAGCACATACTTTGTATTTCAAGGCATATCTATAAATGGACAATAGCTCCACCCAGAGCATCAACTTTAAATAAGAATGGCAAAAAAATAGACTAAGAGCTAAATATAATACATAACTGATGGCAGAGTAATATAAAGGGAAAGATGTCCTTTATATTCACAAGTTTTATTTAATTTCTGACATGGTTTTAGAAGTAATCTGCATTTTTGTTGCTTTCTCTTTGAGGTAAAATAATAGCCAAGAGAGAGAGAAATTTCTAGAATGTACAGACAGGTTCACAGTAGGTTTTGTCATAGAAATATTTATTATTATTAGAGCCAGTCAAATGACATGCTATAATGCTACCCCTAAAGGTAGTTAACACTCCAGAGAAGAAATCTATCTCTGTCTTCAAATTCCATTATAATAATAAAAAAGAAAACAACAAATGTACATAAAATAAATAACTTTTCTGACACATATATACTCTGCATTACAATAGGCAAGTGATGCAATCATTTGCTACTAAATCATAAATTTCCAAAACTTCAATATAGCAAGAAGAAAATTCCTTCAGGAAAAGCACCCACAGTTATGTCCATTCAGAGTTGTAGAATATACCTAAAGAAACTTTAGTTTTAAATAAGTGCTTCAGGTTTTAAAACTGTGTAACACTGCTGGTCATAGTGGCACAAATCTGTAACCCCAGCACTCTGGAGGCTGAGGTAAGAAGATTGCTGCGAGTTTGGGGCTAGCCTGTTGTATCAGTTACTTTTCTCTCGTTGCTGAGACAAAATACATGACACCCAGAATTAAGGAAGGAAAGGTTTATCTAGCACACAGTTTGCAGAAGTTTCAGTCTATAATCAGCTGGCTCCAAGGCAGAGGGGCACATGGCAGAGGATAACTATTCATGGAGGCGTGGAAGACAGCAAGGAAGACAGCAAAACCAGAAAGAGCACAAGGGGAGGAGTAGCGGAAAGCAGGCTCTTTCATTCCCTTATATTGTGTGCAAACTACCTGCCCCAGAGTGGGTGTAGCTCTCACACCATAATCTTAGCAACTCTAGAAGCCCGCCCCATGACTGCATGAGGCTTTGGGGGGCAGGGATCATCCAGAAACAAACCATAACACCTGGGCTACACCATGACTTCAATTGCAACCTGATCTATACAGTGAGATCTTATCTCAAAAAAGCAAAACGGGACTGGGGATTTAGCTCAGTGGCACAGCACCTGCCTGGCAAGCGTGAGGTCATGAGTTTGATTCCCCATACCGGAAAAAAAACAACAAAACAAAACAAAACAAAAACAAAGAATCAAAAAAGAAAAACCAAAACACCCCTGGGAACATTGAATTTGGGTATGTAGCTTGAAAAAAAATATACTACTTGCAATGTAGAGATAATTTATAGGTGCTTAAGAAACAGGAAGGGGGCAGATTTTAATCTTAGATTGTCTTTGAAGAAATCAAAGCAGAGTCTTTCTGATGAAAGTGGTGGATTCAGAGTCTGGATTCCAGACCCAAACAATTCCTGACTGAGTCTAAGTTGAAGGGAAAATTTTATTTTTCTCTAAGATGTGTATCTTGTTTCATTGTCCCCTAATTCCACTTTTTAAAATAACTACTGAACAGATAAATTTCAAATTATGGTAAATCTAATTAAAAAATATCAGTCTAAATTTTAAGTCAATGTTCCAAGCAGGTGGTACTTCTGTCTAATCATTCCACAAATATTTACTGAACATTTAACATTTTCTGCAAAAAGATACAGGCACTACCACTGAGAAGTTGATCCTGTATAAGAAAGACAAACACGCACTGGAATGGTTCATAGTACTTTGATGGAGCCATGCCCAAGGTGCTGTTGTCACTTGGTCACAGGAGGTCCTGTGTGATCCCAGGGATACTGAGAAGCACTGCAGCAAAAGGTGCTGCTTCCACCATGCCTTGAACTGTGAGCAAAGCTGGGCAGAGGAAAGGAACACTTTGGCAGCAGACAGGCTTGATGGTCCCGATTTGATACCCAGAAGGACCACCCATGAGCAGTGCAGAGGATGAAGTGACAGAGGCTGGATGGAGGCAAGGGAGTCACTATAGGGGAACTCAGGCAGGATGATGAGGGTCTGGATGTAGAAAATGGCAGTGGGGAAGCCAAGAAGGTGCAGCAAGCTTAAAATATACTTAGGAAATGGATCATAAAAGATGCGGTCTTAACTGACCTGGGAGAATGAAGGGGAGGGGAGGAATTGGGAGCTTTCAAGGCTGAGTAGATGTAGAACTGCACACTAAAGGGAGAAAATTCCAGAAGTAAATAAAGTATGAGCCCAAGGGTTGCTTTTAGAAACCAAATAAAAGACCTGGCGTGATTTTTTGTGTGAGATTAAAACTGAATTGGCTGTGATCTGAAGGTATTCCACCCACTGAGCTTATTCAAAGTCATGAATCATAGAAAGGTCACTGGGGAATACTTACATAAATTCCTTTCATTCTGTTTGAGCACCAAATGAAAAGTATCGACAAAATGGAGACTAGCCAGAGTACAGATTTTAAATATTTGTGTCTAGTGAATATTTGTCAATTGTAGGACTTTTATTACATAATCAGAAGCATGCCTTTCTTCTGAATGCTTCCTTCTATTGTAGATATCATTTTTTAAAAGTCAGCATATTATGTTTTAGTGAATATTTATGATGGAAAGAAGAGTAAAACAGAAATAACCTTTAAATAATTGACCTCATTTACAAATTAACAGTGACTTTGGGATCCTAAAATCAAATCTAACTTCACTTATTCAAATTTAGATAGCTTTCAATATTCAATTTATCTAATTTAAAATTTACATAAATTTTATTATTCAAAAACTTTCTTACCATAAAAAAGAAAATGAAATGCTAGTTTGGATCAACTATTGCTTACTTTTAGATAATTTCCTTTTTTTTCCTAATCCCAAATCTACACTGACAGCATCAACTTTGCCCATGAAGTGAATCCCTTCTCAATCAAGATATTCTGAGTACTTGATGTAACATCACTCTGCAACTCACCCATTAAATAATTTCTAAAGTTTTAATGATAGCCTTCCCTCTATAATAATGTAGTTTAGGGTGCTCTAGTTCAAGATTTTAATACTAGAGGCATAGATGAGAAAAATGTATATCTTTTTTCTATATTTCTAGGTTCATAAATAATCAATATTTGTTAGACTACACAAATATGATCTTCTAGTAGGAGATTTCCATTCCAAACCTAGTCAAATTTTATTTACCTGTTATAAACTAAAGAAAGCTCTGTTCACCAACAATAAAAGCCACTGTCTAAATCAGTGTTTTTCAAATTGCTGACTGTGGCCTATACGTGCAGCATGAAATCAACTTGGTGAATTACAACTCATATTATTACAAAATAAAATAGATAGGATATATTATATTTTGTAAGTGTATATATAGTTCTGTAAAAATTTTATATATGTGTGTGTGTGTGTGTGTGTGTATACTAAGTCCTCATAAAATAACTTGTAACAAGAGTTACATTCGCAGCCTGGAATGGTGGCGCATGCTTATAATCTTAGCACTCTTGGAGGCTAAGGCAGGAGGGTTGCAACTTTGAGCACAGCCTGGGTAACTTAGTGAGACCCTGTCTCAAAATTTAAAAACAAAATTTTTTTGAAAGGGCTGGTGATATAGCTCAGTGCTCAGTCCTCAGTACTGCACACAAAGACAGAAGGACATGGAGGAGGAAGAGGAGAAGAGGAATAAGAAGAAGAGGAAGAAAAACAGGAAGAGGAAGAGGAGGAGGAGGAGAAAAAAGTGAAAAAGAAGAAAATGAAAAGAGTGCTATTCATAACCTCATCTGTGAATGTTGCTAAGAAACATCAGGAGGGTTTAGCTCAAATATGAAGTAAAAAATAAAATTTATGAAATGTGAAGCCCCCTAAAATCAGCCACTCACTTATTGTCAGCTGCTGAATATCTTACAAAATAATACCTAACAAATAGGATGGAAGGTTCTCCTATTCTGTGCTTTCCTGTTAAGAATACATGGTCCAACATCACTAAAATATCACTTGTCACTTGCTTGGGTTAGCCTTGTTATTTAATAGTATTTATGAACAGCAGTCTCAGTTGGTCACACTGATTTAGTGTTTAACTTTAGAATAAATTCAGAAGCTGAGACATAAAATGTAGCATATGACTCCCTAACCCATGAGGACACTTCAAAGGTCAGGAAAGCAATGATAATCCTCATGAAAAACCCACAAATGCATGTGTTACCCTTATATATAACCTTTTCAGATACGGCCCAATACCTCATCATTATGTGCAAACTATAGAACAGATATTCTAGTGCATGTACAGAATAATGGAAAAACAATTTTAATTTGGGGGCTTTACTGTAATTGTAAAAGCCTAAAAATATAAAAATTACACATCATAATTTATTTATTCCACCAACAGTATGTTTTATGCATAGAGATGGTGAAAATGTGGCCTATTATTCCTTAACCTATATTTTTCCAAATAAATTTTAAGTCAGCAAATAACAAATTACAAATATCAGTCATGAGTTTTACCTGAACTCAAAAATCCTCCTCTTATGAAAAAAGCTATAGTGTGAAATTAATGTTTTATTTCATTTCTATCACTCTATTCCTTAGGTTCTTTATGATGTTCTTAAAAATCCATAATATAATTCTATGAGAGTTAACATAATAGACTGTAACAGCTGTTATGGTCTATTGTGTAAATAAGTAATTACAGAATTTACAGACTATCATGTAAATATGTAATTATGGACTTTTTAAAATGTGCATTATTTACTCGATAGTCTATCGTTTACATATGTAATTATGGACTTTAAAACATGTATTATTTACTCAGTCTGTAACAGCTCCTTGGGACGGAGTCATTCCGGCCTATCGGGTAAACATGTAATTACAGAAATTTTTAAATATGTATTATTTATCTGATAGTGCTGCTACAGATTATCACATCCATATGTAATCACAGATTTTTACAAAATGGGTACTACTACTTTGTATGTTTCCACAACTTAACTCTCCCTTCACAGATCCGTTGTCCAAAATTATGCAGTGATTCTACTGTCTAGAATATCTGCAAAGAATTATGGATTTCTGTAAATCCCTGAAGAACACTTTGAAGTTTCCCAAAAATAGTTAAAGAACTGACCCCAAAACGAAAAAGTCACTTGGAGAGAAAGACTTTTTTAAGTTACTAGTTTAAGGTTCTGTCATTTTGTCAGAGTTACCTGTATTACCATAACATTTATTTTTAAAAGCCTTAACATATTTGACTTCTTGAGGGCAGAGTATCTGGCGTGCATTCTACCAGTTGTCTTCTTAGTAACAGCTGCTTAGGAGCATCTTCCTATGTGTAGAGTGCTGGTAAATATTTAACATTTGGCTGCAATGAGAGACAACTGTTAAATCACTTGCCACTTTCTGTGGTGTAAACATCCCCCACCACAGTTAATTTAAAGCAAAAGAATGTCACTTAACTCAGAATGCCACTTCACGGCTGTACCATAAAGGTAGGTAAGACCCCATCCAGGTCAGCTCAGCACCACCTCTTAAGCCATTCCAAATTTCATTTCTTGACTCGTGGTGACTGACATAGACTTTGAGGAAGTCAGAACAGAAATCTAACTGCTCAGGGCAAATACAGTGTTTTAATACTTGAAATTAATCTCCACACTCTCAAGTAATAGTCAATAGGATGTCCTATACCGCTCATTTTTTCTTTAAACTTCCTTTTGATTAGGAATGCAGCACCCTGAGCAGGGGCTGGGGAGGGAACATCTTGCGGTGATCCGTTACAGCTGAGGCACACCTATGAACAACAGCTTGATAAGGATGTGTCAAAAAGATGGTCAGAGGAGGTGCTGGTATGGAGAACTTTAAGATCTAATCTTATTGCTCTATGTTTTGTGTCTTTGATCAAAATAACGGCTAAATGTATCACATTTCAAGAAGCTGTCCACAGTCCCCCAGTTGTGCATTAACAGACTGAATTAGCATTTTCAAAATAAGTTTTATTGCATGTATTTAAGGATTGTCATTTTTAACTAAATTCTAAACTCACCTTAGCAATTATAGAAGATAGAATTTTATGATAAACAGTAAACATGAACTTCAGATAACACTATAAAAAGATGTTAAAGTTGTGTCTTTTAGTAACAAACTTAAACACTATTATGAACTGATATTTAAAAAAAAATTTAGCTGGGCATGGCAGGGCAAACCTGTAATACTACCACTTGGGAGGCTAAGGCAAGAGGATTGCAGCAAGTTTGAGGCCAGCCTGGGCCACATAGTGAGTTAAAGACCCTCCTGAACTACACAGCAAAAAACAAACAAAAAAATCACTTTTGCCTTATTTGCTCATTCTAGCTTTTAAAAATCTATGAATATTCATAAGTAAATCATAAAGATGAATAATATAGCCAATATTTATTGATTATTTCAAGTATTCTTAATTTCAAATGTGGGGGTTAATATACAATCTACCTACAAAACATAGCAAATGATCAGTGCACATATATATGATTAATTCTTTACATACCACATTAGGTAGTGTTAAGTTCATGGTCTGTAGTCAATACAATAGACTACCAGGGTGAAAAGAGCTATTAGTAATTTCTATCTAAAGTCCACAAGATCATACAATTTGTCTAGATGTTCCAAAGGTTTTATTGCATTTTGCAACTAAAAATACTCTGTGGAGGGCAGGACCTCCCATATACATTGAATTTTAGTTACGTGAAGGTTTTATCAAGACCTGACACCATGGGTTGCATACCCTTAGGGACAGATTGTGTTCCGGAACCTTTAAATCCCCATGTAGAGCAAAACACAAAATATACATTACATTAGGATATCACATGGCCAACAACTGACTAGGCCGTGCCAGGAAGAGGGCAGGTGCCGCCTGCCAGAGGCTGCAATTTAATATCCTGCTATAAAAGCAATAGGAGGCTCCTGTTCATCTGAAACCTAGAACCTGTAATAAAAACAGTGAACAATTCAAAACTGGCTCATTACTACCACTGGCTGTTTATGTGCCAGGACTTTTTTTTTTTTACTGCACCAGAATTGTAAACTGTACTGTTTGCCTGAAACAACTGAGCTCTTCTTGTTTGTAAGGTGGAATTGTGGGTAATAAGGGATTTACTATGTAGGAAATTCTGCTTTCTTTGTGTTAAGGAAATGAATGTAATATATGTCCCAATGTCATTTGGGGAACTCACTTACTCTTAGTGTATTAAATGGCTTAAATACATGATTTTACATAACATAAGATATTAACAGTTAACATCCTGAGGCACAGAAAATGAGGAAAGTAAGTCAGAACTTAGAAACACCCACCTCATCCAGGTGCATCTCACTTTAAACAATGAATGCATCCCGGGAGTGAGATAAAAATAAAACACTTATAAATTGAATCAAATCTTAAATTAGCTACGGATATAGTTACTTAAAAGAAAGCATGTCTTTGGTAATGTGGATGACTGATGTGCAATTTATGAGTTTATAAAATATGAATTTTCAGATGTCAAATTTTAAAGCAGAGTATATACATATATATGTACATATATATACACATATTTACATGTGGGTATATTTTGGAGTATACACTTATAAATATTCTAATAGATATACAATTAAAATCAAAATACAGTAAAGGCATTAATGTTTAGCTTGATCCCAGTGGATTTTCTGAGTTTAAAGCAACACATGAAACATTTGCTTAAATATGGATCTCTTAGAAAATGAAAAACAAAGGTTTCCATGATGGTAGCTGGTTATCTGTGCAGTGAGAGTGCCAAGCAGTAAAACTCCGTGTCCACTTGGCTGCAACAATTAATACAGAGCTATTTTCAAGGTGGGATTATGGGCACGGGAGCCTCTAGGGACAGAATGTTTTGCCCATGCGTTAAATCCTCATTTCATGTGAACCTAATGAAAAGATTGCAATATGTGCTGTCGAGGGTTCCCAGAGCATGGAGGTGGCTCTCTTTCCCCTGAGTACATGTGGTGAGATTTGTGCTGCATTTTATGGATGGAAATGTAAAGAAAGTATGTGCCTTTTACTTTGTTCAGAAATCCTGAAGATAGACAGACTTCAAATTATGTAAGGAAATGCAGTTGATCTGAGGCTGCAGCACCGGCTGGATGTACAACCAGCGTATTTGTGAAACTTTGCCATATTTGAAGAAAACCTCTAACACTACAAAATACCAAGAAGAATGGAATTTTTCTGTAGCATTTTAAATCAGGCAGTGCCTATTTTCAACTGAGGCATGTTGGTCTGCTCTAAAAAGTTTTTTTAAAATTTAGTATTCTAACCAATTTGAATTCACAAGTAAAGTGCACTCCAGCCAAAATAAAGACGTGCTTTCACAGAAATGTCCAGTGGCTATAATATGGTTAAGTATATGAAATACTAGTAAGTAATAAACAAGAAAACCCCTTCAAGATAGGGTGGATAGAAGCAGAAACGAGCAAACAGGCTACCTACGCTTAGTGAACCTTCCAATGTGTGCCCAGTAGGGCTGCAGGGCCCCTCAGCACGCTCCTTTACCTCAGGCCCCAGTGAGGCAGAGTTTGGCAATGGACTGACGCTTGGACAACTGCTTGAAGGTGAAGTTTTCTCAGAGATATCGATGCAGCAAAGGCTGCCCCTCCCCCACTCCACTCAGTCTGGAGCTTAGATGAGACCAAACATTGATTTCTCTAGGGTTGCTGAGGACTGGGATTCCCATGAGAACAAAGTACTCAGGGTCCGAGCAAATGACTCTTTTCATAATTACACAAGTACTTCCATCTCTGAATTCTGAATTCTGTCCCTGTGTGGAACACAGGCCTCTGAAATGAGATCTAAGCCAGTCTTGATTCAGCTGGTCAGTGTTAGTTTGCTGGTTGGTTTTGAGCGCTATAGAATTCTTTAGGTAGAAAGGGATTTAGGAATTTACACTCACTCTCTATTGGTAATTAGTAGATATCAAATTTGAGGTACCAACCACATGGCCCATCGTAAAAACTTTTCTGGCATTCCAATTTTTTTCTAACACTTATAATAGTATTATCTTAATCTCAAATCTTCCTACAAACTAGTAACAAACTAGCACAGCCAAAGAGAGAGAATATATACAATTTCTGCATTTTATAAAATTTAACAAGTTTTAAATTTGTAGTAAATTGAGTTGCATGGGATGGCTTAACACTCTTAATAATATATAGAATATTCTGTTTAACTGCCCAAGTTTTGTCTAGTTTATTTTGCTACAGCCATTTTAGGCCAGCAATTCCACAGCACATTTGTCAGTCCGTACCAGCGGAATGTCATTTCCTGTATCTTGCACATCTAAGGCATTTCTAAAATGTTTAGATGTATTATAAGAAATCCATTTGATCCATCCAGTTAGCAAATCTATGAATAAAAAATGCACAAATGCAATAGGCCAGATTAAAAAGGTGTTAGATAACAGAAACTCAGTTTATCCATATGATATAAGAAGTTCTTTATTTTAAGATGAGTACAATGCTGTGAATCGAAGTACATAAGTCATCATTCCTGGAAATCAGAGAACAGTCAGAAAATCTGGAGCACGGGGAATTTTAGCCAGAGCCTATCAGACTAAGAAGAGCCAAAACTAAATTAAACTAAAAGTTTGAAACATCTTGAAAACTGAACTGTTGTATTTTACCTAAGATAAAAGAAGTTGCTAAAAACTTTAGGAAATCGAGTAGAAGGAAAATTTTGATAAGTCAACGATTTAGCAAACTGGTCATTCCATGAATGAGCCAATAGGAGAATTCAATTTTGAACTTCCTTTCTGAAGAAGTAGCAATTTAAAAAATTAGACTTGAAGAAAGCTGCATGTTTTGGTTTTTGTTTGTTGTTGGCTATTTTGTTTTTTGTTTTTTTGTTTTTTAATGAACTGACCTGCCTCTGGTCACCAGTAGGTAAAGTGTGGAAACCTGTTTGCTGCTTACAAAAGTCATATCTAGCCCTTTCAGCTTTCCAGTTCACCATACCGTGATTACAGAGATGTAAAAAATTTGTGGAGTATTGTTAAGTCTCCCAAAAATATAGACTGAAAATTTTAGGCCATTGAAAAAGTCCCCTTTAAATGTATTAAATGTATTGAATAAAATCTCATAGCTAAATTCAATGCAAATCCCATACTACATATTCCAGTAGAAGAGTGAGATATAGTGGTTTTGACTTGCCTGCTGAGAAAAAGCTTTCCCTGATACCAAGAACCTTAATTTGAGCAAGACTCAAACATTTATATTCATATCATGTGTCTCTGTCTGGCCACAGTTAATTTGAGCATGTCACTTTATTCCCCACACAGAATATCTAAAGCTTTAAGGCAGATTCAGAGAGCCTTTTCTTCCTGAAACACAAACACTTACACAACGTTCTCATTAACTGGAACTTTCACATCTGCACTGAAGTGAAAATAGAACCTAAATCTCTGTCCTACCTAGTGTATGTCAAATAACACAGATTAGAGAGGGTGTATTTGACAATGGCATTTTTTTCAGGCTTTAGAGGGAAAGAGTTGGACAAGTTATAAACCTGTATAACCATAAAATAAAAATAACTGCAGGGGTGTTTAAGAGGTATACTAAAATAAAATCTTAAAAATACTGTATAAAGGCAAGTTTTACCTGTTATTCACTTGACTTCACACCAATCTGACACAGTCATTGAAAAGCTAAAGCCATTTCTGTTATCTGGAGACACAGATTACATTGGAAGCGTGTTTCCAGGTAATTATTTGGTGGGATCTTCAAATTTCATAGTCTAGGCCAGTCCTGCCCATGGAAATACATAAAGTAAGCCACATATGTAATTTCAAAATTTTTAGTAGCTACATTAAAAAATTAAAAGGAGAATTAATTAATTTTTAAGAATAATACATATTTAATTTAATCCCAATATATCCAGAGCATTATTTCAGTAAGTAATCCATATAAAAAACTGAGTTCCAATCCCCAGTACCACCAAAATAAAAAACTGAGATATTTTACTTTTTTCCATAAGTCTTTGAGATCTGGAGCACATGCTACCCTGACAATACTATTCAACTTGGATTGACCACATTTCAAGGGGGCAATAGCCACAACTAGTAGTTACTATACTGGATGACACATCTCTAGACCCACAATCTCATTTAAAAAAAGAAAGTCTCATTTGAAAGCAACAAAATTGAGTGATTCTATCCAGACTGAACTTGAGTGCTATTTATTTATCCTTGGTTCTGAACATTAGACTGCAGTGAGAATATAGACTAAAAGGGCACAGCTAAAAGATCTCTAAATTCTGGACTGTAATGCATATTATGATTAAAACACTGTCACTATTTCCAAGTGGTAAAAATGTTTGGCTGGCCCCTGGTTTTAGGAATATTTCCCTTCACATCTAAGTCATGTAGATCAGAAACTCAGCAACTCTCTACTCTTCCCTATACCCCACTTCTAGCCATACTTCCATTGGATTATCAAGAGGAACCACCCTTAAATGTAGTTTGCCTTCTATTTTCTCACAAAGAGTAAGATATCTCCACTCTGAGCCTTTGCCAGTGTTGCCCTCTCCTCTTATAATGCCCGTTGCATCCCATTTTCCAGCACTGAGCCAACTCTTGATTATTGGGGTCAGTTTAGCTTTCACTTGTCTTTAAAACTCCAAGACCACCCCAGAGAATCAGACCCAGTACTGATTCTCTGATCCATGTTGTCACACAACACACTGTGGGCTCTTATGTCACTATGTTCCCACTATGGAATTTATCCCACAGTATTAACACATCTGTGGTTTTGTCCCATTCCTTTCCCCAACTTGACAGCAAATGCTTAAAAAGTATCTCATTTACTTTTGTAGTTAACACTGCCTGGTATAAAACAAGTACTCAGTAAAGGCTCACTGTGGTTAAGCTTGATTGTGTCAACCTACTTGGATTGGAGCCACACAGGGAATTAGTAAAACACATTCTGAGTTTGTGTGGTTGGGTCATGAAGCATGACCTTGGAGCCTATAGCTGGTGCCTCACCCTTCCACTCTGGCACTCTTCTCCTGCTCTGCTCCCGAGCTACCATAAACTAAGCATCTTCGATCTACCACACCTTTCCACCTTGATGTCTCTGCCTTGGAGCCAAGTGACCACAGATTGAACCCCTTGAAACTATAAGCCGCATTAAATCTCTCTTTTAAATTGTAGCTCTCAAGTACTTTGTCTCAGCAAAGCTGACTAATATACTCAAAAAGATGAAATGTTGAACAGCATATAGAAAGGATAATCAAGTGCATATATTTAAAAATATTTTAAAGTATATATCTAAGATATTTTATAGCAAAGATGTATTTAAAACGCAACAAAAGTTATCAACCATGATCAATCATGCCCAGGCAATTATGCTAGCTGTTGAGGATACAAAGGTAAATGAAGATTCCATACTCAGAGATGGTAGTTAGGCAACTGCAAAAAAGAGCACTTCTCAACAGAAAGTGAAAAAGCTTTTAAAAACAGATTTTGATGCAGAAATCAGAAGTACACCTGAAATTCTTCATGTTTAATAAACTCCCAAGTGGTGTACTGGTCCAAGGACCACCTTTAAGTAGGAAAGAACTATGGCCTCACAGTTAGGAGACCTGAAATTAAGCTGTAACTCCTGCCATATGGACATGAGTCATTCCTCTAACTACTACTTTCTCAGCCCATAAGTTTCCTGGGAGAAGTGGTTTCTATATTTTCTATAAACTCTACAACTCACAATGTCCATATTCTGTCAGCCTGCAGAGGACAAAGGGAACCAGAGCACGATTCTTAGTCTGGCCTATTCACTGGATTTATATGGTACTAATTTCAAAATCGTGATGCTCAGAACAGAACCCAGACCTATTTCACTGGAATTTATGCAGGTAGAACCTGGGTACCAGCATGGAATCGGAGGGTTGAGAACTACAAATAGCATAATACTAACAATATTAACTCAACTGACCAGTGCTAGTGAGGTCAGGAATAAATAAGTGATACATCTGCAGCCAGATAATTTTGTTCCATTGGCAATACTGCAATGCTGTTATTGGTTCAGATTAAAGTCATGGTGAAGCACTAGTTCCAACAGTTAAAAAAAAGTCCAACACATGGCCCTGTCTGTATAATTATGCACACAAGAAAAGCTATGCTGATATCTTAATAGCTATCACCCATATTTCCCACACTTTCGCAGGCCACTCCCTTCACTCATGGGATCCAAATGAAAACAGGACAATTTTTCTCCCAGTGGAAAACAGAAAAACCAGCATCCCAGAAACCAATAAGCATTTCAGCCTTTCAAATTAAGTAGTATTTTAGGTTCTTTCTAAATTTAGGTTTGGAAATTTGAAAAATTTAGATGAAAAAGCCTAAATACTATTTAACTATACTTCTTCAGTTTTCAAAAAGGCAAAGGTCTTTTTAATTCTTACCTCATTTCTCTGGGCTGGGTTAAGAAGAGAGAAAAACATACAAACTTCTAGTCTACACTTTTAAGATAGTTTAATTTTAAACATGTTGGTTTCTTTAACTTTTTTAAAAATTTGCTTGGCTAAAGTAAGAATTAAAAAAAATTAGATTCTTATTATTCAACTCAAGTAATGAATTGCCTTGTAGCACAACAATAGCACATGCCACTAAACTACTGATTGTTTTTTCCTTTACTAGTTTTCACTTTGGTCAAAATATGCTGTGCATACTTTTCCAAAATATATTATTTATGTTTTATAAATATATCAGCAAACAGCTAAAGCATACCTACCGAAATGAAAACAGTCTAGGACCTGAGAGGCAATAGTACACGATATTCCATTATCTTCAAAGATGTGAGAACCTGTCTGAAGAGATTAAACTTATATGCTTCCAAAAGGTAGCTAAAATTATGAACAAAAATAATAAAAGCTAAAATAGTAGTTTGAAAGAGTTCAGAGAAGAGCGATGCCTCACTTCCAGCTGGGATGGGCTAATGGAAGGCTAAATAAAGACGGGAAAGGTTTCACCTGCACCTTCAAGGATGGCAGGGATTAGATCATTAGCCCAGAAAAAGAGACTCCATGATCAAGAGCATGGAGACAGGAAAGAACGAGATGAGCTCAAAAATAGTTATAAGACAAGTAATGAGTAGTGAGACAAGAGCGCTTGACCTGGACCAGGGGAAACGTTCCCTATCATCCAGCCTTAGATCCAAAGGGTTAAGGACTATGTATGAACAAAGCAAAAGCAGAGTTAGGCAAATTGGGTTAGTGCTCCTGCTCTGCGGGGACAGGGTAAAGTTGACACGCACAGGACGGTGGAAGCCTATGAGTTGACAACGATCAGGTATTATGGGGCCAGAATGAAGTATCTGAGGGTTAGACTGAGGATTTTTATTTTTAGGTTTTTCCTACAGCTAACTAGGAACCTGATGAAGACTTTTGCTTCCTTGCTTCTCTGTGTTAAAGGACACTATAAAAGCCATGGTTTTTAGGCCAAATTTTGAGGCCAGACACTGCACAAATTAGAGTGGATGGAACCAATTAGTAGACTGAGGCACAGAGACAGACTAGAATTATCATTCCAGAAAAAGGGAAATGTCAGAGAAATTAGGGAGGATTAAGAAAAAGAGAGATGTCAAAAGAAAAAAACTGAAACTAGCGGGGAGGGTGGGAAAGAGGGGATGGGGTGAAAATGATCCAAAGTATGTTGTATGTGTGTACAAAGCTGACAAAGTGAAACCCATCAATCAGTATAACCAATATGCACTAATAAACAAAATCCATGAAACACATAAAAAAGTGGAACTTGGTGAAAAATTTTAATCTTGGAAGTGAGGTCAGAGATCCGCTGTTGCCCCACACAGAAACTCTTGACATTCACTTCTTCATAGGAAGACTGTTTATGGTGAACACTATGAGCCTCACCTGAGGTCTTTGGCCTGGCAGGTGGAAAATCCTTGGCCCATGTGCCACAGAGGTGACACTCTGAGAAGCAGCCAGGATTAATCAGGACAAGGGTATGGAGGGAAAATGCCACAGATTATACATCTCAGCATTAGGATAACTCTCAGTTTTACACCATTCGTCTTATTCCCACCAGAGGGTCAACCTTCAGTTCCTAGTGGCAACGGATACATCTTTTCTTCTATTTTCTCTCTGCTTTCCCTAATCCTCATCAGCACTTTTGGTGTCACCACTAAAGAAACTTGTGGCCCTGCAATTCCACCCTTGGCTTCTACTTGTGGCATTATCTAACTATCATATTTAGGAAGAATGAAGAATTATAGATTAGGTAGAACAGTGCCCCCGCCCCAAAGTGCCTACATCCTTGTCCTTGGATTCTCATATGCAAAAGGCACTTTTCAAACGAGGTTGAGGTTAAAGACTATAAGACTGGAAGACTATTCTGGACTATCCAGGGGTGCTCAATCAAATCACATAAACCCTTAAAAGCAGAGGAGTGTTCTCAGCTGTTGTCAGAAGGAGCTATGACTTTGGAAGAATGGTCAGAAATATACAACACGTCCTCCTCTAAAGGCGGAAGAACCCCTCCCTGAACCAAGGATGGGAGTGGTTTTCAGAAGATGTTAAAATAAGGAAATGAATTCTTCTCTAGAACACTAAGAAAGGAAAGCAGCCCCACTGGCACCTTTATTATGAAGGGAGAGATGTCAGTGTTCTGACCTATAGAACTGCAAGGTAATAAATTGATGTAGTCTTAAACCACAAAGTTTATAGTGATTATTTGTTATAACGATAGAAAACTAATATATTAATCTTAAATTGCATATTACTGAAAATTTGGTCATAATAAAAAGTAAAATAAAACAGAAGAAAGATTGATTTATCAAATGTTGGTCAGAATGGTCAATACCTTAGGTAGTGTTTTCTATGAGATTCAAAGAACCTCTTTGTATATGTATTATCATTTTTCAACTAATTATGAGATGATAAAAAGTTTAATACTTGCTTTTTGTTGTTTTCTTCAAGAATTTAATCATGCTAAATCTTACATGATACTTTCAAGAGGAAGTGATTAAAGAAACGTGTTGTTATAAAGGACGCTACATAATTGATAACATGATGCCAATGTCAAACTCACTGCCTCTTCCAGTGCCCAGTTTCAGCTGGGCTATATTTATTTATTTATTTATTTATTTATTTATTTTTGGTTTTGGTTTTCTTCCAGTACCGAGAATGGAACTCACGACCTTGCGCTTGCCAGACAGGTGCTGTGCCACTGAGCTAAATCCCCAGCCCCCCAGCTGGGCTATATTTAGATGCTTTCTTTGGGAAAGACAGCTCTGTGACAAGTGTGTTGTATGGGTACATCCTTGAATTTTAAAATTTCTTTGACTTATGACAACACACACCAGGGCTTGACACAGGAATTCTGACTAGTTAACTCAAAAGTTAAAGTCACTTCTAACACATTACTAGAAATACATAATCCTACACACATGATTTTAGTTGAGTATAGGGTTGTTGCTTTCAAACTCATACTTGTGGAGTATTATATAATGACTATTTTAATATAGTCTCATTCAGCAGTTTCACTGGGTTACTTTGTTATCTCTAGTTTCCACCTTTTCCTACCTATCCATTCAGTCCTCACCTCGCTCCACAAAACATGCACAATAGAGGCATAAAAGAATTACATTTCTAAACACTGGTGGAATTTAATTTGACAGGAGTTGAGTTTACTCCCTCTCCACAAAGGGCTCAGGAGTAAGCACGAAGCACGAAGCATGCACACCCACACCTCCACCTAACTTGCTTCTCACGTATTCCGTCTACCTTTCAGATTCATCTCCCTAGTTATTATCTTGTATTCCAGTAGTATTGTAGCCCAGGTGCAACCACAGCTGGGGCCTTGGTCTTTCAATAAAGTTCTGCTAACCTCTGACCTGCTCAAGGTTCTGCGTCCACAAGCTTTTCTACTAGCAGTCACAGAACTAGCTGTGACTGCCTCGGAAACCCAGTGATGATGCGGAATGCTGCTCCTTCCCTTGGTGCAGATTCTGCCTGTCTGGGCGAGCCTTGCTCTGAGACCACAGTTTTTCTATTGCTGCTTCTCCTGAGGAGAGGAGCAGTGAAGATGGGGAGCGGGAACTGTTTTCTGACTCATGTTCTTTTCTGCAGCCCCTGCTGGTCTCTTCCCCCTGCTCCAAATGCACAACTTACCACAGAGCCCCAACTAACCAAAATTCTTATTTTTAAGTAAAGCGATTTTTTTTTTTACAGCCAGCTATCTTCAGATCACCAATTAATAAGGCAGATGGTTTGCTTTCACTTCTCCTTATCTCACAACATACACATACCTAATAAAATAAGTTTTTCCCAGACAAAGTTTAAATAAATCACTTTACATTTAAACTTCATACCTTAAAAAGCCAATGAGCTATTAATGGATTACAGATTCAGTTCAGCCACTGGAGTGGCTTGACACACAACAGATGCTCTTCCTGGTGACCTGTGGTCAGGTGTTTGAAAGAGATCTGCTTACAGCACATCCTCCAATTTTGTGACAGCAGAACCACTCTTGCCTCCATCCCAAAAGAGAAAAATACCCCCTAAATATCAAGGTAATTTGTAGAAGCACTAAATGATTACAAAAGCATTTTGTCAAGACTTAAGAAAATGAAACAAGGGAGAAAGCACATGCAAAGAACACTGGATTTCAAGTTAGAACAGGCTCAAACACTTCATAACCGAGAATAATCTGTGTACCCGAGAGCTTGGAGACATCTGCCTTGCCAGATCACAATTCCGTAGCCTTGTATCCTTAAACGCACAAAAGAGTATGATTGAAGAAGATTCCCTGTAGGTACAGGCTTTTAATGCTGGAAAACAGGGCTACCTTTTGAAGGCAGCTGCCTTCCACAGCTTTTATTTGCTATGGAGTTTTTAATGTACTTAATGCTATTTTAATTTTCTACAAAGATCCTGTTTTCTCTGAGACTTGGTTTTATGAACTGAGGATTTGCCTACTATAGTAGCCTTCAAGAACATCACCCTGAGATATTCTTATTTAAAACGATCTTGAGCTTTCTTCTCTTCTTTCCTCTCTCCCCAGTGTTGCCTGCTCCCTAACCCCAGCCCATGGACCCTAAGGTCATCAGTCCATGGACCCTAATTCCGACAGTAAGGCCATCAGTCATTTCCTCTGACAAGTTCAGTGGCTCTCATGATTTGGAGGACTAGTCTTTTGTTTTTGAATCATCAGGCTTCCTTAACACCCATAGTCCTGGTTTTAGAGGTATAAATATGTCCTAATTTTTCTATAGAATAATTACTGGATTTGATAACATTTTTTGTTTTGCTTTTGTTTTAATAAATGCTTACCAAGTAGTCAATTCAAAATCCTCCACCAGAAGTTACCGCATCTTTTGAGAGCAGTAGCTGACACAACGGACTGAGTTTAGCATGAAGTCCCAACTGAAGCAATGTATACAGCTCTTAATCTACCACATGACTGGCTATATAAACTTTGCAAAATTCTCTAGCAGTTTTCCATCATTATTGACATACTGATTAGCAAAGGGCAAGATTAAAGTGTAATTACTGATGATTTCCCAATGACGAAGATTATGACCAGCTTGGAATGTACTATGAACTTCAAGAAAGAGGAAATACTCCATGGATTTAATAATTCAGGCAAGAGACTCATTTCTCACATATGCTGATCAAAAATGTGTCCCTCACTGGGGCCTAATATTCACACTGCCTAGTAGTCAAAGTCTAGGCCTTGATGATTCCCAGCTGGCAAGTTACACAAAGCATCACCATGCCCAGCCAAGTACCATGTATTAAATATCACTGTCACTCAAATGTACATAGAAGGGTAACAGGGACAGAGTCCTAGCTACCTATGAAGATGGTGACTTCAAATTCTAAATATGTATATTTTTCCATCTGAGGTAGTGCTTCTAATTGAGTATCTTTGTATATGTTGGAAAATTCTTCAGCCAGATATTTTGCTTCCCCAATTCAGACATATAGTATTGACTGTTTTTCTCTATAGAACAGTTTGACTGACCTTTCAGTTAAAAAAAGAAATGAAGGCCCATGATAAATATTGACTACCTTGGAAACCAAAAAATAAACATAAAACAATGTCTTATTCTAAGATTAAGTTTAACAACGTGCTAATAGCCCATAATGAAGATAGCAGCCGTAAGTTAATCAACCCATTAAGTTGAGATCAGAAGTGTCAACTCAAACACAGTCTACTAATTTACTGACCCTTAGTGGGTCACAGAGATCTATAACCCAAAGGCTGCTCTTTCTGTTTCTGTTAAAGTCACCATGGAAGCCAATTCACTTTACCCCATGATTATGATCTCTGACCTGTTATGGGAAGGGAGTCAACATAAAATCCATTTATGAGAATATACTCAGGGCTGGTGAGTAATGGAATCTCCGGCTAACTAGTATGTGAAGTGTCTGGGTAGATGCTCTTTGGAAGTACCAGCTTTGTTTTTCTCATGTTCACACCACTGTGAAAATAAACATGTACAATCTTCCGTGGGAGCGTCTGTTCCCAGCAAGTCCTGGGTTCTTGAGTTAGTTAAGGCTTGTCACCTACTCTCATCCCTACTCTGATCTGTGAAGGTAAATCTTAGTTTTGGAAATCCAAGAGGGTCCAAAAGAACTGAGTAACAGGATGGTAGGGTGAAGGACTATACCTGGCAAATAATAATTGTGAAGTAAGTCTTGCTTTATTGAAGATGTAGTGAGTTGTATGAAAAGTAGCTTTGGTGATTACCTCAAAGTACATCTATTTTTTGCTTGTTACACTACTAAATGAGTATCAATTACCCCATTGTTGGTCACTTTCAAGGGCAAGGGGAAAAAAAGTAGTATTTCTTATGCCAGATCAGCGTTCCAGAGGCATAATAAAAATTGTGAATACAGAATTCATTTTGATGAACCTTTGTATAGAAAATATATGATTGCTATGATACTACCAGAGACTTCTTACTGTCAGCATTTTCTCCCTCAGATGATAAAGCACTGTGCTATACTACGATTTACAGCATCAGTTTGCAACCTGTAAGCAGTACGGTGTCCACAGGCTCAAAAGGATACGTGTGGTACAAGCGCCTGCCTGGCAAGTGCAAGGTCCCGAGCTCGATTCCAAGGTCCTGAGTTTGATTCCGAACCAAAAAAAAAAGATATATGCAAAGAGGCGCACCTGGGCTTGGTTCTGATGTCCTGGGCCCCAGCCAAGGCTGCTTAAAAGCCCCTTCCTGCTCGGTCCAACAGTTTCCTCAAATAGGACACAGTCGGGTAAGACACTAACTAAGGTTCTGGAAAGGGGAAATAAGAAAAAGAGAAAAAGCAAACTAATGAACGCACTAAACATTTAAAAAAAGTTTTATTGGAAGGAAAACTGAGGTTTATTTGAAGAACCTAAGAAGGCTTTTTCTCCAAAGGAGAAAGGAACTGTATCAGTCGATCCTATGACGCTTGACGGAGTCCCCAAAGAAAACCATCTTTTCTGGGAACAGGGAGAACCCCTCTGCGGCGGGTGGCACCGCCTTCTGTTCCCCAGCCCCATTTTTTGCCTTTGTTTTCTTCCCTGTCATTAGCAACCTATGCACTGCTGTGCCCACCCTGGCACAGAGACACCTGTCAACCTTTCAGAGGAAAACACAGCACAGCTAGAGGGAGAGGCGAGCTGGGGAGAGGGCACCGGCTAAGGGAGAGGGGCCCGACGGGCAGCGGCTTCTGCGCACGCTCCCGCGGGCCGGGCAGGAAGCC
>NW_004955424.1:25109506-25125611 GCF_000276665.1 Chinchilla lanigera
GCCCGCGGTCCGGCTGCGCGCGCTGGGCCGTGCGGGGCGCTGCGTGTGTCGGGGATCTCAGGGGTAGGGTGTCGGGCCGCCACGCGCGTCTGTTCCACGCGTGCAAGGAAAGTGACACGCGCACACGCGCACGCCACGGAGGTGCACACCAGCCCCGGCGCGGCGCGGAGCTCCCGGAGCGGGAGGATCAGCTCGCAGTTACTCCTGCCGATGGGGAAGGGGCGGACTGAGCTGAAAACTTGAAAGGAACTCGCTTAAGTCTTGTAGGAAGGGCGATACGTGTGTCTCCTCGTCGGGAAGCGCCCTGGGTACCTACTTTTGACTGGGATTAGTCCGAGCACGGTTTAGTGCTGGGCAGATTTATCCCGAGGTTGGGGGTGACCTGTGCAGAAACTTCTCAAGGGATGACCTTGTTTGAAAAACTCCCCAGCCTCACTTCTATTTGTGACTGTCGTGTTAGTCACACCCATAATGATTCAAATTTTTTGATTCAGCATTTTAATTCATAAGGACAATTGGAAGTTACGTCTCACCATAAAACTCTGCTTCTTAAATTATCACCTGTATCAAAAGAATTTATTGTCGGGGCTGGGAATTTAGCTCAGCGGCAAAGCGCCTGCCTGGCAAGCGCAAGGTCGTGAGTTCGATTTCTGGTACCGGAAGAAAAAAAAAAAAAGAGACTCTATTGTCTTACCTGTGTTTATTTCCGTGTGGAGAGCGCTATTGAATATTGTCAACCATAGAACTTTGGATCCCCCAATTACAGGGTCACATAATGCATAGATTATGTGCGGAAAGAGCCATCTAATCCAATCAAGAACCGAACCGATGAGTGCTTATCTTGTAGGCCAGTCACTGCAGTTGTCCTAACCACTTTGTCAGTTGGTAGGTAAGTGGTCAAGCATTATGATTATATATATAGAAGGAAATGAACTGTATTATCAAACCGTCACAATGACCCCAATCAAATCTCTTTACGAATGGCTTTAGTCTGTTCCCCCGAGATAGTTCCACAGAAGTTGTTTGCAATATTCTTTTTCACACCTGTAATATTCTTCTGTGTATCGTGCCGAGTTTCACATGTTTCCCTGAATTCTAGCTTAAACCTGACCCTATGAAATCTACCTTGATTTTCACCCTCTCTCAGTGATGGTTCATTTTCTTGGCATCAGGTATGAAACGCCTGAGTTGCAAAACTGATGTTCAAAGCTCTTGATTAGGGGACGCATATACCAAGTATATGGGACAATTGATTTTACTGCACAAAAAATAAACAAAAGGAGCCACAGTAACTTTTAAAAATTAGGTTAAAAGCACGACTATACTTTGCATGAATTGCTTTAGTGATCTAGCTTGCTTATGCAGACTTCTTGATGCATACTGACGTTAACTTTTTCCAACACGTTAATATTTGCCTCTCCGCACCGTTTCCCAGTCCACTATCAAGGTCATTTCACTTGCTGTAAACTGAAATTTGTTTTAGAAGTTGAAAAGGACAAGTGGAACTGCTCTTGAGCCCACTTCGAATTCTCCTTCGAATTAAACAGGCAAGACCACATTATAGATTTGTGTATGTGTAGCTTTTCTTTCATATTAGTGAAGAACATTTTCCAATTTTTAATACCTAACAAAGTGTTAATCACATACTGTACTGAAAATATGCTGAAAAGTTGCAGACTAATACATAACTTGATTCTCCTTTTAAATTATTAGAGTAGACTGTTACATTGCACAGTGGCCCCCGTTAATCACAACTCCCTGTATTTCCATCCTTTTGCAACCCCTCCCACATGGCTCACGGGTCTGACCATGTGAACTGCTCAACCCCTAGGGACAGCAATACAACCAGAAGTTGGATAAGCACATGGGGACTTGTCATTTTGGCATATTCCCTTTTGAGTACAAGTGTCTTGCTTTATGAAAGTGGAGACTATTCCCCTGCAGAGAGGCCATGTGGAAGAGAACAGAAGTACTCTGCCCAGCCACCAGTTGAAAGCAAAAGTACAAGCGATCCAGTCAAACTATATGGAGCAGAGTAATTGTTCAGTGAACTCCTCGCATCCTGACAATAAAGCGTTAAGTTTGGGGTGGCCTGTTAGGTAATGACGACTGATACAGCTTCCAACAGTTTCAGTGGTTAGAGAGAAGGTCAGGGTGTGAGGCTGGCGGAAGGAGTCTGGAGAACTGCCTTGTAGAGCTTCACAGAATAAGAACCTCATTTATGCCTTCTTTGAACCCAGTGGCACAGCTACCCCAATGATGTGATAGCCATTCTAGGGACTGGCTTTAGAATTAAGAATCCTTGAAGTCTGTGAACAAGGATTCCACAGATAGCTCTGGAGCTTATCCTGTGGTCCAATCCTAGCTCTGCCCCAAATAACAAAGTGCAGTGAATGACATAACTTCTCTCCAGTCCTTGGAACATTTAGAGATTAGGCATTTAAGAATCGTTCAAGTGAGAGATTGTTCAAGTTACTCTAGAAATGAGTAACTTATGGAAATTTAGGGCTCTGACACTAACCCAATATGTGAAATCAGTAGTTATCTGATTATTTACAAGTTACCACCCTGAGGACAGTAGTTGTTGGTTGTCAATTAAGCACCTAAGTGTCTGGGTCCTATAATATTTGATTAGGTTCTCTGTATTTGGAGCTGTTACAAATGCACGTGCACACACACACACACACACACACACACACACACACACACACACACACACGCACACACCAGCAGCAGTTATCCTGGTTGCAAATGGAAGTGGGATTGAGAGATTAGGTATCTCAGCATGGTACAGAACAGAGTTTGTTAAATTTGAGATCTTAAGTAATGCTTTGTCTTTAAAAGTTGAATTCTTAAAAGATCTTGGATCCGCTCAAAGATTTAATATTGCCATGAAACAACATATACACGTTAGCAATTAAATAAATTCAGTAAGACCAACATTAATCACAGTACTCTGTAATATTACTTTGGCAACATTTAGCTGTGCCTAAATTCAAGAGCATGGTGCTGTCCATTTGTGGCCTTCCTAGATGACCATGTGCCAGGCACTTGCACAGTGAGCCCGCACCTTGTGCTATGCAAAGTTCTGCGGAACTTTGCTGAGTTCCCTTACCGCATTTGGCCAAACACATTACATCAGATCTGTCCTCCAAGATAAAGTCGAGCTACCTGGCATCAACTGTAGACAAAAACAAGGGAGCTGAAATGATTGATGACATATTTATTTTTAAGGTCAGAATTGAATTAAAAGCCCTTTAGAAAAAGATTATCAGGTAAATAGAACTGGAGTAGCAGGCAGGAAACCTGGATTCCAGTCATGTATTTAGCACAATCATAGGGCAATTTTAAAAGTACCGAGATATTTCAACCCCCAGAAAGTAATGATAGGAGAGCTACAAATGGAGTTTTGGTAGAAATCATGAAGTAAGAGCTTTCTAAGGATGGAATCACAGCAGTGTGGCAGAGATGGAGAGACGTTTTTATGGCAGGGAAGCATTCCAGTACCTCTCCTACAGTGTATAACTTCTAACTCTGCCTATGATTGAAGCTTATCTTCATTTCTCACTGTTTTTCACCTCCCTCAATTTTAATTTCATTAAGCTATTTCTTCTAAGAAGGTAGGTATGTAGTAGATTTATTTTTTGTTTTTCCACATTATTACTATTTATGTCCAAAATATGTCCTTACCGATGAATTAAACAACTCTTCTGATATGGTTGTCACTCATTCATTAAGTTTTCAGGAAATAAATTTCAGTCTCAGAAAAAATGGCCTTGGCTAAAGAGGAATATTTTTCAAGTCCTAGGAGAATAAAAATTGGAAAACCTGTGCATTCTGTAGTTTCTGGAATGAATGTAAGGTTCTGAAGGCGGCAGAGTTGTGAAATGATCAAGTTCTCCCATCTCAGTCTCATTACTCTTTGTTTATTGGAAAACTGTACCCACAGCATCCATGGCAAACCAAAGAGAAGCATCGCAGGTTCTTGACAATGCTTCTCCCTGCATTTGGCGCAGGTAGTGAGGAAACACGACTTTCCCGCTTCCAGCCAGGCACTTCTTGGAACAGGCACACGATCATCTACAGGCGCAGCTGCTGCTGTACTTGAGGGGTCCCAGAACCCAGACATATCTCTCTGAACAGCCAAATGACTATCTTCCCAATCACTACCACCTCAGTTTTTTTCAATCTGAAATATTAAAATAAGCCTAAAGTGTCTTTAAATTTTAAAATTTTAATTCTACCCTTTGGAATCTGTTCTTTGGAAAAGTTATTTTTCCTTTAAATAAACCATATCTGGAACACATCTCTACATGCACATATATGTGTATTAAAATATGCTTAGAAAATATGCTTTACCATAGCATGAAGCTTAATAGGACAGAATAGAGACATCCATGATTCACTCTTTCATATGCTTTTGAAAAGATTTTCAAAATACAGCTAATAAGTAACTGTCTGTACAGGGATGCATACCCTTGTTTATGACGCAAATCTTATCTCTGAGTAGTAATCTATGTGGCTGGGGAGAGCTGAAAATGATTTCTACCCTTATGTACTAATATTATACACCCTGCAAAGATGAGTCTCCTAATACTATTCTATATAAAAGTAATAAATACTATCTTTAGGAGATGGTGATTATAACGATGGTGTTCCCTTGCCAAAAAGTAACAAAGGTATTTTAAATTGCATTTTTATCATGATAAGGAGATTTCAAATAATTTAGCTAATTTTACCTAATAGCTACTGAGAATTAACATTGTTATTTAATGCAACCAGTAGTTGAATAGACCATAAATCCAAGAACTAAGCACTAGGGAAGATGTGTAACAGATAATGCTGAGAGATTTTTAATTCTCTTGGATAGAAAAGGGAGAACCCAAAGGAAATTAAGTGCTGGTTTTCTCAAATAAGTAGATTAGATTTTCTTACTTCTTAAAATTACTCTGTGAAGTATATACTTTATGACTCAGGTATTTTTATAATTTTCCAGAATCCACAATTTAGATTATATGTGCTTTTTACTTTGAGACTTTTTCTATTTATATTTTAGTCACTGTTTTTTTTCCCAAACACCAGAGTAAACTGTTATTTCACCTTGTGTTCACAGATTATTTGAAAATACAAAATATATTTTAAATGTTTATGTATTATAAAATCTGTATTGATTTGTTCACTCTAAAAAGGCATTGTAGCTGCATTTAAAAAGTATATAAGCACAATAAAATGTCACTTAATGTGCTCTAGCATTTCTTCAAGAAACAGTGTGAAGGCAAATTCCTGTGTAATTTAACAGTTGCTAGTAGCAGCACTCTGTGATACTAGTTGAAAATAGCTACTCTGAGACGCGAAGCACAACACAGAGAATTATTCCATAGCTTTGCGCATTTCCCAG
The DNA here is from genome assembly GCF_000276665.1 of Chinchilla lanigera. Lineage (NCBI taxonomy): Eukaryota > Metazoa > Chordata > Mammalia > Rodentia > Chinchillidae > Chinchilla > Chinchilla lanigera. Next base: position 25,114,905 of record NW_004955424.1, read on the forward strand.
GGCTCTGTCCAGATTGAACCAACTGGTGCAGAAGCATGAACCTGAGGAAGAGCAGCACGAACAAGCTCAGGTGCTCAGCTATTTTAGCTGTTTTTCTCTCCCCCTCTTCTGTTCTTCCCCTCGGGTCCCTTGAAAACACAAATAAAAGCGACTACCATTTTAAAATGTCAAATAAGTGGAAAATTCCATAAAAGAGTATTCTCCAAAGTGGAGTGTGAGAAAAAATATTGAAATGTCTTTCTGAAGACAATTTTATTATTTTCATTTAAAAATTAAAATAAACTGTGCTGGAACTAGGCACGAATAGGTATCTGTGTTCTCGACGGTCTGTGCGATGGAAGGCTGTTAGTCGTGTATGCTACCCATGAGTCCTAGCGGAAGAAATGTGTCTACAGACAGACGTTATCTCAACCTGCACTGCGTGACTGACTCTGATATCTTGGATTCAGCCCTTTTCTCCTGATCTCCAGAGTAGAAAGAGGATCTGGGAGACTGAGCCACGCCGAGGAGGAGCCACATACCCTCTTTCTGCAGTAACTATTTGAAAAGAAGAATTTCTGGACCTCAGAAATCGTTCATTCTGGGCACAAGGCTGAGAGGATGAGAAGTTGGACCTATGGGCTCATTTTTACCTCTTCATTTTTGACCGCATGTGTCATTTGAGTAGATTTATTTCGTCCTTCCTTCCCCTCACATCCCCCCCTCTTAATTTTTTTTCTTTCTTTCCATATTAGTGTACTTAATTTAAACTCTGCCTGGAGTAAAATGAAAAAAACTATGGAAGTCTCGGTGGTCATTTATCCCACGTAAGTCAAGGAAGTCATTCTCCGAAGATGTTCTAACACGCTACTCTTACGGGTTCTTAACCCACAAGGCCTATTGCTAATGTTGAAAGATTATAAGTTTTGCTCATTATTATAATAATATTAACTAAATGTATGCTTATTTTGATATGTTAAAGTTTTCAAATGAATACCTTATCAGTAGAACCACTTTGGGAATGAATAACTCTAAATGTATATTAGATATTTTTAAGCATATTAATATAACACATATTTTATGGTTATATGTCTATTTATGACATACACTAATATATACTTATGTATAGTATATAGATACATATAAATTATAAATAATGTATAACTATAAATACATTGATTTAAATTATATATTACATTTAATACATAATATATGATTTATATATGCCACTCTATTATAAATTATGCAAAGCATAAAAAGAATTTTTAAAGATAAGATTAAGAGTAAATAAATAATATTTATTAAAATTTAAGTTGTGTCCTATTCATCAATGACAACGTCATACATTTTTCTCTCATATATTCTTGAAGTACATATGCTATGGTCCTAATATTCTGAATATATCAGTTAAGGTCTGAGAGTTGAAACAAAAGACAATTTAAGATTTTTTGGTGAGGTTAATGCTGTCTCAGGGGCTGTGTATGCAGGAACTAGTAAAGCTCAGAAACTGAGCAACGGCTGATAAAACCACAGAGATCAGCAGCTACAGGGCTCAGGGCGCTGGCACCAACTTTAGAGCGTCCAGAGGGAAGAGGCGTAAATGGTAAAAATGGAAATGAGCAGATAGGCTGAGCACTTGCCAGTGGAACTGCTGATAGTGCTAAAGTACGCCCTGTCCTTCTATACTCTGCATGCTGTGCCACCTCTATCCCTCCGGCAGGAATGCCCTTCGTTTTTCTCTTTGTCTGTCAACGTCCTATCATCCTTCAAGAACCAAGTCATTTATTCCACACTCATGGAGTCCCTACTATATGCACTGCTACCATATGAGTTCTGGGTGATCAGAACTATTTACTGGTGGTGGGAATAAGTCTACTGTCAAAACTTTTCATATATATTATATATTTACATATGTATCAGACAATATATAGATGTTATATATTTAGTATAGTCTAGTAGCTCTGAGCAAAGATTGAGCACTCAGAATTTCCAAGTGAGACCCTGAGTCATATCCTGCCTCTGGTACTCACCTGCTGCGTAAGTGTGCCTGTTGACTCCTCTATTTATGGGGGGTGATAATCATAAGTACCTTACAGAATTGTTAGATAAAGAAAATAAGTTAATGCTTATACAGCACTTAGAACACTCCCTGGCAATCTCCATTTCTTTATATTTCTCTGTTAAACTCAGTATATGCCAAGTTGTTCCTTTTTCATGTCTTGCCAGTCCTCTACATTTCTACTATAGAATTCCTGACGTTAAGGTGTAAACCACAGATCTGTCATGAAGGATAGAATAGTTCTTGTTAGGGAAAGTCTATGATTAGCCATTTTTGTATTCCTGATGCAAAAAAGCATAACTGAGGCTCAATAAATGCTTATTTAATAAATTTATCATTTTATCTAATACATCCCTCTGTCTCAAATCATGAAGCCAAATGAGTGCCAAAGCAAAAGTACTTTTAAGAGTTCAAAGGAAAGAAGGATTAATACATTGGGCTTGACATTCATGGAAGAGTTGACATTTAATGTATTAATCTAGACAGGATTCAGCAATGTTTTACATAAAGCTAATCAGAAAAGCTGGTGGAAATATGAGCAAAGGTCTAAACAGAAAAGTGTGGGAGGATGTGCAGGGCCAGTAAGTAAAAGGAGCTGCAATAGACGTTGTTCAAAATGTACAGCCAAGCGGCACATGGCAGATAGGAAAATTCATTTCTTACAGCAAGCCATAAACTTTCATTCTCTTTTCACTTTATAAACACCGCTTACATCTGCATTACTCACCTAAGCTGACAGTGCATTCTTACCATTCAAGAAAATCAATCTCTCTCTCTCTCTCTCTCTCTCTCTCTCTCTCTCTCTCTCTCTCCCCTTCTCTCTCCTTCTTCTTTCTTCCCTCCTCTCCTTGCTCCCCAAATATGAAAATTGAGCTACAAGACAAAATGCCTGGCGAAGTTCTTAATTCAACCATTCAATAAAGGCAAAAGGCTTGTCTTGTATGCCATCCCAGCTATGGAATTCATTGTAAAAATCGGAGGACGCAGACACTTCTGTGAGCAGCTCTGTTTGCCTCCTTCTCATGCATGTTGCACTGCAAAGCTCTTGGGAGCTGCTGTTTGGCTCTGCCCTACTCTGAAGCACGTGTCATGTTTGGCTGGGAGCCGTGAGAATGTACACTTCCTCAGGACAGTGAGGGATGCCCATCTTGGGGATTAAACAAAGATTCCCACAGAGGCACTCAGTGGTGAATTGGTCTCAAATAGTTTCAATCCCTTGCCCTGCGTCAAGAGGTTGTTCTTATTGTGTGCTCTGTGGTGAGTAGCTTCAGGGATCTCTGGGTGAGTTACCATCCACCTTTCGGTCTAGATTCTCTTCCTCTGCTATCTCTCCGCTTCCTTCGTGGAACGCATCTTTGCTATCTACCGGTAAAGTGAAATTTCGTGACCTTCTCTGGCTGTGTTATCAACATTTCTCTGTGAATTAGTCAGCAGGATGAAGATATTTTCAGAAAATTCAGCCAGCATCTATATTCCCTTCTGAGTACCAATTATTTCAAACTTCACATGTACTGTAAGTCTTGTGATACTAGGAAAGAGTGTTTTTCTATATTTAATGTTTCCTTGTTATATTTGACTTTTGCTTGTTTATTTGAACACAAATTGAGAACTTTTAATAGCTTGTTTCCTTTACAAAATTATAAACAAATGAAGGTTTTGTTCTTGTGGAGGATTGGTATTTAGAATTTTATTATATTGTAATTTATCAATCAAGTGTAAGTACTAGTACACTATAGTTATTTTTCCTTGGACTTTGAAGCCAGTGTGTGCGTTCTTTCCTGAAAGAGCATGTAGCCCTGGGCAATCTGTTTGCAGGATTCAGTAGGGTCCCCAAATTCCTTGCCTCTTCCTATCATCGCCTCCTTGCTGAACAATCTGCTACAGCATTGCAGAAAGATGGTGTTGGTCTTTTGAGATTAAGTCACGAAAAAATATTGTGACTTCTTCCTGACTGGGAAATCAGTCCCTTGGTGGGATGCCAGCCTGCCGTGAAGGCATGGAGCCCCATGTAGAGATCCACACAGTGACAAACGACAGACTTCTGTCACAATTCAACCCCAGGGCGCTCCTCTAGAGACCATTATTGGTCTTATCTTCCAGGCCATGACTAATGGATGCCGCCTTTCATCATCATAGGCTTCATCATTACTGATGAGTCATCCAAGAGGTGGACTCCTCAGCTCCAGCCAATCCTTCAGTAGCTACAGATGCACTCTGTACCTTGACTATAAACTCATGAGAGACCCTGAGATACAACTGCCCAGTTAAGCTGCTCCTGACTTTTGGAACCACAGTAACTGTCAGACCATAAGTATTTCCAGCTCTCAGAAATTCTGTATGGTAATGCTCATTCTTTTAGGTCCCTGCGTTTTAGGGTAATTTGCTATACACCAGTAAGTACTAGTACATATGAGATGCTATTCTTAGTTGCAGGTATGTACACTAAGAAAATATCTCCACTATGAGCATGAATTTCATCCTCAACCCTTCTTGTTCTACATGAGAAAATGATATTTTCCCTATTGCCATGTTTTTGATCATTACAAAGCATTCAATATTAACTGACATTAATTGGTACCTTTGTTCCATACTTAATCACTAGATTCTACTCTGACCTCGGTTAGAAGTGGGGAGGTGATACATGCAGGAGAAATTTTCTATAAAAGCAAAGCCATACATACATACAATGTGTTACTGTAAAACTGATTTTGGTTTTCCTGAGAAGAAAAAAATTCTCTAGTGAGCACTATGAGTCTTATCCCCTCAGTCATTAATCCATGGATATTCTGTCTTATCTTCACAAATTTCATAATTGTTGGTAGATGACAGTTAGGATTTCTGTTTTCAAGGTTTAAGTGTACTAGTTTGTGGCCTATGACCTTAACAAAGTAATTTCTCTAGGCCTTGCTTTTCTCATCTGTGATGTGGAACGATTGCAGTCCATTTGTGCAGTTTAGCTCACCAGCCTGTGTTTATTTAGTATCCCATAAGTAGGCCTGACACCACAGCTGCATAAGACAGCATGGGTAGCATGACCACCGTCTTCTTGGAATTTACAAATCACACTTAGCATCACATTACTTCATTGTTGGAGTAAAATTGGTGTACAAACCTTCCAAAGGGAGTCCACTGAATACATTTTTAAATATCTAATCATACTAACTCTGAGCTACCTACTGATGTTCTACAACCCTAATCAATAATGCTATAATAATATGTTGGTTTTTGTACCTTTGTAATAATCAAGTGAGCCTCTCAAAACTCATTTGTTAGTGATAGCTTTCCTACCTAACCTAGCCCCCTACCCACCTCTACTTCTGGCTTTGATCGTATAAGGTTTCTCTGCTGCAGAGTCTAAAATTAGTTTTCCTAGAGCAGTTACCCCACCTGCAATGCAATATTGACTTAATAAGGTCTATTTCCTAGGTGAACCTTTCTAGCTCATTGCTCTATCATAGTATTTAGAGCATAAAAAATACTCAATATATACTTACAGTATAGATGAATTTATTTTCAATACTTTATACTTACAAATGAAGAACTTGCGTCAGAGAGATTAAATGACTAAAGTTATACATTGAATCTTACGAGAATCAAGTTTAGGCCGTAATCATGTAAAAGTTTTCAGTGCTACTTGGATCTGTGTATAGACTCCTGGAGCCCTGTGCTTCCTATTTCAGTTCTTGTTTTTACAAGTTACAGCCACAGAAGGACTAACACAATGCCTAAGCAGAGGTGCCGAGAGGGACACCTCTCAGTTGACAAGCAGGTACATAATCTGTTCTTCAGGGGTCTTGCTCCAAATGCCAGACTCCTTCAGGGAAAGGAGTGCTAAGAACCAAAGATTTTACATTTTCAGGTGGAAGCACTATTTTAATATTATATATTATAAATTAACTGGAAATATACTTCCTTTGAAAGTTAATTGCACTAAACCTAAATTTCTTGTTTGCAGCTATTAGAAAATGTGCAAAATGAGACGTTTGTATCTTAACATCTTAAGTCTCTTATTATTTTCCCTTTCTCAATTATAGAATTCTAATGAGTGGATTTGTGTAAATAGAAAATATGTCTATATAATAATAAAATTAAGGTTTTTCTTTCTGCCTTCAACTGGCTCCTTTGTTTAGAAAACTGTACTTACTTGCAGTTTGTGTTTTTGCTTAAGTGTCAATTTCCCTGTAAAGTCTAATTCTATTAAAAATATTTGCCTGTGGCCATGCCATCTTTAAATTTTCATTAATTTGCATGCACCTCATGTCTCGATGGAAAACCATAAGTCTATACATAACAATACTTTTGATTGACAGGAAGGTTTATTATGCATTGATATGACATCATATTTATGTATAACAATGACTTTTTGACTGACAACTAAGCAATGATAGAATTCTGAGCATCTTCTATATACCAGTTTTGATAAAAAAAAAACAAAAAACTAAAATATCCAGATAAGTGGCTGAATTTTTGAGTTTTCATGGGTGTTGCTTAGCATTGGGTATGAAAGACATGATGAGCTAATGTCTTATTTTTTTTAAACTTTTTTGGTAGTAAAAGATTTTGTCACAGTAGGACATTATATAATTTCATTTTCTTTTGTTCTTTTAACACTTTTTGCGTTAAGAATTGGCAATTTCAATACAAAATTAGTTAAAATAAGTGTAACTATTATTGGTCTACAAAATATTTTCAAGATTTTGATGATGATGATGATGATAATGATGAGAATGGAAACTCTTAATGAGGTTCTGCATTCTGGTCTTATGATAGGAGGCACGATCAACATCACTATACACTTGTGTCAGTTACTTAACCTGTGTTTCTAGAGCACCTACTACAGAATTGGCACTAGAAAAATGTAAATCAATGTCTGGGCTCAAGAAGCATTTAGAGAATACCACCAGGCAATGCATAAGTAGGTGGTAGACTGTAAGAACACAGAGAAATACAAAGCCAGTATGAACTGTTATGTTAACTAGGTCAGAAAAGTTGCTTATCAGCTCACTTTCATCATCCTAGCTATCACTCTAGCTAGGGTCACTTGCCAGCTCTATTGTTTGACTTTATACAAGACAGGCCTTGCACAGAATGCAAGATCCTCACCTAAACTAGAAAGAGATGTTAAAGCCAACACTAAAATGGGCATGAAAAAATGAAGGAGCACACACAGGCCGGGAAGACAGCTTGCACAAACCTGAAGTTCGTATTACATCATAAGCAGCAAAAATTTGTATTACATCATAAACAACATTTAATTCAATATCATTGAAAAAGAATTGCAAAACTACAAGGGCAGAAAACTTGTTCATTTATTCAAATAAATATATAATTTTAAAGAAGAATGCATCTAGCTTTCAAAAAATGGTCTATCAGTAGCCAGCCTGGTAAAGTGACCAGAGTTCTGCGTGACTGTGGCACTGGATTTGAAGCTCCAGGTGAGGAAGAGCTGAAAACAATGCATTCATACTGCAGTTAGGAGTGGTTCTGTAATTATTATAAGTTCCCTAAATAATGCACATTTTTTTCTGTGATCTTTACACAAAAGATAGCCCAATGTGTAACTAAATTGTTGAATTAATGATGTGGGACATTGCTTCTGGCTCCAGTCTTGAGAACACCTGAGGAGGATCCAAGATTTTTGCACTAAGTGGAGAAAAAGATCATCCTTTGGTTGACATTAGGGTCCGTAGCAACAGAGTATTTTTTACCTTCTTACAAAAGCAACAACTTAGCTCACCGTTTGAATATTGCATCTTCTCATATCTTTGATAGCTGTAAACTTAGACTCAGGTGTTTCACTCTTCTAACAACTGTACACTGGATTACAACCAGACGCTAGCAAGAAATGTGTGTTCAGCTGGTATTTGTGAAGCACAATTTGTTCTACTTTTAGAAAACACTGGGCCCCATCTAGCTGTGGCCATTAAGAGTGAAAATTTACTTTTAAGAGTAATTTAAAACACAACTTAGATCTTTTTTCTCAAAAGAAACTAAGCCCCATTTTATACCCTCAGACAAGACGATGTGAAATCTATTATATTTTATTTCAAGGAAAAATTGCTATACTTTGCAAATAAAAGTAATGATATTCAATGATTCTGAAGGTGGAGAGTAAAATATAATACCATGAATTATATGTTTTGTAAATAATTTATTTTTTAGAGAAGTTTTAGGTTCACAGCAAAATTAAGAGAAAGGTACAGATATTATTTTCACACATGCACAACCTCCTCAATTGTCAGCATACCCTATCAGAGTGGAACATTTGTTAAAATCACTGAACCTACACTAACACTACTTTATCACCCAAAGATCAGAGTTCAAATTAGGGTTCACTCTTGGTGTTGCATATTGGACAAATTTGGACAAATTTATGATGACACACAGCCACTATTAGTACTATCAAACAATGTGTTCAATGCCCTAAAAAATCCTCTGTGCTTTGCCTGTTTTTCCCTCCCTCCCCTGGCAACCACTGATCTTTTTTCTGTCTCTATAGCTTTGCTTTTTCTAGAGTGGAATTATAGGTGGAATCGTACCATATGTAGTCTTGTCAGACTGGCTTCTTTCTCTTAGTAATATCCACTTATTTTCCCCAACATTTTTTTTTTTTTACAGCATCTCACTCTGTTGTCCAGGTCAGTCTTGAACTCATTCTGTAGCCCAGGCTGGACTTGATCCTCCTGTCTCAGCCACACCAGTGCTGGGATGATAGGTATGCACCACCATATCTGGCATCCTCCAAGTCTTCATAGCTTGAAAGCTCATTTCCTTTTAGTTATGAATAATATTCCATTGTCTGGATGTACTACAGTTCCTTTATCCTCTCACATACTGAGGAACATTGTTTGCTTTCAAGTTTTGACAGTTACGATTTTTATCTCCCCATAACAGTACCACAGTTTGTGTCATTCTGTTCTTATTCCTTTTGCATCTGCATCATCAAAATTTATATATATATTTCCAGAATTTGAGATTAGCTAAACTAACTAACTTGGCACTTTATTATACACTGCTGCTGTTTACTGATGTAAATTAAACAATGAAAGCAAAATGATAACATTTAGCAAACCTGAGTTTATACCACAAGCACCAAGGGAAGCTTCTGGAAGTGCCCTGGCAGAGCACCTGTGTCACTGCTGGTAGCCGGCCAGTGGCAGTGGAGACAGGGGTGTGCAGAAGCTGACAGGCACAGACTTTTTCTGGCCCCTGTGAGACTGCTCTGAGGACTTCCCAGAAGTATGTCCCAGGGGAGGCTTTCCAGGTTCTGGATCCTGCTTGACCAGGTTTACTGTTGTTTTATTTTGATTTGGGGAAATTGGACCAACTGGCACATTCAGACAGCAAAATTTGGGTATATATTCTGATATTGCCCAATTTATTTGCAGAGGCTGCTGAGCTCTGAAACAGCAGGATAACAACCAATGATGCTGAACTTACCTTCCCAACATTGAAGGACTCCAGTCTGCAAAGAGGGCCATTTCAAGAAGGAAAGTTGGATAAGTGTAGAAGAAATCAGTGTCAATGGACACAGCTTTCAGGGAATAACAAGAGAGCTTGAGAATGATGGGCAGAAACTGAACTGCCAACATCCCTAACCACAAATTCCCTATGCATGTTGGAACTGTTGATGATTGCGATTCCATCAAGCCTGTGAGGTCTTTTCAAAAACATATTTAGAAACCCGATCTTGGACTAACACTGAACACAAGGAGAAAAGCCCATAGAAAAAAGGATATGACTTCAACAAGTTGCGACTGGAAGTGATCTAAGTTGCACACATGGTGTGTGGACCCATGAGCCCCACAATAGGATGATGCTGTGGGAAGGGAATGAAGCTTACAGAGGTACTGGCCTTGGTGACTCCTAGAAGTATTCATTCTTTGAATTTTTATCTAAACATTCTTTCTGTATTGCCACACATACAATGAGCAAGCTCCCCTGCTGCCTCTTGATTAGGGAAGGACAGCTCCTTGAGGAACGGTGTAATGCATTCTGCCAATCTCATCTGTATTGTGATGACTGCTTCAAAGAAAGTTCATACCTATTTGTGGAACCAAACACACAAAAAATGTTGTGTTCCATTTGCTTTCAAGTTGCTTTTGTCTCTCAATCTTAAGCTTTATTACTCTAAAACAAAATCTAGAGGCTAGCATTAAGAAATCAACCAATAACAAATGCTGGCAAGGCTGTGGAGAAATAGGCGCCCTTCTCCACTGCTGGTGGGAATGCAGACTGGTGAAACCACTGTGGAAATCAGTTTGGAGATTCCTCAGAAAACTAGGACTAGAGGTCCCATTCAACCCAGCTATTCCCCTTCTGGGTATTTTCCCAGAAGATCTAAAAACATCATATCACAGCTATATATGTGCACTTATGTTCATAGCAGCACAATTTGTAATTGCTAAATTGTGGAAGCAACCCAAATGTCCATCCACCGAGGACTGCGTAAGAAAATTGTACTTTTATATAATGGAATATTACTCAGCTATAAGGAAAGATAAATTCGAGGCTTTTATAGGTAAATGGTCACAACTAGAGACCGTACTTATAAGTGAAATAAATCAGGCCTGCATGTGCAAGCACTGCATTGTCTCACTAGTGTAAAACCTGAGAGTTAATTTAAACTAGGAGGTACGATAGACACTGTGAAATGATAGGAAACCGCT
>NW_004955424.1:25125756-25131080 GCF_000276665.1 Chinchilla lanigera
CAAAATGTAATACAACAAGCATTGTTAATTTCCTACCACTTTGTTTGTAACTCTGTATTGTCTGTACTGTTCTTTTGCTATTTTGTAAAAGGTTGTCTGTCTGTTAATGTTTTCCTCCTTTTATTTTTAAAATAAAAAAACCAAAATCTAGAATATTTTTGTTCTTCAGACATACCAGCATTTTTCTACTGTACATACACAAAGAAGGACTGCATACTATTCTTTTCCCATTCTTGTCTCTCCCCATACACCTTAATTAGGCTTAAATTAAGAGTGGCTCTACAGGGAAATGCCTTCTTTTTCCCATCTTTCATTGCTGTTTCTGTTTTTTTCTCAGTTTAATAACTCATTAATTTTTCAGTTGTGTGATCCAGTGAAATAAGTTGGTTCTTCTATATTCAGACAAACACAATGACCATGTGAACATACATGAAAAGGTACACAAACTTAGAAGTTAATTATTTTTCAACAAAGAAAATTAGGATCATATCAAATGTAAATTCATAGATATCTCCATAAAATTTAAAAAATGAATATAAGTCAGTCTCAGTTTCTTCCTCCTCCCAAAGTGGAAAATACTACTTTAAATAGCGGAAAAAGTCAAAGTTCCCTAGAGGCTGAAATATTATGGTAATCATTTTCATAATTCAATTCAAATGAATACATAATTACTAGACAGCAACAGAAAGATTTACAATTCACTAAAGTAAACCAAAAAAATCAGTAGCAATCAGTATAGGAAAACATACTCTCTTATATCAGAGGTAAATTAATTTTTGTTACTGAAATGTCATTATGTTGTCATATTTCTACTCTTATCACTTATTCAAACATATCCATTTTCCTCTCTAATGCTTCATTGCTAAGATAATTGAACTTTGCAATTTTTATCTCAAGCTTATATTACTTAAAAATCTCTGTGTGCATTATTACAAGGAAAGGGCAAAGGCAGAGATAGGCCTTATTTAGCTCTCACGGTTTATGATTGCATTGAAGCTCACAATTGATTATAGCTTCCTAACCTCTCCTTTCCTATTCATTACCCTCCTCATTTTACACCAGTATTTCCAGCTATTAGACTATCTTTATTTAGGAGGCACAAAAAGGAAAAGACCAAGAAGAATTTGAAAAATAATATATTTTTGTTTTGATGTTTCAATTTAATGCAGGTTTGAAAATGTTGAACCGTCTCAGGTATACTAAATATTCATTAGGCAGTTTAGCTTTTACTAAGTTCTAAATGAAAATGACCCAGCAAAATCAAATTGAAATTTCATAGAGTACTTTTCAAGTATGGTTCTAAAACATACATTAAACAAAATGCACTCATTTGAATGCAAGCTTCTCTCTTTCTCTAGAATGCATACACACCCTAGGGTCTATTATGCTTTCAGTTCAATGCCTCCAAAATGTGTGTGGTGTGGATCAAATAAATAGTTCAACAGCTTTCCTAAGCAAACAATCTTCGGGTCTGGTATATCTACAAACCTCTTGCGCTGTTTCTTTATGCTTCCCCACTTACAAAGGTTAATGCAAATTTCATTTGAATTCAAGCAAAGTATTCTGCTTTATTTTCTACATAGACAAATCTGTTCAGAAAGAGCCTATCAGAATTTATCCATGTGAGTCCAACAGCCCTTTATGGACTTGTAGAAACAGCAAAATGTGCTCACTCTTATAAATCAGACTTACTCTGGCCAGACCTAGAACCATAGTACTTACAGCAAAAACAAAAGAGAATGTAGAATTTAGCATATATTTAAAATGTGTCATTTCAAAATGTGCTTTGCCTTTGATAATATTCTTCATCAATGCTTACTATATTTGGCCTTAATGTAAGCAGTGTAGCTCTCTTATGCTTATAGGGTTATGGTATATAGTTTTGTCTTTTAACTTCCAGCCTATTCATATCTATATTTTTAAAAATCCATCAATTTTAAAGAACATATAGATAGGTCCAAGTTTATAATGCAGTCTGAGGTATCATTGCTTCTAGGTCCTCTCAGCTGAGATAGCAAGAAAATATATGTCCAGACTAACTCAGCTATATGAGGAATATGTAACTTTCTCTACATAGCCAAGCTTAATGGGAGTTCATGCCTATTTCATACTGGTATCCCCAGCTCTAACCCATTCTTACATGGAGCATTCTAATTCTTCTCCTTGTCTTATGTAACCTCTTACTCCAGTAATGAGAGAGCTGCTCCCATCATGCATCACCTGTTGACTGAATCGCCCAGTTCCTGAGTGCCTGGACAGCAATATAGAATCATTTAGCCCTACCCTCCATTGGAACCAACTACAGCGAATAGAGTACAGTGCTTGTGTACATTCTTTTGTTTTGAAGACTTCACTCAAAATTACTGAGCTCAGTAATTTCCCTCCATAATCCCTCCAGTAAAGTTGTTTTAAACATTAGTCAAAAAGTATATTCTGTCTGCAGCCATTGACAAAAGCATTGTGTCATGTATTTACCATATTTCTCATAACAGTCTCACAGCCCTGTGCATCACCTATGAACCTTCCTCTCTCTCTCATCCCTTGACAGGCACTGATCCTTTATCTCTGTCTCTCTAATTTTGTCTCTTGTTGGATGCATTTATATGAAATAATGGAGTTTGTAGCCACTTCAGACTGACTTCTATCATGTAGCGATGTATATTTAATACTCATCCATACATTTCAATGGTTTAATAGCTCATTTCTTTGAATCATGGAATAATAATCCATACTATGGATCACTAGTATACTATTTCATCTATTGAAAGACTCCTAGATTGCTTTCAGTTTTTGGTGATTGTAAGTAAAGATGCTGTAGTCATCCACTCACAGGTTTTTTTGGGGGGAGCCATAAGTTTTCAAATTATGTAAGTAGAATTACATTTACTAAATCTTAGCTAAGGCCATTAAGCTTTTAAGTAAACTTGCCAAACTGTCTTCTGAACTGTTTAAACCATTTTGTGTCTCCACCAGCAAAGAAGAAGAGTCCCCATTGCTCATCCCTTCCAGCAATCCTCCCGGCCAAATTTAGAGGCTTTTGTTGTTATTGTTATTTTCATAAGTGAATAGAAATAGCTTCTTAGAGTATTAATTTGTAGCTCCTGAATGACGGATACATTGAACATTTTTGTATGTTTTCTCTGGAACGGTGTCTGCTCAGGTGTTTTGTTCATCTTGAAAGTTGGTATGCCTTATTGTGGAGTTTTAAGAATTCTTTTTATATTTTTGGATATAATTTTTTATCAGACAGGTGTTTTGCAAATATTTTCTCTGAGTCCCTGAGTTGTCTTTTTCTTTTATTGATAGTGCCATTTGCAGAGTGGAAATTTCAAATTACTTATCAGTGTTTTATTAGATGGTTCATGCTACTGGTGTTGTATTTAAAAAGTCATCACTGAACCTAACATCCGTGAAATTTTCTCTTATAGCTTTTTCCAGAAGTTTCATCAGTTTACATTTACATCTATGACTCAATCACTGTTTATTTGGTAAAAAATATAAAATTTCTTCTACATTTAATTTCTTACATACCCATCACTATTTGTTATCCCATCACTATTGATGATGTTATCCCATCACTTTTTGTTAAAAAGTGTCCTTTATTTGAATTGCCGAATTACTGTGGTGAGGAGAAAATTTGCAACCCAAAGAGGTTCACGTCCTGCATCCCTGAACCTGTGAATCGTAAGGTTACATGTCAAAGGGGAATTAAAATTTTACATAGAATGAAAATTTCTCCTCAGCTGATTTGGAGATAGAAACATCACTCTGGATTACCCACGTGGCCCAATTTAATCACAAGATTCCTTAAAAGTGAAAGAGGGAAGCAGAAGAGTCAGAGTCACAGGAGAAGATGAGATGATGACAGCAGCATCTGGGAGAACTAATGTGAGATTCAAGGGACCACTGTATCCCTCTAGAAGCTAAAACAGACAAAGAAATGCATTGTTCCCCGGAATGTCCTGAAAGGAACATGGCTCAGTGGGATGCATGCCTAGTCATCCCATGCCAGGTTACAGAAATTCAGGACTCTAAGTTGATAAATTTTTGTTGTGTGAATCACTAAGCCTGGGATAATTTGTTACAACAAGAACAGTAAACTAATGCAACCCCTTTTATTCCTTTGTGAAAGGTCAGTTGATCTTTGATTCTTTGGTCTGTTTTTAAGCTCTCAATTGTTGCATGCATCTATTAGTCCACCAGTAATATCCTGCCTTCATTACTGTAGAAGTAGATCTTGAAATCGGACAGTATTTTTTGTTTTTCGGTGTTGGTTTTTGGAGATCTTTTGCCTTTTCATATTAATTTTGGAATAAGTTTGTTAACAGCTGTGAAATGCTTCCTGGGGTTTTGATTAGAAGCATGTTTGATCTATAGATCAAGTTAGAACAACAATGTTGAGTCTTTTGTTCCCTAAACCTGGTCTCTCCATCTATTGAGATATTTTTGTCACCAGAGTTTGTAACTTTCTGCATATATTACACATTTTCTTAGATTTACATATATATTTTGTAGATTTATACCCAAATATTTTTGGTGGTATTATATTTTCTTTTTTAATTTCAAATTTCAATTATTCAACACTAGTATGTAGAAAAGTATTTACCTTTCCATCTTACCCTTATAGTCTATGACTGTTTATTTGCTTATCGGATCCAAGTGTATTTTGATTTTGGGTGCCCCTTTTATTGGTCAAATCTTTGGGATTTTATATATGGAAAACTGCAAATAAAGGCATTTTACTTCATCTACCCTAAGGTTCATAGCTTGTACTTCCTATTCTTGTATAATTTAACTAGCTACATAGTGCAGAACAAAACTGAACAAGTGTCAGGATAGAGGATCCCCTTGCTTTTTCCTGAGTCTTAGGAATAAAATAGTAATCACCTGTAAGTATAGTGTTAGCTGTGAGTGTTTTTGGTAAATATTCTTTATCAAGCTGAAAAAGGTCTTCTCTAAGTTTGCTTGGAAATTTAATCATGCAAGGTGTAGGATTATGTTAAATGCTTCTGCATCAATGAATATTATTATGTGCTTTTTTTTGTCAATAGTCTTGATATGGTGAAGTACATTGATTTATTTTTGAATCTTCAACCAGCTTTCCATACATAGTATAAATTCTCTCAGGGCATGACTTAGAATCTTTTTACACATGTTAAAATTAATTTCTTAATATTTTGATGAAGAGTTTTGCACTTATGTTGATGTGAGATATTGGTCTTTCGTTTTTCTTTCTGATAATGTTCCTCTGGTTTTGGTACTAGGTTAACTCTGGCCTCATGCAGTGAGGTTAGAAATACTCCCTCCACTTTTACTTCTGCAAG
>NW_004955424.1:25131270-25148618 GCF_000276665.1 Chinchilla lanigera
TTCGCTCTCCTTCTCCATCTTTCTTAAGCTTGATTCAATTTTTAAAATAGACACAGGCCTACTTAGATAATCTATTTCTCTTTATGTAAATTTTCGTAGTTTGTACCTCTCAACATATTAATCTACTTTAAGGTATCAAATTTGTGAACACAAAATTGTTTGCAGTATTTTTATTGCCCTTTGATATCCATCTGATATTTATCATTCATGTCACCTTCCTTTTCACAGCCTGTCTCAGAGGTCTGTGAATGTACTGGTTTTATAAAAGGACCAGTGTTTGCTTTCACTGTCATTCTCTGTTGTTTTCCTCTTTTCAATTTCATTGATTTCTTCTCTTAACTTTATTGTTTCTTTTCCTATGTTTGCTTCAGTCTCAAATTTCTTTTCTTTCCCAAGGTAGTAGATTTGTAGCTTTTAAAAAGGCAAAATATAAAAATATATTTTATATTGGGTCATGTGCCAGAGGTTAGTAGTTCTATACTCCTGAACAATTTAAGAATTTAGAGCCGGGCATGGTGACACATGCCTATAATCTCAGCACTTGGGAGGCTGAGGCAGACGGATAGTTGTGAGTTCGAGACCAGCCTGAACTACAAACTGAGCTCAAAGCCAGCCTCAACTGCATCACGAGACCCCATCTCAAAAAGACAAACAAACAAAACGAACTTAGAACTTTGCCCTCCTTACAGTAAATGCCATTGCTGCGGTTTTGAACTCTATTTAGCTTATTGTCTATACACTTGTTTTTTTGTTTGACATCATTCATGATGATTTACTCACATATTTATCATTTTCATTACTTTTTGCTTCTTTTCTGTTTCTTCTTCGTATTCTTTTTTAAAATTTTTTAAATTAAAAAGAAGTTTTAATAATAGTTTTTAGTACTAGGGGTTTAACCCAGCCTTCACACTGAGCTATACCCTCAGCTCTTTTTTATTTTTTGTTTTTAAATTTTGAGATAGCGTTCTGCTAAGTTGCCCAGGCTGGGCTCAAACTTATGATCCTCCTTCCTCAGCCTTCCAGTTTCCTATTTAAAAAAATTTTTATTATTACGTGTTTGCAGTACATAATCATTACATTTATCACGGGGACTTCAAACATATGTTCAACACGTCTCAATTCTTTCCTTTGTCCCCTTCCCCTCCCAGTCCTCCCTGCTCCCTCCAATGCTCAACTTCCTATGCTCTATCTTTTGTTTCTGTTTTGCTCTTTATTGGGTTTCTTGTGTAAGGGAAAACATGTG
Source organism: Chinchilla lanigera (assembly GCF_000276665.1). Lineage (NCBI taxonomy): Eukaryota > Metazoa > Chordata > Mammalia > Rodentia > Chinchillidae > Chinchilla > Chinchilla lanigera. The sequence goes on from NW_004955424.1 coordinate 25,132,514, forward strand.
GTATTTAAACATGTATGATGGATTTATTCCACTCAACATTATGGTCTCAAAGTGAATCCATTTGTTCTCAGTTTCTTTTCTGCTCTTCTGAGATAACTTTTTTTTTTAGCTCAAAGACGTATCTTTTAGAGTTTTACTTCCTGAAATTTTGTTGGTGGAAAAAATCTGTCACTTTTTTTGTTGAGAAATCTTTCTTTCTTTCTTTCTTTCTTTCTTTCTTTCTTTCTTTCTTTCTTTCTTTCTTTCCTTCCTTCCTTCTTTCTTTCTTTCCTTTCTTTCTCTTTCTTTCCTTCTCTTTTCTTTCTTTCTTTCTTTCTCTCTTTCTTTCTTTCTTTCTTTCTTTCTTTCTTTCTTTTCTTTCTCTTTCTTTCTCTCTGTCTCTTTCCCTCCTTTCTTTCTTTCTTTCTTTCTTTCTTTCTTTCTTTCTTTCTTTCTTTCTTTCTTTCCTTCCATACTAGTGATTGAACCCAGGGAATTTTGAGCTATATCCTCAGACCTTTCTATTTTTTAAAGTTTGAAACAAGATCCTGGTAGGTTGCCCAGGCTGGCCTCAAATCTGTGATCCTCCTGCCTTGGCTTCCTGTAGAGCTGTGAGTATAGGTGTGCACCACCTCACCTGATGCATGAATAATTCTTAACTCATTCTTGAGTAAGAATTTGCTTCCTTGGGCATATCTTACTTCATTCTATTAAAAACATTCTACTGCCTTCTGCCTCCCATTTTTTGCTATTGAGGAGTCAGATGTCTGCCTAATTCAATGCCAGCAAACTATGGTCCACTACATCTGGATCATTATCTCTTTTAGAAACAAAATTTTATTAGAACACTGGCATCTTAATCACTTACATATTTTCTATGGATGCTTTTAGTATAGTGGTACACCCTTCCCAGTAGAGTTCATTGCTTCCTGGTCTAGTACTAATGGCAGTGATTAAAATATCTCTGAAATTTATGGCTCTGTGATATCAACACGATTTGTCTCAATATGAACATTTAAAATGCTTGTGCCTGCCTGGCAAGCGCAAGGTTGTGAGTTCGGTTCCTGGTACCGGAGAAAAACCAAAAAAAAAAAAAATGCTTGTGTTTTCTTGGACTTCTTGGAGATATAGAATGTTGTTTGTAATAGGATCTGGAAAATTTTTAAATCTTGCCTCTTCTACATCCACCCTCATTTTCCTTTTTAAGTGACAAGTTATTCCTCTGTTCTCCACATCCATAACATCATTTCTGTGTATTCCACATTTCTTTATTGCTTCATTTTTTATCCTGTATTACTCAGATCTGTCTTCCAGTTCACTTCTTATTCCTCAAATTTGCCTACTGTGCAGTTAGTACAATACAACAAATTCCTAAAATAATTACTGTAACTTTTACTTTATTTCATTTATATTGGCTTTATTTATAATACTGTTCTTAAAAATCCTTGTTCTTCTTTACATTTTATTTTTCTCCATATTTTCAAGTTTCTCTTCTATTTCTCAAGTACATTAAACATAGCTATTTTATAACCTATAAATGATAATTCACATATCTCCATTATTATGTAGAGTATTTCTGTTTTGTGTAGAACATTATTGATCCGAAATCTTCACACCAGAGCTAATCTTTTCCAACAAGCATTGGCGAATGCCCAGGTCAGGTGTTCAGGACAATAACTATCCAGAAACACCTGAATCCATAATATTGTCAACTTTAAGATTTTTAGAGAACTAGCCAGTGTAAATTGGCTTTAAGCCTGGTTATCATTCATTTAAAAATTTTTATTTTTAAATTTTTCTTCATAGACATTGATTTGGGGTTTGGGGGACAAGGTTTGCTGTGTAGTTCAGTTTGCTCTTGAATTCTCTGTAGACCCCAGGCTGGTTTTGAACTTGTGATTGTCCTCCCTCAGGCTCCCAAGTGCTGGCCAGGAATATAGGCATGTGCCACCACGCTTGACAATCTTTAAAGGAGAAGGTTTTTTTCTTTTTCTCATTTAGGTAATATTATGGTTTAACACAGGCATTTTTCCCTTTGTTCTGGGTGGCACAGGCCGGGGTGTGGAGTGCTGGGAAGGAGGAATCTGATTTGTTTCTGACTGACTCCTAACTCCCTTACACAGGAACATTTCTGGGGTCCTGGCTGTGCTTAGTTTTTGATTGCCCTTGTGGTCATCTTGTCAGTGCACTCAAAGCAGTGAGAAGGACTTGTTAATCACTTTTAGTTGTTTTCAGCACAAAGAAAATCTAAATCCCCTGACTTTTTATGAACATAGAGTGATTTGACTGACATTACAGAATTCTGATTATTCAGAACAAAAATTTACTATTTTACTTGCAGCTGAATAAATTCTTTTTAAAGAATTTCTTTTAAAGAAAAATTTAAGAAAATCCTTTTAAAATAATTTAGGATTCCAAAAATCATAATGACTGAGATAAACGTAAATATCCATCTGTATTCTGTAGGCTAGCCTCGTTATTAAATGGATTGTCAAATAAGGAACATTTCAAGCCAAGAAGACTGTCATTTGATTAAAGATTTTAATCAGATTCAAGGTCATTTCCCTTCAAATCAGGGTACTTCAGACAAATGTCTTTGTTTCACTTGAAATTTTCCCAACTGCCCTACTTCCCGAACACCAAGGGAATCGCCAGCTGCTATCCTGGCACTTAACCCCAAATCTTTGGCCTTATCTTTCCTTTCAAGTCTTTCTGCTTCCACATATACTCATTTATCAACGTTAACAGCTTCCTTCACTCTGTCAGTCCTTTGTTGGGACTGGGACCTTCCTGATTATAACATCATCAGTTTCCAGACTAAAGTCTTCAGTGTCTGTCTATGTTTTCTACTCAGTATAAAATACACATTTACAGACTACACATACACCACATGCACATTTAGTCTATATATGTTTTATTTGGGCATTCTTAAATGTAAACACTTAAAGAAAATCTCCATAATGGCTGCACTTGGGTGAGTATTCTAAAATTGGGAGGGTGATAGTAGAGGACTTTAGCTTTATATGTGGTGTGTTGATTTCTTTTACAAAGAGATATAGCCACGTGCAGCACTACTACTTAGGTAAGACAAAGTAAAATATAAAACTTTCCTCCTTGCTAAAGTAATGCCGACACTTCACCCTTTAGTAGTGACTCCCTTATCTCACCACAAACTTTAAGTTTATTCATAGTTCCCTTTTTAACACTTAACCTTTAAATTTTGTGTCCTAGTTCAAAAATTTTATTACTAGGTGAAAACATCTTCTCTTCTCTTCTCTTCTCTTCTCTTCTCTTCTCTTCTCTTCTCTCCTCTCCTCTCCTTTCCTCTCCCCTCCCCTCCCCTCCCCTCCCCTCCTCTTCTCTTCTCTTCTCTTCTCTTCTCTTCTCTTCTCTTCTCTTCTCTTCTCTTCTCTTCTCTTCTCTTCTCTTCCTTCTCTGTTTCCTTTTCTGCCAGCCATTCCCTGGCACAAAGCAGAGAGAAATTCAAGCAAAACGCACTCTCTCCACTTCCCTGGTAAGGTGGGAGATTGAACAGTTTTCTTGGATTCTTTTTATATAGATTTTTCCTTATTTCCTTCTCAAATAATTTTCTACATGTTATCATGAAACAGTCCAGGACCTGCTGTTCCTGCTTACCTTACTGTTTTCTATAATTAGCTAACATTTTCCACATTGTACTTTCTGTATCTCATCAGCAGTCTTGAAGTTTTCAGTTCTCAATCTTCATTTTACAGCCTCCTAAACCTTAATTTTGATTGTGCTAGTGGTTGTCTCCATTTTAATTGTATCTGTTTTCAAACAACTGAAACATGACTCCGAGTCAAGGAGTCATGCCAAATGAATCTCAAAAAGAAATAGAAAATATCAAAATCTAATTAAGAGATGAGATAGAGTGAGAATGTTCAACACTTGGGAGTTACAGAATAAAAGACAATTATAGAGACAACTGTGAAGATGTAACACTGAAAAGATAATGAATGAGAAAGACATGGATTTTCATACTCAAGAAATAAACAAACTATAAAAAGATTAAGTAGAAACACATTTATACATATTACAGTGAAATCGAGGAAAACCAGACCAAGTTAAAAAGTACAGAGAAAAGAGTGTCTAATGGAGGATAATCAGTCACTGTAGATGTTTTTTAATGAGATAGGGGAAGATCTTCAAGGTGCTGAGAGAAAATAAGTCAACTTTGAATTGTAGACTTTGTACAGTTCTTTCAAAACCAAGGAGAAAATAAAGGAAAAAATGCTTGTTTCATAAACAAATCCTCAGCAACATGTACTACTACTTTTTGAAGTTTTAACAGTATGAAATTCCCAGAGAATCGACAATACAAATGATAAATATATGGGTAAATTTGAACAAATTAGTTGTATAAAACAGTAAGATTATATTAGTTCTATTGCTGCTATAACAAATTGCTGCAAACTTAATGGGTTATAGAACATAAATCTATTATCATACAGTTTGGTAGGTTAGAACTCTGACTGACACAGGTCGCACTGGGCTGAAACCTTTATATCTGCAGCACTGTGTTCTACAGTCATATCTCCTGCCAGGAGAGGTTGTTGGCTCTTAAGAACTTCTTTTATTTAATTGAACACACTTGAATGAAACAAAATGATCTCTCCATTTCAAGGTCCTTAACCTTAATCTCATCTAATCTGCAAAATCTTTTTGTTTTTTGTCACAAGTTCTAGGAATTAGGACATTATCATTTTAAGGAGGGATATTAAAGATGACCTTTCATTTGTGATGATTTAACTTAAAGATTTTTCAACATTACTATGGTGCAAAAACAATGCATTCAGTAGAACCTGTACTTTGAATATTGAATTTTTATGTTTTCCTAGGTGTGGTGAATTGACAACAGGTGGTCAGCTTGTAATATCTAAACGAAATGAATCAGTGCGTTGCTGGGTATGGGAGGCCTGAGCATTGTTACCAACAACATAGAAAGGAGAACTGGGGAGGAAGAAGTGGTGTTGTTGGTTCTCCTGGAGGACCTTGTCATGCTGACTTTTCTGATATGATCTCAACTGTTCTCATGGTTAGAGGAGCTTGGGACCTTGCTGTAGCTGAGAATGGCTATGATTTACTTTGAGATAACTCTGGTCCTTTGACCATTGCTTCTAGGCTCTGCAGGGGAAGATGGTGCACTATTCAGTTGCCTGGAGAAGCTTGTTGCACTGGTTTTACTGCTATAAACTTGGCTCTTCTCATTGTCCGAGGAGTTTGGGACCTTGTTATCACTGAGAATGGCTTGGTATTTTCAGGAAACTCTGATCCTCACTTTGAGTGTCACTTCCTGGCTCCAGTGCAGATCCCTCAGCCCACTAGCACAGATCCTTCATCCTGCTGACACAGACTTTCTAGCTTCCACCACTGACCTTCGGGCCTTCCCACCACAGATCCATGAAACAGACTTGCATGAGACATTGTCATAGGATCTAGGCCTCTGGCTAGATTCATTGGGAGCATTGTTTTGGGCTCTAGGTCTTTAGCTGGACTCATCCAGGCCCTCAGTTGGATTCTTTGGGTCTTTAGTGGACAGATTTCCTGTACTGTTTTGTACTTCACTCTTTGGGTTACTACTGTAAAATACTCCTATAAATTATGTGTCCTGTATTAAATTGTTTTCCTTGTAAACCCTGACTACAAAACTAGGGTAGTGATGTGTGGTGTAATACTCTTGTGATCCTGTGCAGCATCAGTGACCTGTAGCTCCCAAGAAACCACACAGTCATGAGGAGAAAATCTATAGTGTTTCATGTTGCTAAGCTATGGTGTTCCATAAATCAGGTATATTACATCCATTTTCAATTTAGGATATTTTCAATTTGTAATGAGTTTATCAAGACAATCTTGTTATAAGTGGAAGAGAATCTTTAGCTACTACAAATAATAGCACTCTTTTCTGTTCACATTTTTCTAAATAATATTCAATAATAATATATTGAAAAATAATAAGCACAAACAAGCAAGAAGCTTTAATACTAAAGGATGTCAGTTTTCCTCGTTTATCTATTGTTTCAAAGCAACTCCGCTAAAAAAATCTCTTCTTAAGCATAAAATTTATGAAGTAGATTCTGAACTCTGTATGGAAAAGTTAGGGTCCAAGAAAAGCCAAAAATTTCTTGACAGACTGGAATATAGTAGGGGGGCTTGTCCTACTCATGACAAGATTCATTCTAATGTTACAGTAATTAGAACCATGTGGAACTGATGCTGGGGCAGATCCCTGGAAAAAAAAAAAACAGAAAATCCAGGTGTATTCCCACACATATTTGGAAACTTGATGTATGACCATGTAGCAATAGAGATCAATGAGGAAAAACATGGGATTTATCCAATATATAGACCTTGGGCTTTTGTTTATTTGTGTAGAGGCAATGAATTCCATTCTACCTTATTCTCATACAAAGCATTAATTCCTAGGTTTGATTAGCTCACCATACTACTTCCTTAATTCCCCAGATTTCTGTGGGCTAATGTTGTATACTGTTTATTCCTTTTCTGTGTCATATTCCGTTGCTAGTTTTCTGGGAACAGCCTGTTGGGGCTCTGATCTCCATTGTGATTCACAGATACCGGGAATCTCATACTTTAACTGAACACTTTTGTCAAACTTTGTAGCCTAGAGTCAGCTCATTAGAGTATGAATCACAGGCTTTTTCCAACTAGCAGCTTGCCAAGCTCTTGATCAGTTTATCCTCTCATTCTTCTGCATTTCTGAACAAAAGTTATCATTGGGTATCATGTAGGAGATTTGAGGGCCCAAAGCGTATTCCCAGGGCTTCACAAAACTGAAAGACTGGCTGGAAATGTAGATTTGGTGTTTTGAGTTGGCATAGCAACTAAAAAATGAATTGTCTCCATATTTCCTAAGTAGATTTAGTAATTAAAATGTAAACAGTAATACTAAAATTTAAAGGAAAATATAAAGTATTTTAAGAATTCAAAGTAAGTAAAATTTTCTTGAACAAGACACATAAGTATTTGCTATAAAGGAAAAATTTATACATTCAAGCATATTAAAATTAAGAACTTTTGCTAAGAAATATCATAAAGAAATCTACACAAAAGCTACCTACAAAATAGAAGAACTTATTTTCTGCATATTATGGACAGAGGTTTAGTTTCTAGAATATATGAACAAGTGCTAAATGTTCTTAAGAAAAATAAATGAAAAATTCAGTAGTAAAGAAAAAGGATAACATAATAAATAAACATAGATCATCTCTTCCAGTAAGATGAAAAGCATATAGCCAATAAGTATTGAAAAATACTAGACCCCTTTGATAGTTACTAAAATACAAACTAAAGCTCAGTATGACTTTCACACGCAGCAGATTGGCATAAATAGAAAAGTCTGACAATGATAATGACAGGCAAAAGTGTAAAGGTAATTTTTATGATGCTGGTGATTATATACATTGGCTGCTTGAGAAAACAATATAGATATAACTTATACAGTGGACATGAATCCAGGAAACACTTGTGGATGAAAGTCACTCATACATGTTAATCCAGAATATGTTCAAGAAAAATGCTTATAATAGAGTTAAATGTAACAGTGGGGGAAAAAACAGAACAGTAAATAACCCAAATATTATTGATAGGAGATAGATAAATAAGGTAGGATCATAGGATTCACCATGGTGAAAATGAACTACAGGTATACATAGGACATGGATTAATCTCACAAACAAGGAAATGAAGCAAAAGTAGGAAAAAAGAAACACAAAAAGTAATACTACAGCTACATTTGGCTTGATGAAAAGCAAGTCTATGGAGTCAACAGGGGACAAAGAAAAGTTTAAAGCTGTTGATAATGTTCTATTTCACTTTATTTTTCTTTAAAATTTACTTAATCTTTGTATAATATACAATATTTCAGAATAAAATATGAGAACATGAAAATACTTATTCAATAGTTTTCTCTGATAAATTGAAAATATTTTTTACAAAGCATAATGTACTGCCTCTCACAGAATAAATGTAAAACACATGTTAGCAATGTATTTTTGATGCTATTATCTCTTCCTTAAATTTTCATTTTATTCTCTGATTTGCGCTACATTCCTGCTGTTTTTCCATTCATCTTCTTGCCCTTGGCTGTGTTCTTTCTTCCTGCCCCCACAAGGTAGTGTATTCTTACACTCTTCAGAGGTGACCTCAGGATATCTCAGGACCAGGAATCCTGAGACAAAAGGAATTTAGCTCAGGGAGAGATCTCACCAGGTTTGCTCCATAGGACCAGATACTGCTACAAAACTGTCACCTAAGAGTAATTTGATTTGTGCTCTAGTAAACTGACTCTAGGCTACAAAGTTTGATAGAAGTGTTCAGTTAAAGTATGAGACTGCTAGCACAGAGAAAATCAGAGAGTAAGATTATAGGTTGTATATAAATGTGCTAAAGTAAATGTGTATTATGATTACATTAATAAAATAGTATATAGAAATCTATGTATTCCGTACTTGGGATCTCTCTGAATGTGAGAAAGATAAGAAAGTAATTTTGCACCCTATAAATATTTTGAACTCTACACATTATATATAACATATATATCTATATATCATATATATAGATATCAAAAGAGAGAGACAGACAGACAGACAGACATATGCCAGACAGAGACAGAGACAGAGACACAGATAGAGAGACACAGAGACAGAGAGAGAGAGAGCACTCAGTAAGGAAAACATAGCAAACTCTGCATTTTAATCTACAAAGAAGACTGCTTCTCAGTTCTTTTAAACATAATGTGGAATAGATGGTCATTCTTTTTTTTTTTTTTTTGGTTTTTTTTTCCGGTACCGGGAACCAAACTCACGACCTTGCTCTTGCCAGGCAGGCGCTTTTGCCGCCGAGCTAAATCCCCACCCCCTCTCGGTTGTTTTAGTTGGGGTGAGAACAGTAAAAATCCTCTAGAAGGTAAGATGTCACTAAGGGCACTGCAGCCAGATAGCAGGACCTGTCAGTCAGAGAAGCAAAGCAATTGGGATCATTTATATTGTACATATCATATCATATTTGCACACAAATACGCATACACATATCTACACATGTTTAAGAGCCATTCACTACAGAGACGTGACACTACACAATTGTGGAAACCAATGAGTACTCTGTAAGACTGCTGCTTCTATGACATGCTTGTAGGAGCAAAGAGAAACTCCCCCTGCACTCTATAAAGGTTTACTGAAATAAACTGATAGTTGGCCAAGCAATAGAAGAAAGAGGCATAACAAATTTATTTATCATAGTTTTAAGCAACAGGAGAATCCTCACTCTGAAGACCCAAAGACAGGGTGCAGGGTGAACTATTCACTTTTATTCTCAGGATCCATGGAGCAGGGAAGCTCTGCAGGAATGTGACTTGAGCTAATGGATAAGGACCCACTGAGGAAAGCCAGAAAGGCGTGTCTGTTCAAGCTCTGCCCTCATCCTTAGCTGTAGCATTTCTTACTCCAAGGTACAAGGCGTGTCTTCTCTGTGATGAAGGTCCTCCAGCCTTCCTTACTTTTTTCCTTTCTTTTTGCAGTACTGGAGATTGAACTAGGGCCTCACACATGCCAGTGCTCTATCACTGAGCTACATCCCCAGTTCTTGTCTTAGCAATGAGAAAGTTACCAAGACCACGGAAGTGGCTTAATGTTGTCAACTTTACACCAGGTATCTGCTAGTCCCACATATCAGGGTATCTGTGTTGGCATCAGCTGTCGGCAGACTAAGCACTCAGGAGTGGCTGTAGCCAATCAGCTTGAGTATGTGGAAGCTCATTTTGCTTGAGCTAAGCCACATCTTTATCCTTGCTACTTTATTCACAAACCCATTGGACGTTGACAGAGCAGCCAGGGAGGAGGCTATTTTGCAATTACATTTGATGGCCATTTTATCTACCTGATATTTAAAATCCTGCTCTGCTCAGGTCACCTTTGCAGCTATAACATCCACATGGGATACAAATACCTTCATACTCTGTGCCCCTTGGAGAGGTCTATTGACAGCTTGTTATGGCTTGACTATCCCCTCCAAAACTCATGCTGAGATTTAATTCCAATAGTGAGATACCTAGGAGGTGATTAGATCACGAGCACTGTGCTTTCAAGAATGAATTAATCCATTCATGGTTTAATGAATTAATGAGTATCGAGTTATCTCGAAACTGATTTTGTAAAAACCAATTTGACTCTGTCTTTTGTATAAATGGGTATGTTGTTAAAGCCTGCTTGGCATTGTTTCTTGTTTTGTGTTACCTTCCACAACCTCAGACTCTGCAGATAATCTCCACTGGAAATAGGGTACTTACCAGATGTGGAATATTCCAGCCTCTGAGACGGACAAAAGTTTCTTCTTTTTAAATTAACCACTTTGCAGTATTCAATTGTAACAATAAGAAATGGACTAAGATATTCTTTTTCCCAGAAGAGTAGCCAGAAGAGTCAGTGCTGAAGCAGGTTAGTGGAATGGAGAAGGAATGATCAGAAAATGATGAGAGTAAAGATTTTCAAAGTTAGTATTGCTGATCTTCACTCTCATCATTTTCTGATCATTCATTCTCAAGAAACTGCTCAGAAGGAAAGAACAACTGGGGCGAGGGAAAGGAGAAAAGAAAGAAGGAAGGAAGGGGAAAATATCTATATATACACAAGATAGCTAAGATAATTGTTCTACTAATTTCTATTGGTTTATTGAAAGGAACATTTAATGCTTAATTTTTTTGACCAGTTTTTGCATACTTAGATCTGGTAATTTGAACAACTACTTTGAAGACAATATGCAATATAACAACCATTGTTGAATTCGTATCATCTTGTTTTTTTTGAAATTCTGTATCATTTCTAATGTTTTTATTGTTTTTTACACTTCTTAAAAGAAAAAAAAGCCAATGAGAAAAGATACTGATGATTCATGTTTGTGTATTTTTACAAGTATTTTATCACATTGTGATTCTCATTTTTATGTGTCAATTCCACTAGGTCAGGAACTGCCCAAATACTTGATTAAACATTTTTCTGGGTTTACTAAACATTATTCTGGGGGCTGGGGATTTAGCTCAGAGGCACAGCACCTGCCTGGCAAGTGCAAGGTCGTGAGTTCAATTCCCAGTACCGGAAAAAAAAACCCACAAAAAACAACCACAAAAAAACCAAAAAACATTATTCTGGGAGTCTGTGCTGGTGTATCTGAATGAAATTAATGTTTAAATCAGTAGATGGAGTAGAGCAGACGGCCCTTCCCAAGGTGAGCGGGCCTTGCCTTTCCATTAAAGGAGTTAATAGAACAGAGAAGCAGAGCAAGAGCCAATTTCTTCTTTCTGTCTGACTCTCCTCTAGCTAGGACATGGGTCTTCTACCTTTGGATGTGTATTCTGACTAGAATTACATCATCAGAACTTCTGGGTCTCCAGCTTGCAGGCTGCGGGTCTTGGCACTTCTCAGCCTCCATAATCACGTGAGCCAAGTCCTCATAATACACTTATGAATTACTTTTCTGTGGAGAAGAGAATTATTCTTTAGGCAATCACAGTGTCACATATCTGTAACCTCAGCATTCTGGCAGGCTGAGGAATGAGGGTCACAAGTTCAAGTCCAGAATGGGCAATTTAGCAATTTAGGAAGAACTTGACTCCACAATTTAAAAACAGTTTACAGAGGGCGGGCATGGTGGTGCACACCTGTAATCCCAACACTCAGAAGGCTGAGGCAGGAGTATCGCAAAGAGTTGGAGGCCAATCTGGGGTTCATGGTGAGTTTAAGGACAGCCTGAACTGCATAGTAAGACATTGTCTCAAAAAAAAGCAAAACAAGCAAACAACAATAAAATCATTTGTGAAGGGCTTGAGTTGTGGCCCAATGTGAAGACCTGGGTCCAATCTCCAGCAGTGGGGAAAATAAGTTATGTTTTAAAAGTAAGAAAAAGATTTTATGTAAAACATGAGGAGCACAGAAACAGAAAAAGTGTTGGGCAAATTACTTGGGCAAGTAGTTTGCGTTCAATTTCCTCACCGCCAGACTACAGTAATAAGCCCCACATCAGAAGGTACTGTGAAGATTAAACAATAAGATGTACTTAGAACAATGAGTAATGCAACCATGCTGGTTGTTTTTCTTTGGTGGCAAAGAGGAGAATCAGTAACTAAGCCTTCTTGTTTCCAGGGAGAAAGAAGGGCTGGCAGAAAAGAGAAAGAGAAGCGGGAGAAGAAGGGAAGGGGGAAGCAGAGGAGAAAGGAAAACCTATAGCAGAGAGGAAGCATGAAACTTAGAAAATAATCACATCACAAAACAAGGCCAAAGATGGAAGAGCTAGCTATTTTGAACATTCTTGAGAAGCCCAGCCTGGGGCCTTATTATAGCTAAATTTGATGTACTCTCCTTGTTGGCATTCAAAAGCCTTTAGTCTAGAGCCAGGCCCTTAGGGACTTTGCTGTGTTAACTTGCACTTGTATGTGTGTTAAATCATATTCATTTGCATAAAATCTATGCATCTTTTTTTCTCAATGTACTATCTTTGAAAAATTAACCTTGTATTTTTTTGGAGACAGTGTCTTACTATGTAGCTATAAATCAGCCTTCTAGGAGCTGGAAGTATAGCATGAGTCACCACACCTAGTTCTCTGTGTATGATCTTGTCCAGATTTTGAACTTTCAAAGCTAGAAACATGTATTTTTTAAAATAGCAGTAAACTTTTAGCTTTCTACTCTCCTTTTTCCTTTTGAACACACAGACACACACAAACATATGAGTCAGTATCAACAGAGGCCTTCAAGGACGCGACCTACACATGTCAACATAGACACAATTAAAAGTTTTTAAAAATTAGTTTTAAACATAATACATGCTTAGAGCATTTTTGTTAGAAAGGCTTTATCCAAGGGTGTTCATGCTTATATCAAAGTTTATTTTATAAATTTTGGATTGTATACTTGTCACAAGTAGAAAATAAATACTACTATCTTTTGTATGTAATACAAGTTTCTCTCTTATTGGTACCACCTGATGGCAAATTTTTGTTTAAATAATTTTCATTGTTTGCTTCTGTTAACTAATTTGATAAGTGAATAATATGCTCCCTTGTTCGTTTCCCTTCTTTTCTGCTTTCTGCACTTGTGTTAGTAATCTTAGCCGGATGAGTAGAAACGAGCAAACCTCTTTTATTTTGAAATAGATCATTTTTATGGCTGAAGGAATTATCAAAGTTTTATAAAAGTTTGGCTTATAGCCCATCATATCTATAATGAGCATTTCTTTTTAAAATCCCAAACAGTAGCATTTAAATTTTATATGATGAAATAAGTCATCCCCACTACAATGCCTTCCTCATTTCCTAAGGAAACTGAAATAAACTTTCATAGTGGAAAATTCCAAAGAGTCTTTTAAAATATTGTAATATAGGTTTGTGTGTGATAGTAAGTAATATGTGATAAAAATAAACCTTCGCTGTGCCATTACAAAGTGAATGAGTGTGTACATTCAAGTCTTCATCTTAGCCTTACTTTGGAGGACTTTCAGTTAATGCTCCTGATTCTTATTATGTTGAGAAAATAGAAGTAATTCACATGTTTGTATCAAAACAGCAGATATACCTATGCCTAAATCTGCATTAATATCCTGGTCTCTCTGTGGCTTCTAAAGATGAACTGTACATAAGACTCACAGCTTTGAGTTAAGGCCAGTGCCTTCATAGACCCCTCATATCCACTTGATTCTATCTACAATTGGCCCCTCTGACTTTTGGTCATCAATCTCTCCCCCTTTACTGGCCATCTCAAGAGTTTCTTTTTGAATCTGACTTTCATTCCAGCTAACTTTCTATTCCTCTGCTTCCTCTCACAGCAAAATGGCAACTCCTGAGATTCTTCTACTTTCACTGTACCCAACTCTTCTCTCTCCATCCTGTTGTGAGCCAGCTTTAGTCAGATTTTGATCTTAACACTCTCGTCAGAAGCTCTTGTCAAAGTCACAAAGGACCTTCGCATTGCCATATCCAATTGGGGATTCCCATCTTCATGGGGGGGGACTTATCAGTATTCTTTTTCTTCAAATAATTAGTCACCTGTGACTACAAAGGATGCCTTTCTTGACATTTTCCATACATCACAAGTCAATACTTTTCAGTTTGCCAATCCCTTTTAATTTCTCCAATCCTCAAACTCTGATTCTACTTGGAGCCAAGTCACTGTCCATATTCAGCCTCTGTGTGACCTCCTGTAGCTTCACGGCTTTTGACAGCATACCACGCTAAAGCCTCTCAAATGTATATTTACTGCCCGGTCCTCTCCTCTTGATTCTACGTTTGTATACCCACCTGCTTGCACGTCACCTCCATTTGCGTGTCTAGTGTGCTTCTTAAAATTAATCAAAACCCCAAATTTTGATTGTATCTTCAAAACTTCTACTTCTTTATTGTCTCAGCAAATAGTACATTAATTCTTCTACTTGTTTAGACCAAAAAGCTTGGAGTAATAATTGATAAAGCATCTTATCTTTCCATGATTTCTGACAACATACTGTAAAAGAATCCAGAATCTAATCACATGTCACCTTCTGCTTCCATATCACCTTCTGCTTCCATATTACCTCTATCCCCCTTGTTCATCACCTCAAAATGTGACCTTCCTTAGAAATAGTGTCATTGAGGTGAGCAACACTGGAGTAGGGTGGCCTCTTAATCCCATATGATGAATGTTCTCCTAAAAAGACAGAGAGATGTGCACAGAGAATATCATACGAAGGTAAAGGCAGAGGTTGGAGTGCTGCTGTCACAAGGCAAGGACTTCTCGGAATACCCCATGTTATGTAATTTTGATTTGGGAACAACAAATGCTTTTTTGCCTCAAAATGAAAATATAAATCCTCAAACAATACACAGACAAAGTCATTTATCCAAAATATGTATCAATTTGTGACAAGGCCACATGGAAAAAAGAATTATTTCAAGTCAGAAAAGAAAGACCATATGTCCCCTTTTAAATTGTTATTTGAAGACAAATAGAACTTCAAAGAAATGTTCATCTTAGTAGTAGTGTAGTATTATTTTAAAATTATTTTAAGTATATCATAGCATAATACAAACAACTTACTATACCACCATTGTTAGGAACCAATGCAAAAGAAGAGAGATGCAAGTACAAAATCAAAGAAGTTAAATTGAACCTCATAACTTATTTTTGTTTACATTTGAATGAAAAAGAACATGCATTCATGTAATTGATTTTTTTCAAAAAATAAATTTTTAGTTTTGCCCAAGGAAAAGCCTAGAAACAACAACACTATGAAAAATGAGCATTATGAACGAAACTGTGCCATCCCCAGGTTTGCATGCTGAAGGCCCAATGGGACTACATTTGGATGCAGGGCCTTTAAGAAGTTCATTAAAGACAAATGTGATGACAATAGTGCACTTTTAATCCATTAAGATTGGTGTCTTTATAAGAAGAGGACACCAGAGGCCTCAATCTTCAGTCCATACACAGAGAAAAAACCATGCACAAACAGCAAGAAGGGGGCCATCTGCACACCAGAAAGAGACCTCATCAGACAACAACACTGACAGAACACTGACCCTGACTTCTAACTCCCAAAACTGAGAAAATGAGTATTATTATGTGAGTCACCTAGTCCAGTATAATTCCCACTTTTAAATTAAACCAGTTATTCTCTTTGATTTATGTGTACTCTGAGCCAAAACAGGGAGCAGAGCCAGGTCAGTTTGTAGTATATTAATGCGAACTCCCACTGAAAGGGACCAGGGTTTCACAACAAAACATACCTATTTTTAGTTTAAAATATTTTTTACCTCGGGTAACTTATTGGATTGAAAACTAGGATCTCCATAAAAGGATACAAAGGCCAAGGCTGGGGATATAGCTCAGTAGCATAAGCACCTGGCTGGCAAGCGCAAGGTCATGAGTTCGATCCCCAGTACCAAAAAAAAAAAAAAAAAAAAAAACTGCAATGTAAATCACTCTGTATAAAATGAAATCTCAAGCTAAAACAACTGAGACTGGTCAACATTTGCTAAAAATATTTATATCTTCAAGGAAGCCAACACCAGTCCTCACTGAGGCATAGAAACAGCTGGGCATGTGGAAGATATTTTTGTGAAGGG
>NW_004955424.1:25148718-25186970 GCF_000276665.1 Chinchilla lanigera
CAACATGAAGGACCTCCAGATGACTAAAGACAGAACAATTTGAGCATCAAATATAATAATGAATGCGGTTGGTTAAAACTATTAAATATCATCTTATAAATTCAGAAGTGGTCCTTTAAAAGAGACCAAGCAATAGAACCCCAAAGTGAGGGAGTAGAGGAAATGCTATGTCTCATTGGAGACCACTGAAAATAATTAACTCTGAAGACTGGCAATTAAAAGGAAATAAGTAAGCATTTATTCTACCTTTCCTGGGTAAACCACAGACTAACAAAATAGCTCTATTGGTGTGTGTGAGCAGGGGAATTCTTATAAACTCCATAAATTTGCAATGGATGATAGAATTAGACGATAACTATTTTCAAACTCTAATGAAGTAAAATGATTTAAACAAAAACAGTAGATGCACCATTAGACGCAAATTTGCTAGCGAGATCGGGCTGTGAACGCTTGAACTTATTGATCAATCTTAGCAGCACTGGAAGGGACTTATGCGCCTGCAGATGTGAAGTGGTCTGAAGCATGTAGCACCACCTACAAATTATTTGTGCTATGAAATTTTGAACTTGAATCTAAACAATCATCTAGAGGCAATTTCTATGTGTAGCAAATACAGTGAGAAAGAAACAAATAAAATGGTACTACAAGAAAGCAAACGGACAAATCCCCTCTGTGGAATGTTTTTCAGACACTCTGACCCAGTTTCTTTAACAAGTCTAATGCTGAGAAAGGAAAAAGTAGGGAACAGAAGAGAGGAAGAAATTCTTTTGATTAGGAGAGGTTCAGTGACTTATCAAGGAAATGTCATGTATAGATCTTGTTTGGATCCTAATTCAAGCAAAAAAAAATTATACAGAGACATTTCTGAGATAATTGGAGGGTAATTTGATAATACTACTGGGTATTAGATTATAGTAAAGAGTGATTATTAATTTTATTAGGTGTTATAATGACATTATTATCATAGAAGAAAATGTCCATATTTATTCTGAAAAATGTACTGACATGTAGCAGCAGAATGATGTGATGTTTAGAAATTGTTTTCGAATAATTTAGCAGGGGCAAATGCAAATTAAAGAGATAAATGAAGCAAATGTGGCAAAATCTGGTTAATTACTGCATATAAGCAGTGGAGATGTATGTATTATCATTAATATTTGCTTGTATGCTTGAAATTTTGCACAATAAAATATTTTGAAGGCTACTACAGTTGAGAAGTACAAGGTGATTCTTCAGTGAATTACAGCTGGGTGGTAGTGCGGAAGTCAAACACTGGCAATGCAGAAAGGCAGGCAGAGGCCAGAGTCTAGAGCATCTAGAGATGAGGAGGAGAAGAATGCACAAGAAGTGGATAGCAAGGTTGAGAACAGACCATGTGTGTATGTGTTGTATGCACGTCTGTGTACAAATCTGTGTATGTATGGGTTGTGTGTTTTAGGTTAACAAAGAATCAAGCATTAAGCATTTTAACACATTTATTTTTAAAAACCTAGGAAAGTGTAAAATAACCACTATTTTTTAGCATATAAAGGTTTACAGTTTTACTTTTTCCAGTCTAGTTACTTTCTTTTATGTTCACAAATATTCTATGAGAGTAACTGATTTAACTTCAAGCTGGGAACATTTATATTAACCCAAATTCCGATTTTCCAGAGCTGCTTCTCCTCATATGTCCTTGTCTATGCCAGTACCCTACAGGCTTGTCAGGGGACAGTGCCTGCGTCTCTGTCACCCACCTCCAGGTCCTGCATCCTCCGACCTGCTGGACTGTGCTTTCACCTGGTTATTCATTCACAAAAACCCTTCAGTGATTCCCCTGCCTTTCTAAGAGCAGGTCAGTCATTGAATTTTATTCATCTAAGTTTTTAGACTATCCTAACAAACACTTTGCTCTGCACAGGTGTCCTACTTTTTTATATGACACAACTTATTCACCTAATCATCTTATACTTGACTCTGTGCTGCTGCACACATGGTTTAAAACCACCTAAGACAGAAACACACTAGGAAAATGTCCAGTAATCTCTACCTCCTGTCTCTGAACTTATGTAACGTTCCTTATTTCATAATTCAGTGATCATTTGATGCAGTATATGTTTCTATATACAATAATATGAACAAAATAGTTTTAAAAATCAAGTTTTTAAATGACACAAAGATATATCTGAATGTAGATCCAAGAGTGACATCTAGCCCTTAGTTATCTATAACCTTGTATTATTTTAAGTGGTTCATGTGTCAGTATAATGCCACTTTTGCCAGATATGTGCTCCTCAAGGGCCAGAGTGATAATATTTAAACAGTTTGGTATATGCTTAAGATCTTTAAAAAGAAAGATCTCCTGAAAATGGGACTATTTTAAGAGATCATCAAATTATCTTCTAGCTATATTTTTACTACCCGACCTAGCTCTGTTAACAAAGTTAAATAATATACAGCATACTACTGAACAAAGTGTAATCTCTGGACCAGAAACATTGTCATTACCTAAGAACTTGCTAGAAATGAAGAATTTCACTCCCCATTCAAGACCTACTGAATCAAACATCTGTATTTTAAAAGCTTTCCCTAGATTTATATGCACACTGAAGTTTAGGGTAGCTTAGTGTATCTACATCATATTAAATATATATATATATAGAGAGAGAGAGAGAGAGAAAAAATGAATGTGTATATAAGCATTTCAATATTTCAGTTATTAAGGAGTATCTCTTTAGTATTATTGAGGAATATGTCTCTTTTAGTAACGTAAATTAAGGGTTACAGTTTAGCAAAGTATAAACTATTAAATTTCTGTTCTTCTAAACATTGAATGAATCCAAAATCTATGTTCAGAATTTTCACTGGTAGCTGAAAATTATAACATGTAGAAATTTAACAGATACCTTTTAACATATTTCATACTTTAATCATATTTTAAATATAGATGCTGGCTTGTTTTGTTTAATTAGCAAACCTCTAGAACTTTGCTGCATCTTTCTCTAACATTGTTCCTAATTTACTCTTGGCAATCAGAAATTAAAACAAGGTTCATTACTTATCTTCTTGCCTTATTTACCCACTGATGGATTTTAAAATGCCAGCAGCTGTGTTTATATTTCTTCAAGTTCATATTTCTTCACTATACTTTTAACATTTAAAGGCACTGGTGTATATTTTAAATTTTATATGTTTGAAAATTTGAACATATATAAGGATATGAACATATATATATATGTTCATAAGTTCATAAGAACTTGTACTTAAAAATTCATAGTAAATTATTTATTTACAAAACTTAAAATGTAGATATAATTTCAAAGTCTATTAATGGGTAAACTAGTAAACACAATTGGTCAATTCATACAGTAGATTCGAATTTGACAGTAAAGTGAACTAAAATATTGATACTTGTTCCAGAATGGATGAACCTTGACAACATTATGCTAGGGCAGGGAGACGTCCATATATAAGGATATGAACATATATATATATATACAGGATACTATAATGAAACCCTATTCATCTCTTTCCCCCTTCAGCAATTAACATTCTACCATTTTTGTTTCACCTGTACTTTCTCCCATTCCTTGCCTTCACTCAATTATGACTTTATATTTCTTTCTAGACAAAATTTATAAATTCTGTTGTACACAAATTTTACCTATAAGATTTTTGGCAAATATATTCAAACATATAACCCACAAACTACAGGATCTATCATCCAACAGTTTTTATAAACAATGTTATTGAAATATGCGCATTACCCATTTAAAGTATACTATTAAATTTTTTGGCATATTCATACACGTTTACAATAATCACCACTATCTAATTTGAGAAAATTCTGTGTCCCCCTCAAAGAATTCAGGTATTCATTAGCAGTCACTGACAATTTCCTTTCCCCAGTTATACCTAGAGCTCTCAGTGATCACTAACCTAATTCTTATCTCTATAGATTTGCCTATTTCTAGACGCTCCCTGTAAATTGAACCACACAATATTGGTCTTTGTGACTGTCTCCTCGCATTTAATACAACTTTTTGCTTGGCCATTGCTGGGGGAATGAATTTACGATCTCGTACATGCTGGGCAAGCACACTACCACTGAGCCGCGTCTCCCTGCCCTAGCATAATGTTGTCAAGGTTCATCCATTCTGGAACAAGTATCAATATTTTAGTTCACTTTATTGTCAAATACGAATCTACTGTATGAATTGACCAATTGTGTTTACTAGTTTACCCATTAATAGACTTTGAAATTATATCTACATTTTAAGTTTTGTAAATAAATAATTTACTATGAATTTTTAAGTACAAGTTCTTATGTAGATATGCTGTTATTTCCATTTAATATTATATCTATTTAATTCTATTTAGGTAAAATATTGCTAGGTCCTGTGGTAAATCTATGTTTAACATTTTGGGGAACTACTAAACTGTTTTCCGAAGTGTCACACCATTTTACATTCCTACCGGCTGTATAGGAGGGCTCAAATTTTCCACATCCCGACCAACACTTATAATTGTCATAATTTTGCATTATAACTATCGGAGTGGGTATGAAGTGGGGCCTAATAATTAAAAATATTGCTGGATGTGAGGTTGCATGCCTACAATCCCAGCTAACTGAAAAGCTGAGGTAAAAGAACTGAAATTTCAAGGTCAGTCTTGGTAAATTAGCAAAACCTTTTCTTAAAATAAAAGGGCCAAGAAAGTGGCTCAATTTGAATCCCAGGGTTCAATCTCCAATACTGAAAACAGTGTTGACATCTTTTCAAATTTGTATCAACCCTCTGTGCAACTTCTTTGAAGAAAGTTCAACTCAACTTCTTTGCCCATCATTGAATGTGATTATCTTGTTATAATTGCATTGTAATAGGAATTTACATATTCCAGATGTAAGTCCCTTATCAAATATATGCTTTGCAAATATTTTCTCCCACTCTGTGGATTGGCTTTTCACTTCTTGATGGACTTATTTTTAGTAAAAAGATTTTAATTTTGATGTAATCCAGTTTATTCTTTTGTTGTTTATGCTTTTTGTTGTCATATTGTAGAAACTGTTTCTTAACTCTAGGTCATGAAGATTTATTTCTAGTGTTTTCTAATGTTTCATAATTTTGGTGGTTACGTTTAGATTTTTTTAAGCTTATTGATACAGTTTAGGTGTACATAATGACCACATTCATTACAGGGAATTTGTATCTGTACATAATATATCTTGATTCTTCTTTTTCTTTTCCCAGTTCCATCCCCCTTTTTTTAAACCCTGGTACCCTCCCCATTCACAAAACTCAGCTTTGATTTTATTCTTCTTTTCTCATTTTTTCTTTCTTTTCCTTCTTTTTCCCCTCCCCCTCCCTATTTCCCTTTTCCTTTTGAACAGTTTCTTCCTATTTCACAATATGTATTGTACATTTATATCCTTATTTACATTTTCAGTTTCTCATACCAGAGAGATACTGTGATATTTACACATGTGTGTCTGACTTCTTTTACTTATGATTATGGTCTCAAGGTCCATCCATATATCTATTTTGAGTTAGTTTTTGTGTATGTATAGGAAGTTGGTCCAGTTTTACTTTTTGCATGTAGATAACCAGTTGTCCAAATGTCATTTGATTAAAAACTTATTCTTAATTGAATTTTCTTGAAACTATTGTCAAACATAACTAGCATAAATTTGGACTTATTTCTAGACTCAATTCTATTCCATTTATCTATATGTCCAACATTATGCCAGCACCTCTTGGCTTGATGTACGTGTGTGCACAGTCACATGCACTGCAGTATTGGGGATTAAACCCAAGGCTTTATGCGTGCTACGAAAACACTCTGCCGAGAACTACAATTCCAGTGCTTTAAAAAAATATTTTCTTCTGAGACAGGATCTCAATGGGTTCCTCAGGCTGGCCTTGAACTCACAATCCTCCTGCCTTAGCCTCCCAAGTAGAAACATTTATATTTTTAAGTAACTCCCTCAATCTTGTGTGACACAGCTTGAAGGAAGCCAAGAGTGAGAGTGACAGCAGTGAGGATGATCAGAGGGTAGCTGAAATAGTTCCTGTGGAAGTCGTACTGACTTGTGTTGGTACTGTGATGGGGAAAGTGGACAGATCAGTTTGGAGATAGGTCTTAGGGCATGAATACATATAGAAGATGAAAGAGGGAGATAGCAGCAGTAATTTCTGAGTGTCTAACTTACCAACTAGGTACATAATAGAGCCACTGTGCCTGTTATTTTTTTTAAGACCAGGAAGAATTTATTGAAAGGAAGAAAGCTTCTGCCTGAGAGGAGCAGGAGGGGGCCAGAAAGTGGGCTGCCCACCAACCCTGCCTCTCAATGGTGTTTTATTGGGCAAAGCCATGAGGTGAGACAGAACGATAACCAATCAGTAAGATTACAAATAAAGACACTTAGGTAATACTGATCCACTGGCAGATCATAGGATGGGTGTGAGGTGGGACAAAATTATGGTCAACCAATAAGATTACAACAAGTACAGTTTCTAGGGTAATGTTGATTAAATGGAGATCAAATGAGGAAACAAGTCACGGAGCAAATGCACATGGGCAGACAAGGACTTTCCTGCAAGGGGTGGGTTAAGGAGGCTTGGTCCTCCATCCCCAGGTGATTGATGCCTAGGGGAAGTATATGGATGAGTAGTTCTTCTTTTTCTTGAAACCTAACCTTAGGTGAATGTACCTCCAGCCACAGTTGTTTTCTGCATTGTCCTCTCAAGGGCTCAGCCCTGTCTAACTGCCTACACTATTTCTACCTAACTTAGCTATCTATAACATTCCCACTCTGAAAAAGTACCTTTAACTGCTATGGGGGGGTGGTCAAACACCGATCTGGCCATTTCTAGATAAAAGGGTTCTACTTGTGATCAGTGGTCAGAGATGCTCCCCAGAAGGTCTATATAAAGGCCCTCGATAGGCACCAGGTGCTCTTTTCTTGGTTAGATGTATAGTTCAAATCTGGAGGAGACAAGGCCAAGACAAATCTGGAGGAGACAGAAGCAATTAAGTATGCATGTGCCAAATAATAAAATCAACAGGATAATTATGAATATAGCCAACATAGTTTCCCACCAGGAGGAGTCAGTAATAGCTTTTCATAAAGAGGATAAGGAGAAGGTCCAGGGAATTTCTGAATCTGACCTGTCATTAATCTGTCATCTAATATCTTGAAGAGCTATTGAGATATTAGTGGAAGGATCAGGAATGTACACACAACATTCAGCTTTTATAATTGCACAAGTACCCCCTTGTGCTGCTGTTAGATATCTAATGCCATCTGATTTTGCAGGATGGCTTGCCTCGTTAATTTTACTTCTTCATTCAGGAGAGACCAGCCATGGTGTCGTTGAGTATAGTTAGCTAAGACCTCGATGTGTTGCGTGACATCCTCTAACCCTAGGGAAGGGATAAAGATAGAAGCCCAGTGATCCTATCAGTGTGAAGCACACTTCTAGGCCATCGATGCCATACGTGGGGCACTTGCTGCTTTTACTGTCTTCTGTTGCCTTGAACTATTGCCCCTGTGCCCTGTTACCTTGCCTTGGAGCCAGCTGTTTATAGACTGAAACTTCCACAAACTGTAAGCTAAATAAATCTTACCTTTCTTAATTTTGGGTGTTGGGTATTTTGTCTCAGCAATGAGAGAAAAGTAACCAAGACTTAGAGTTAGGCCAATGAGAATAGGAGTGATTTTTCTATTCCCAACTTAAGGGAGCCTTTCTACAAAGTTGTCCTATAGTGGGACTTAACCATAGATATCATCCCATATCTGAAGATAGCCATCCTGATAACTATGATTGTTGACCCTCCGATAGGACTCTTACTTTTACTTAATAGGTGTCCTACTAGAGCCTTTAAGGAGACATCAGTAGTATTGTTAGAAAAAATTCTATTATGCCCAGGATTCTTAAGAGTATAGTTTATAGGCCACTCAGCTACCTTGTAATGGTAGCCTAAACTATGAACCATTGAACTCTTTAATAATTCATTGATATAGTCTTGTAGTTTCTTCCAATCATCTCCTTGGAGTGAGGATCTCCACCAAGGAAGTCCAGATGTACTGGACAAGGGAAGCAGGCCACATATCCAGCAAGATGTTTGTTGTAATTACTGCACGTTCTTATGTCCGTCTTAGAAAGGAATTGCATTCTCTCTTAAGTGGTAAAGTGATTAGTAAAATGGCTAAGAGTAACAGATTACTTATCTGAAGACTTTGTTTTTTTCTTGAACAAGAATCTTAAATCTTCTATAGGTTCACAGTATTCCAGTGATGGTTGTTCACACTCAATGACAGTCTCTGGGTCCCAGGATTTGAGTCAGGTGTGGTATATCCAGGAATCCAGGCCTGCTACCTTAACAGTTGATGGAGTTGACCAGATCATGGTGTATGGTCCTTCCCAAGTTGGTCCTCCATCCAATTATCTAGGTGGAAGACCTCCACATGATATAGGGGAATAAAACCCCCAACATGATAGATGTCCAAAATTCCAAGTTCATGTTCTCTAAAATGGGGGAATGAATTCTATGAACAATGGAGGAAGAATTTATTGAGAGAAAGCTATCAACTAGCTTCTGATTGAGAGGGACAGGAGAGGGCTTAGAAAGTGGATTACCCCTATGCCTGTTAGTCTTGATTGCCAATTTAATTGGTTAAGAGACTCCTGGGGAGGTAATTGGCTTGTGAACACAATAATCGTAACAATTGATTAACCCTTTGTTGCCTACACAGCTGATTTATAGGATGTGACCTTGGGGAAACATATCTGGCGCTTGGCTCATTGTCTCTGGTTCTTCTGCTGAGCTCTGCTGCCTGGGTGCCATAAGCTAAGCAGCTTTCCTGCACCACACCTTCTACCATAATGTCTCTTCCTGAAGTCAGCTGTCAGTGGTCTAAAACCTTGAAAACCATAAGCCAAAATAAACTTTTTATGCTTTAAAATTGCAGGTGTCAGGTATTTTTTTCCAATAATGGGATACCCAAATGATATAGAAAATTGATATCAGAGAAGCAAGATTGTTGCTGTGACTGTACTTGAGCATGTGGTTCAGAAGCTTTTGAAATTATTGGCAGTAGGAACTTAAAAAAGTTTGGAGAAGTGAGCTAGCAAAAGCCTACATGGTGTAAGCAGAGCTTGACAAGTGATTCTGGCCAGAGGTCAGAAAACCAGAATGCTGACAGGGAAGTAGGCCACAAAGTCCAAACTCATTAAGTTTCACATCAGAAGGGGAACTCTGTTGGGAATTGGACTAGGGGTCATATTTGTTTCATTTTGGCAAGGGATTTTTTGTGTGTGTTTGTCTATGCCCTAAAAGTTTTCATGATGCTGAGTTTAAAGCAGTGGACTAATTGATCTGGTGGAGGAAATTTCAAGGCAATCCTTTGTTCAGGTGGTGACATGGATACAGCTCACTGCTTTTAGTCAAATTATACTGAGAATTGAGAGCAAAAAGCAGACCAGAAAGTTTTGAAAAATGTCCAGTTTGACCAGAAAAGAAGCAGGTGTAAAGTTAGGACCAAGAAGGTGTGGTTGATGAAGAGATTAACACCATTTAAAAGAAACCAAATAAGTTGAAGTTGGACAGGAAAAAAAGATGTCTTGAAGGCATCTCAAGAATCAGCAAGACCCTACACACTGCAAACTCAAGGATACAAAAGTGTAGATCATTTATTTGAGAAGAAAGCCACAGGTCCTCTGCTTGAAAAGGTCTATCTAGGGAATTGGTACCCCAGGATTCATTGCACCATGCTCCATCATCCAGGCATTCAGAAGCCACTGCAGCCCTGGTCTCTATGCAGGCCTACTGCTTGAGCTGGCAGCATGTTGGTATTACCCACATGATGTTGGCTGTGCAGGAATGCAGGAAGCAAGTTATAGGAGCCAGCTGACCATGGACTGAAACCTCTGAAACCATGAGCCAAATTAAGCCTCTTATCCTTTAAACTACAGGTTTGAGTCATTTTGTTCCAGCAGTGAGAAAGCTAGTATAACCATTTACTGAGGTAAGGAAGATCAGGAAAGGGACACATTTCTGGGGTTTGACCTAGAATTGGTTTTAAACTCATGCTGATGGGAGGTCTTTGAGGTAGTCAACTGGAGAATCCCCTTAGAGCTTTGGTTATAAAATAATTTGTTTCTTAAAATTTCCAAGCTCAGTGTAGTTATACTTAAAAAATACTTGTGCTGTACTACAGCTTGTTCCTTCTTGTTATCCAGATCTGGGGCTGAAATAGTCACCGACCCAGACATATTATCTCTGAGTCCTGTTGCTCATACTCATCAATCTCTTGACCCTATCTGAGTTTTACTCTGTCACGTTACCTTGCTTGTTTTCCTCCTGGCATTTATTTCTATCTGAAAATATTTGTTCTTGTTTATAGGTTTACTGCTTACTTTCCTTAACTAGAATGCCACCTCCACAAAAATACTGTTTCTCAGTTTTGTTCAATGATCTAGCCATGGATTGGTTGCCTTGCACTATGAACGAAATTGTTTCTCTATACCTCAAATTTCTATATTGAAACCCTAATGCCCAGTGTGCTAGCATGGAGAGGTGAGGCATTTAGGGGGTGATTAGGTTTAGAGGAGGCACTCATGATAGGATTAATGCCCTTACAAGACAAGACACCAGAGAGCTTGCTTCCTCTGTCTTTCTCTATTATGTGAAGCCATGCCTTTCCAGAGTGGCCGTCTACAAAGCAGGAATAGAGTCACGAGTTAGGAACCATGAGTAAGACCACCTCAGTCTTGAACTTCACAATCTCCAGAATTGTAAGGGATAAATTTCTGTCATTTAAATCACATAGTTTATGGTACTTTGCTATATCTGGAATGAAGAACACACATAATGCACATATACATATTTAATGAATGAATGAATTTTAGAGTTCACAATGTTAAATACTAGTTTGGGAAAGAAATATAATATGGGAGGTTTTTACCGTTTAGTGTATAAAGCTAAAGTAAATGATGTTAATTGAGGACACAAAAAAGGGCCCAAGACCGTGTTCTGAAGGAATCTGAGAAGGAACAGCTAGAGAGTAGGAGAAAAATCAGCCTATACTACAAAAAGGACAAAGTTTCCAAAAGGACAGAGTGTACGGTTAAGAGAACAAGTAGGTCACTGGCAACTGAGTTGTTAATTCATTAACGCTTTGCTGAGCACTTCCTGAACAGCCAGATTCTGATGGCTGAAAAGATGCACAACATATAACCATAGGAGGTAATGGTTTATGATTTACATCATAGCAGTAAAGGTGAACTCTAAAGATTACCTTGAATCTTAGTAGAGGAATATAGGAGACCATTCATTTATTCATACCAGTTTTTGTTTTTTTGTTTTGTTTTTTTTCTGGTACCAGGAATCAAACTCACGACCTTGCACTTGCCAGGCAGGCACTTTGCCACTGAGATAAATCCCCAGCCCCTGATACCAGTTTTTGAATACTATTGTAAGAAAAGAAAAACTTGTGTTAACACAGGTTAATAATCTTAGAACAGTCCAGGATTCTTTTTTTTCTTTTGTACCAGGAATCTAACTCAGAACCTTGTGCTTGTCCAGCAGGCACTGCACCCCTGAACTACAACCCCAGCCCTAGGGTTTTTTATTAAAACAGACAGCAAATTGCTTCCAGAGTTTTTGATGTGCAGATGCAGTCCCCTCTTGGCAGGCACGGGGGATTGGTTCCAGAACCTTCTGCAGATACCAAACTCTGTAAATGCTCAAGTTCCTCGTACAATATTTGTATATAACCTACACAATCTTCCCAGATTACTTATAGTTCCTAATCCAATGTAAATGCCAGAGCTGTTTACTACATTGCTAGGAAGCAATGACAAAAAAAAGTGTTGCAATCATTATAGGCCTAACTACATAGTACACAATCCTCATAGTTGGTTGAATTATAAATACAAGGATTGGTTTACTGTTCCTTCCTGTATCTTTTCTACACAGAAAGTAGCGTATTTCCCTATAGTTAAGGGTAAAAATGACTCAGTGACATAAAGAAGCTGATTAATGTACAGCCTTCATAGGAAAATTCAAAAAGAACCAAAGTCATTCAAGCATTTCTGAAGTACCAATATTTATCTTGCTTTAAACTTAACCTTTTAGTAAAACAAAATAAGCCATGTAAACTGTTAAGAAAGCTTATAATTAGGGAATAATTGAGTTCTGGTCAATAGCATATTGACTAGAAATGTTCTGCAATGAAAATAAATTAATTTAAATTCAAAACATAGTTGCCCTAAAAATAAATCATGGTATTGTCCAATAATGCATCCTAGATCATTGGTGTCTTCCACCTCTTACCTTACTTCACATCTGCTGAATATGCAGTGACTTTTGTTCTTTGAGTGGAAAGAGAAGAATGTGCAGTGGATGTGCCATAAATGTGCTGCATTCTTCACTAAGATTAGGAAAAACCCTTACATCTTGGAAAGCCTGTAATAGAAGAGCTGAGGCGA
This sequence comes from Chinchilla lanigera, assembly GCF_000276665.1. Lineage (NCBI taxonomy): Eukaryota > Metazoa > Chordata > Mammalia > Rodentia > Chinchillidae > Chinchilla > Chinchilla lanigera. Next base: position 25,161,189 of record NW_004955424.1, read on the forward strand.
GAAGAATTTTAACATTTACAGTGAGAATGATACTGTTTTACCTCCAAGGACAAAATCTGGCTCTGAAAGGCCTCTTTCTGAGCTTTGCCAAGGCTGGGACCATGAGACTCTCAGCATAGCGAGGGCTGTGGGCTAAGTCACTGCATCGACCTGGGTTCTTATCTCAACAAAGTGTCTGTAGACAGAACAAATGTTACAACCGCGTTAGAAGTACAGGCTGTAAAAAAATATTGCAGTATGAATTATTTGTCAAGAAATAAAAGATGCATCGTAATTTGCCAAGAAATAACGGTCTGGTGGGTTTCTCTTTTTTTTAAAATGCACTTGCTTGCAAAATATTTGGAAAGTAAATTATCTATTACTATTGCTTGCTTGCTAATTGTCAGTAATAATCCCTTTCAATTACTATGGTGAAGTAGGTCAGCCAATTTTTAGTGCTTATGAAACTTGCAATTTAGAGCAAGGCAGCATATCAGCAAGTTAGATTTTAATATGATTGATCAAATAGCTTTCTTTTCTGTCTGCTTAACCCTAAACATGGATCCAGATCTGCTCTAATATCTCATGTGATAATGCTTAGTTTTATTTATATTATTCTTATACTTATTTGTAATGATGTTAGTCTAGTCCTAATCTTATTTATTTTATTTTAATCTTTTAATTAGTATATTTTACTTTTACAGAAAAATTAAATAGTTCTTAGTTCCTTCATATACAATTTCCCTCATTCACACGCATTTTTATTTACCTAACTCCTCTTGGAGTATTTAATATTTTGAGGCAAGTTGGGAATCTGAGACTACCCTTGTACATTTTCAATAAAGCAATTACCCTCCCACCATATTCTTCTCTGATGTTTCTGGTACCTTGTCCACTTATATAGTTCATCTATCATAGCCACTGAGAAACAGTAGACTGGCCACTTTGATAATAACCCTAGCAACAATGGGGAGGGTAGACTGGGCAGAGAAAGGTCGGAGGAAGGACAGCCAGTGGGGCAGAACTTATGAGGGACTAAACTCAAGTGGTGATAAGTAGGTTGGAAGGAAAAGAGATTCGAGAGAGTTTGGAGGTAAAACACATGTGACCCAGTGATCAGTTTGATGCTGTGTGGATGTAGGAGAGGAAAGGAGTCCCAGATCTCTGGCTTGGGCTACTGGTGCAGCCATGAACAGACATGGGAAAATCTAAGAAAGATGACTTTGAGGAGGTAAATAATGTTGACTTGCCATACTTAAGGGACCACCAAGTGAAGACATCCACTTTTGGATTGAAATAGACACAGACAACTTTGAAAAGATTTCAGGACCAGTTTAAAGTTGTGGGAATCGTGCTTGCTTTGGCATTACACCCACTACAGCTGTGTGAGTTATCAGAGTGTGGTGAAAAGCAGCGACATGGCTGGGTATGAGACAGACCAAGGGAGCTGTGCACTTGTAGAGAGAAAAGACCAGCTTGACCATCAACAACTTTGAGTGCTGCTGGCATTAGGAAAGGATCAGTGTAAGATATGACAAATTAATGCATGAAAAATGCTCTGAGAAGGTAAATATAAGACATTATCTATCTTTTAAAGTTTTCTACTTTGGAAGTTTTGATTGGAAAGGAAGAGAGAGAAAAATAGGACAGGTAGGCCTAGAGGAGGAAGTATTCACTGATTGCAGGATATAGCAACCAGCAGCTCCTCTTTCATTTTACCCTTTATTCTGTCAAGAATAGCTATGATTTGCATTGTGTCTCCTCCAAAAGATATATTGGAAACACCTCAGAATGTGACCTTATTTAGAAAAAGGGCCGTTGTCCATATAGTTACTTCAGAGAAAGGAGGACCCTCAACCCCACATGGCTGGTGCATTCATGAGAGGGATGAGTGAAGACACAGAAGCTTTGAGAGAAGACCGTAGATGTAGATGTGTACATGGAAGCAGAGACTGCAGGTAGTCAGCCAATGAATGCTAAAAATGACAGAAGATCAGTGGAAGCTGGGGAGAGGCAAGGAAGGGATCTCTTGTGCGTATTTCAGGATGAACAAGGTCTTGACTGCAGACTGCTAGCCTCCATAACTATGCGGTAAGAATTTGCGTTGTTGTGAGCATCTCAGGTGGTACTTTCTGACTGAAGTCCGAGGAAACTAACGTAAAACTAAATATGTTCAGGAAAGCCCTTAATAGAGCTCATGAGCTATTTCAAAGCAGAGAAATACAAGACACTACAACATAATAATAATTATTATAGGTTTTTTTTTCCCAAATGTTTTACAGAGGAATTGTATATGCAAATAAGTAAAATCACTCCTACCAGCACAAGAAGCCATTTATTTCAGATGCTAAAACACAGAATCAGCTATTATGCAAATGTGATCTGCCTCAGTCTGATGAGTCACTAAAGGTTCAAATGTGTGGCCGAAATATGTTTCCAAAATCCAGAGATGTGAGATGACTGTGTTCTGAGCCTCATTTCTGCCTATGCAGGGCTTAGAGCTCATTAGGCAATACAGCTTCTCTTCAGTAGGCAATACAGCTTTTCACTACTGCTAGAACAAGGCAGACAGCACCACTAATTCATACAAGGTGTATCACAGACTACCCTCCAAGACTTTAAAAATGTGTTTCCGTCCTGGCTCTGCCACTCTTGCAGACTTTAGGTAAGTACTTGAGTAGACATCTGTACTTTTTGTCTTTTCATCATCTTTTCCTTTCAAGGATTGCCTCTCCTCATTTGATGGAAATGAGCCTTCTTCTCTTACCTGAGGGCCAGACACGTGGTTCACATCCCTCACTCACCTAATTTAAATAGTTCGGCAAATGTTACGGGGACAACAGGGGAGAATATTTGTCTTCGGCACTGAGCACTGCAGGCCAGTGTGTCAGGCCGCTGACTTGTTCCACAAGGAACACGTCTACTTGAGAATGAAACCTGAGAGCAAAGCGATGGAGAGCTGGACCCTGAAATCTTACCATTTACATATCTGGATTTTGTAATTATAAGTAGATTCATCCTCTTTCTCCTTTTATTCCCTCCATCTGGCTTGTGATGAGTTTTATAATTACTTAACTTGTCTGGTTTTCAGTTTTCTTATCTATAAATTAAAGGGATTATCCTTGAACTCTGACCACTAGTAAGAGAAAAATGAAATCTCTGAATAGGAAAGTATAAGAAATATGTGTGGTAGTGTTATAATCACCACTAGCCTAATGCAGAGCTACCAGCTGAGCCTAACCTAGACCAACCCAATCCCAGCTAACCTGCCAACACATAAGCACTAATAATTTTAAAAAATCATAAATTAAATGAATAAGTGTTCCAGGCATTAAAACTTAGTTAACTTTACATATGACTAAGAATAGAACACTCATAGCTGGATATTTTCCCATCATATATCCACAAAATCAATTCTCATTATTATCTCTGGTCTCAAGCCTAACATTGTAACTATTTTGTTTCTAAATTTCTCTCATTCTATCTAGAAAACGACAGAAGGTGCGCTTATTGTGCACTAGTGGGTATTAAACAGGTCTAAGTATCAGTCTGAGCCCTTGAGTCTTAGAGCTGGACTGGAACTCAGAAATTATCCAGTTCAATTTCCCCTTTTAACAGATGAGAATCCTAAGGTCCAGAGAGCTTTCCTGACCTATCAGAGGTCTCTCAGCTGATTAAGGTCAGATGAGACAAAACCTCAAGCCTTTTAATTCCTGCTTCATCACCCCTTCTATTACAACAAATCTCTCCTGGCATTTATGAAATTTGGAAGGACTCAGGGCTAATACTCCCTGCTGACCTCACTCTCTAATTTTTCTAAGTATACTTGGGCTTTTGAAAGCTGTGGGCTTCAATATTAAAGTTTCTTCTTGTCCAAAATTTGAACAACAAACGCAAGGAGCCGGTAAGCTTGATGCCTTGTGATCAGGCTGTTTTATATTTTCAAATTTTCTATTCCATAAGAGTACAATGTCTCTACCATTCAAAAAAGAAGAGATTTAAGTTGCCACTCCATCTCTGCCTCTTTATGACAGCAATTTTTTAAAGGTTGAGCAGCGTTACCCCCACACCTGTTTCTTTTAAACTGAAAGGGACCCAGCTGCACTCTGTAGGGAAATCACAAAGACACCTGGAGATCTTGTCAATCTCCAGCCAAGCTTGGCTGGAGAAAAGTGGATAGCTGATTTGAGAAGATAGGAAATCAGTACATCTACCTGAAGATGAGCATGGCCTAGCTGAAGAGACCGGAGATAATGAGGAAGGCCTCCTTTGGTTTGGTGGGGAAATTCATGCTTCTGTAACATCAATCAAGACAGTTTTATCTGATTGCTAAGTTTCCAGAAAAGCGGTGAACATTTAAAATAGCTACACAGAAAGAGAAAAAAGAGACAGAGGAAGGCACATTCTCTCATGTAAAGTTGAACACTGAAGACATAGTGGATGATATAGAATTAATACCAAACTTTAATGCTACCACACTGAAGTAGTGAAATTAGGTTAATTACAGAAGGACAGAGGCTCTCCCTTCTGATTTCCAGGCCTCACTGCAAGGCATGATGGCCTCAGCTCCATGCACACAGAAGACAAAGACTGCATCGGTATGAAAGGGCTGCAATAACAAAAGCTGATTTTTTAAAAATGATTTCTGAAAGTCTCATTAAGGATAATGACACAGCGCAGTTCTTCTAGATGCTCAGTCAGTGTAGATGAAGATCATTTGCAGCACGCTTATTCGTATCTCATCTCATTTACCCATAGACTGTAGACGTAAGCAGTGTGTCCCCGTACAGCAGGCAGTACACACACGTACACATAACACGAGCCCATTTTACCTTTAACAATCTGACTCTCTGGTGGGCAGGTATTAATCTGCCTGATTAACCCATTATTACCGCACACAGGGAACAATGCAGTTCCAGAGGTTGTGAGAGAACATGGAAAAAACGCCAGTGGGGGTCATGGTACAAGTGGAGAGACGCTTGCAGTCAGAAGGAAGAGTTCAGAGAGAACTTGGAGGAATGTCTGAGTGTCGGGTTACACAGGCAGCAACGAGACTCCTGTTGCTCAGTTAATGTCACTTAAATATTTCAAAATACCAGTTACAGGTAAAGGACATGCTGAAGTATTAATCCTCTCAGTATTTACAGTCCTGACTCTATGATTAGGAATATGAAACCTGTACACCTAAAATATTAAAAAACACAATGAGTAGCAATGACAGATGACTGTCCCCGTGCAAAGGGCCGTAAGTGGTTGGAGATTAATGATGTGATTTCAAGGCGGGCATGGAGAATGAAGCTGAAATAAGGATTCAGCTAGAGGGGCGTCTGGAGTCCAGGTCAACAACGATGGGATGCCGGCGGAAAGGCCTGGGAGGAATCTGCGTGAGGGAAAGAGATGAGTAAGATGTGAAGATGAGGAAGTTCTAGAAACCAGACAGCAAATTCTTGAATCAAATACGAATGAGAAAGAGGAGAGAGTGGAAGGCTATTGTCTGGGTAACACACAGAAGGCTTATTTTAAATAAAATAAATCTGATTCATTTTAGTGCGGTCGACTAGCTTCTAAGTATCGAGGCAAGCTCTTTCCCTGCAGAAGGGTGTTCTCTAACACGTCGGTAATCTGAGAGGTCCTCCAGTAGATGGCTGCATTTAGACAACCACTGACCAGATAGCTGTGTAGACACTGAGAGGAGCCCAGGGTCGGATCTGAAGTGTAGGGGATACATAGTGCCCTGCAAATAATGTCATTTCATTTACTATCTCATAGCTGGGTTGTTTTGTTTTAAATATATCCTAGTGGCAACAGTTCACATTTCTAAACACTGAGAAGCTTGCCTATACCACTCAGTCATCTGGCCCTGACTTTACATTTCGTTTTGGATTAGCAAGATCTCCCTGCTTTTTGTTTCTTTTCTTATTCTTGTCCATTTTATAGAGTGTCATTAAAAAAGCAGTAAGCCAGTTCATGACCCTCTTGCAAATGGTGAGGTTAGCCTACTTTAGAAGGCTTCATCCTGCAAGCACTACCTATAAAAGCAGCTTGCTACTTTTCCCCAAATTTCATTCTCTGTTGAATCTTCCATGGAAACAACAACATGCCCTTCAGCCCTTAACTTCCAGTTTCCTACCCACCCGCTTTCACATTCACAGAAGGGTTACAGATAGATAGGGTTTTTACTTCCCTTCTTCTCACTTCTTATGGCTGATTTTCACAGAATTTATATAATTGTAAGGGTTATGAGGATGTTCTAAATACTGAAGATTCTCTCAAACATGCAATGCTGACCAGAAATTCTCACAGTGAATTCTTGGTGAAGAAATAGTGGCATCTTAAGCAAATAATCTGCTAAATTAATAAACCTCATAAATTACAAAATCCCTGAATACCAACTGCTGAAATACTATCACTCTCTGACCTGAACCTATTAAATGAAGAAGTCTGCTGTGCATAATTTACAACAGTGCTATGAATGAAAAATAGCTCCTTGAAAAGGAGATAAACTATAAAAATGGTCTTGCTGTAGAAACAGAATTACTGGTTAGTTCAGTTATTTATTTTAGTATTGGTTTATGGGTCATTTATTAATTTTTATCTTTATCATTCTTTTGCTCTCAATTGCTCAATAACCTACAATCGAGACAATATTACATTTTGCAGGTTGCATGTTATGGGTGATGTTAAAAAAGCAGTATTTACCACGTTCGTATTATACATATGCATAATATTTCCTTAAACTTAGAAAGTATAATGGTATATGTGTGGTTGAAGTTATGAAAAATCAATCACAAAGAATTATTTTAACATTGCTGTTCATCCACATCAACACCCTCCCACACAAATTACTGCTCTCACTTCCAGCACACGGCACATCACTCCTGCCGCGCTCTGAAGCAATCCCGAAGTCTTCTCCCCTGAGTGTCTTCAGCTGCACTGTCCTGGTTACCTTGATGTCCTGAACGGATCAAAACATTTACCATTCATAACCACTTTGATTTTGGGGAAGAACCAGAAGTTTCGTGGCGAATTTGGTGAATAAGGTGGTTGAGGACACACTATGACATTTTTATTTGACAGAAATTCCATAAACATTTTGAGTTGATTCAAGACATTCATGCAGCCTAGAAAAGATATTTGTAAACAGGACTTCCAGAACTGCTTTAGAAAGTTGTCACAATGAGGGGATACACGTGTTTAGAGCAATGAGGAGTCCTGAAGGGAATCGATGGCAATGTGTCTTTCCCTGCAGTAAGCTTTTCCATTTTTGATTTAAACATTCAGTGTTCATTTTGATCACACATCATTCTGATCTATCTATTGGTAATACTACCAATGTAATTAGTTAGGTTTAAAAAATCAAATTATGTTAAAGGCATTAAATCATGTTCAAGGGTTGGGGAAATTGGGGGATGTCACTGAATAGACATAAAGCTTCAAACACGGTAAATGAGTAAGTTCTAGTTCTGCTGTACAACACATCGCCTGTCACTAATAATGCGACACTGTGTGCTTAAAAATCTTTTAAGAAGGTAGATCTCAATGTTTCTACTGGGGGCAGGGGCAAGAAAACTTGAGAGGTGTAGGATGTGCTTTTGGTAGCCTTGTGTTTGTATATTTCCAAACCCATCAATTTGGACGCATTAAATTGTGTACATCTTTGTGTATCAATTCAACTTTAATAATGCTGTTAAAAATAAAAATTGATTGATTAAAAGAATCAATCAATAGCTCTTAAATGAGAGTACTTTTGCTTTCCCCCTATCCTCCACAAGCATTGCCAATGTCTGGAGATATTTTTGTTTTTCAAAACTAGGGCAAGTGGTGGCAGTGGTATCTAGTGGGAAGAAGACAGGACTGTGGCCACACACTCCACAGTGCACTCCCACCTGAGCAGACAATTATTCAGCCGTGTTGGCAATAATGCTGCTGTTGAGAAAGTCTGGATTAAAATGAAAAAAATCACCCCATGTTTCTAGGAATTTGGAAGGAAAGGATCTTCTAAGTTCAATCTCTTGGCAAATTCCTTATAGAATTTTCACTCCCAAACAGGCTATCCTGGGTCAGCCAAAATGAATTTAGAACTCACCTTCCTAAGCCCCCTCTGGAATTTTGAGTAAAGGTTTAGCAGCAGCCATTTGTTGAAAGATGACAGGAGGGACTTCAACAGATGTAACTCTTCCAAAGAGATAGAGCACAAACCATGAGTAAAAGCTGGGTAGAATGCTGGTTTCAGTGTATATCATATAAGAAACATTTTGGACTCAGCTAAGCTGAAAGAAATACAGAGAAGGAAAAATCCTATGTCTGGCCTGTCATGCTATTAATGAAGTCATATTTAAAGTCCCAATCTGTATATTATATTATTTTAAGACTTTGAGGGTGAATGCTTGCTGGGATTGAGTTATTGAAAAGAAAGTGAAAAAGTGGCCTTTAATTAGAGCAGTCATATATTTGTATTGCTAGGTCCAAGTACACAAATCAGAAATGAAATATGCAGAAGTTTCTTCAATTTTTTTTGTGACCTAAAGTCATTTTAACTTTGGAGGTCTTCCAGAAAAATCTTAAATGAGCAAAATGTCCATCAGAGTTCTCTATGCTTTTAAACTCTAAGACTTTAATTCTTTTGTAATTATGACTCACCGAGTCCCCTAGTGCTACATATTTATTTACCTAGTTTCCCTGCATCACTATAGTTTGGGACAGCAACATACAATATGTTAAAACTATGCGGATTTACCACATCAAGAAAAAGCATGTTAAACGAAGAACTATTTTAAAAGGATTATCAGAGTCATTTTGTACTATTACCTGAACTTCAAATTTGTATTGTTGTCATTTGCACTGTCTTGAAATTGATGCAGTCGAGTTCTAGATTTAGCTCAGAGATGCTAACATGTTGATTTACAAATGTTTTTATTTATAAAACAAAAACAGATTTTAAAAAAGCCTACACTATACAATAGACATTGAGACAGGAAAGGGGAATCAGCTTAAGAAATACAGCAAGAAATGGCTACAAGAAGCTTCCCCCTGAACACTGAGGAGTATTGTGTGCTCGGTTTGAGTCCTTGCTCTTTTGTCATTCAGAGGCAGTAATCACGGGCCTATTGCTTGTCCTCTAGATCTTCATTTTCTTACCTAGAAAGTGGAGGCATTAATACCTACTTCATGGATTTTTGTAACCATTAGATGAAGGAATTTATGTAAGGCAGTATTAATGAGGTTCATTAATTCCCCCCTTTATTTTCTGTTCTGCTAATTTTGCCTTTATAAGATGCCATTTTGTGTATGCTTATGTGCCAACCATCTGTCTTATACATTCACTGAGAACAGAGAAGGTACCTGGGAATTATTTAGTCAGCCTTTTGCACAGCACTCTAAAGATCAAACTATAGTGGGTCCTCAGTTCCTGAAAGCAGCCAGTGCTCAACGGCAATGGAAGAGAAAAGTAGTACCAACACGTCTGTGTGTTAGTTAATGTCATTTCCGTTACAAATCCTCCCGGTTTGTCTGTAGTCTCTGGTGTTCTGTAATAATCAGCAGGCATAATGCTTAGCCACATCAAAAGATCAAGAAAAGCTGGGTGTGTTGTAGCATGCTGGTAATCCTAAAGCTCTGTGAGGCTGAGGCAGGAGGATGGTAAACTCAACCCCAGTCTGGCAATTTAGCAATTTAGCTAGATTCTGTCTCAAAATATAAATGAATAAGTAAATAATTAAGTAAATAAAACTTTTGAAAGATTAAGAGTCCTAAATAAAAAGTGTCGTTTGCTCTGATGCTTTCATTATACTAGATGGTGGTTCTTGAAGTTAGAAATAAAAAGTTTCAGACATTGTTCTGACATCAAATATCTGACATCTGGTCTCACAAGTCTTTCAGACAATTCTGATCTACTCAGAAATTTGAAGACATCAGCCTAAAACGATGTCCTTGTTTCCCCTTTTAGTTAGCCAGGTTCTGAGCAGTATCAATGACACTCTCATAGCTCATCAAAGGTAGATGATAGGATGCAATAGCTAAGTGCATCAACGTAGAGTTAGATAATAAAAAAAGAGCACAAAGCTTCCCACAGTGTAGTAACGGTAATTCTTAGGCTCTTAATATTTGATATGTTTAAAAAATAAAGGAATTCGTTTAGGCAGAGAAGTTTAGGGTAACTAAGTCAAATAGGATTTCTACCCTGAAAAATTTTCAGTCTTTTCATAGGCTCAGAAACATTCTAAATTTTCACAATTTTCCCAAACTTATTTGAAATCACCTTTCTTTCCAAATAAAAATATTTTTGGTGATACCCTCTTTTTATATTTGAGATTCTTACATCTGAACTTTCTTATAACTTATTATTGAGTGTTTGACATTACATTATGGTTGCATGAATGCTTCCAAAATTATTTATCCAGTGGTTCTCTACTGGAACAATCCTGTTTCTAGGGAATATTTGATAATATTTGCTGGTATCTCTGCTTGCCGCAATTGAGAGGGGTGTGTTTGCCCCTAGCAAATAGTGAGTTGAGACCAGAGATGCTATTAAATATCATACAGTACACAAAAGAGCTTGCACAAGAAAGAATTATCCAACTGCAATGCAATGGTACTGAGGTTGAGAAATCTTTTGTTAGTAAAATGAAGTATTTCGTGAGCATCTGATTCACACACTGACCTACAACAGACTTGTCTTCTTCATCATCATACTTTAATCTTACTGTACTGCAGAGCACAAGAGAGACACTCCGTTAGAGCATCCTGAATGAATGACTTGATAGAATTAGAGACTGGCAAAACAGGGCTACCCTGAGAGAAGTAACGGCAAAACTTGCAAGCCAATGTAAAAAGCCACATTACTTAACTCTTCAAGTGACATCCACATCCATCTAAACCTGGCTTAGGAGGGAAGATTGCAAGTGCCCTGAGTGATCGTAGCAGACAGCAATCCCACCAGAGTAATGTGATGTAGTGCACAGCGGACAGGGGAGGATGAGAGGCCTCACATATGGTGTAGTCAGCCCTCTCACACTACTCATGTGATTCTACATGCAAGTCTTCTCTTCCTTCGAGCCTGTCCATGTCCTACCACAACCAGGTAGCCAGTGACGGTTTTGTTTACCACCCCAGGATCTGTTTGTCTGATTGCTTTTAAGAGCTTAGTTTTCTTTTAAATTATTTTAATTTTTAGCAAATAATTAAAACAAAAGCTCCAAGTGTTTTCCTTAGCACTACCCCACCCTATTCTCCAGCTTGGAAACTTTTTTAAAAAACAATTTGAATGCCTTTAGGGGGGCTCTCAAGGTCACCACATTTTCCTCCTTCTCTGTCACTCCCAGCCGTCCTGAAGTCTGTCACCTGGCCTCTGACCATTTGTGCACTGTACTTGGAGCTCTGAGACCATCCTATTGGAATAAGGCTAACCAAGAAGCACATTGACCTTTAACTGTGTTCTTCCCTAGGACTTACTCTTGCTGCATGAAGATTTCTGTGAGAATTAAAACAACTAGCATCAGTAAAACTACTAGGCAAGCCATGATTTCTTGTGTAGAAAAGGCCCCAAACAGAGAGCATATATTTCACAGAAGCCTACAAAATCTCTCCCATGTCTGTGATTGGCCTGTGAAAATAAAAGTTAGAATTTTATCACAAATTGTTTCATTGTCAGTACTAACATAAATGTGAAACACTTAGAAATTGTCCAGACAAAAGTGGTATACAATTCTAGTTATCATTTCTGATGGTTTAAATAATAATAATACAAATAATCCCTGTCTACTTTTTAAATTTACTTTCTTTTTTAATAAAATCAATTAAGTTTATTGGTACATTTCGGGTATACATAATGATCAAATTCATCACAGGGAATTTGTATCTGTACATGATATATCTTGATTCTTTTTTTTCCCCATTCCCCTACCCTCCCTTCAACCCCTCTTCCTTTCTCTATTTACAAAAGCTTTGTTTCCATTTTTTTCTGTCTTTTCTCATCTTTTTTCTTTTCCCTTCCTTCCTGTCTATTTGTACATAAAACATATCAAGTTACTTTCCATGAGTCCTGTTCACCCTATCGCTTTAGGTATTTCCTGACACCTTGCAAAATATGAAACAAAAATGAGATGGTATTATTACCAGTCTTTTAAGACCTAGCTAGCAACTGTAAAACCTTCTTTGACTGCCTCAATTTTAAACTTCCACTTTGAATTCCATTAATTGTTATTTCTCCCTAGTTTTCTTCATTATTATACGTGTTCATGACCTTGTATCACTTCCGTTGTTGTCACACTGTTATTTAAATATTTGTGGAATTGAGATTCTAGTCATTAATTGTTCATGTGTTTATCTCATCACTACTAAACTGGATTACGGGTTACCTTATGCCAGAGGCTGTGTTCTCCTGTGTACTTTACAATAGGCTATGTACATAGTAGACACCCAGTAAGTGTCTTTGACGTCATTTGACAAGAATGTTAGATCCTAGAAGTGCACAAGAATGTATCTCTTAAAACTCTTCATCTATAACCTTGTCTTTTCTGGAATGTAACCAGCGAGTGGCTTTGAAGAGAGGTTATAGTGTGTTTCTTCCTTACTTTTTGTCAGAATTAAAGCCCTTGTGTTTTTCTACCCTAGCAAAGTAAGATGATTTGATTCTCTCTAATGTAAGTTCCAGTACAAGTTGTTCTTTGCATTGAAGGTCATCTGTTTGAGTCTAAAAGTATCTGTTGGCAATAATTATTGAAGTAGCATATTTCTAATCTTTAAAAAGATAACCCTGTGTTTAAAATTAATTTTCTTATTTGTCTATGGTTGCAACTTAAAACACTCTTCCTTATATGCTCTATAAAATGTTAATAGCTACATATACAGTGACTTTACGACTGTAGTGTCATTTTTCTCAGCTTGATCAGCTCTTTTGAATGGCATCATTATGATCAAAGTTGTTTACAGTAATAAAATATGAATAGTTTCGATAAAAAAGTAGGCACTGTTACAATTAAATAGTATCTGGCGTTTTAGAATGTGATAACCACTCATAATGCTGCTGTAGGATAAGCAAATTTACAATATAAACATAATCGTAAGAATGACCTAAACAAGTCTCTGAAGCACAAAAGAAATATAAATTGGAAGAAGAGGGTGCTGCAGAGTTAGGGACAGAGAGTATTCAACACACCTGGATTCCTTCAAAGAAATTGTGAGACATGTATAAACATTTTCTTTATACTGATCCTCTTCATCTTCTATTTCTGCACGGAACAAGCATATTTTAAAACAAAGACAACACGCCAAATGTCTTAGTAAAACTGAGGACTTAATACTGTGTTTGATAATGTGTGCAGCAAAAATTAGCATATTCATATTTGTAGGGTGTTTACTCAATTATATTACTATACTTTTGGAAGACATAACAGCCAGGATATATCAAGTAACTTTATAAATCTTTACACTATGAGTTCACACCTTTCTCTAAAAGCAATAAAGATTTTTTCTACCAGGTACTGATTTTCAGGTTTCTGCTCCTTTCATTTGTGTGAAGATTGACTTACTTTTGGCCAATATATACATTCAATGTGATTAACATTACAGGGGTGTAAGAGAAATTCGATAAACTTCTAGTCAATGTTGCTACTGATTTGAGCTTCTGAAACAAGATTTAGAGGACATAAGAGATGGTAGACTATTTCTTTTGGAGACAAAAAGGACTGGTATCATGAATTTTATAAAAGCAGCCATCTTCATAAGGTTTAATGTAAGCAGTGCTTTTAGAACTGACACAGAAGCAGCTAAATGCAGTGACTATTTTACTCCTTGATTGCAGAAGGAAAATAAGCAATATTTGATATGATTCCTGATATATAAATTAGGAACCAGTGCACAAATAAAAGAATTGTTAAGATTTTTTATTTAAGCGTGTTGTATGTATACCAATACTACCAAAATGTAACTCAACTTATGTGATCCCTTTACTAATTCATTTTTTGTGTGTGAATAATAAAAGTATTTCCTGTGTCAGAGTAGTTTTATTTTCCTAGTGAACAAAGTCCAAGCTTCTTAGAAGCTCCTCTAAAGGAGGCCTACATCTTTCTGAACCTGACATACTTGAACAATTAATGGGTCTTTGGCCCTGTACACTAATCTTCCAGTGTATTCATGGCTCCTCAAAAAATTACTTAATGTTTATGTCTTCCTGAAATCTTAAACACATGTACAAGCACACGTACATTCACACATATGCACATCTAAGCTTCTTCTCTACATATTTAAACTGAATCTTTCTTAAGGAGCAATCCACCCAAGTCTTTAGTGACCAGTTTCTCTGATGCACCTTCTTTTGTTGAGTTTTCTTCAATTATCTGTACGATCAATTTAGCACTTACACAAGGCTATTTTACATTTCTATTTAGCTACTTTTGATTTCCTTTCCATAATATATCCTCAAAAACATTTAGTGGGAATCTTAAATATTTATAAGACACTTTTTATTTAAAGACAGTTTGCCAAGTAATGAAGAAATTACCTGTGTACTTAAGTTGTATGCTTGGAAGAATTTCTTATAGATCTGGCTTGCTTACTTTCCTTCAGAGTTCAGAGTATTATTTTATCCCACATTCTCTGTAAGGGATATCTAAGTAAAGTAAAAACAAAACAAAGAAACCTCAGAAAGTCCCAACCATTGAAATATCAGAATGAGAGTTGAAATTTCTAAAATTTAATCTTCACTTGTATAGGCAGAAAAAGGTAAAAGCCCAATGGTACAAGTCCTGTCTCAACAAAGCCACTATCCAAAGGACAAATTATCCTTTATTATGTTTTCTGTTTCTTCCCATCCTAGAGACATGTAGCGGATGCTTATAAGCTAAAATAACTGACTTACAGAGAAGAAAAAGAGTAACAGGACACACCACTTCTTCATGCTCAACACTGCGTTAGGAGAAGTAGAAACTGAGTTAGTAGTTCCCAGTTTAGCGGAGCAGCCAGTGAATTCATTTAAGAGGAAACCCTTGAACCAAGAAATGGTTGGTTTGTTCAGATGTAAGCAAGGTGAGTTTGGTAACAGTTGTGTGTTTTTGTCATTTTTATTAAGCAGTGGTGTGGGAGATGAAAAAGGTAAAGAAGCCTGTGTTGCACACGTTGATCATGAGACTCCTGTAAGTCACGACGAAGAGAAGAGGCTTCCCTGGGACAAGGAGCACATGCCTACAGGCACTCGCAGCACACGTGCTTTCGAGGTCAGCTCCTGACAGGGTGCTCTGTGCAGCACATGAGTCAGCCACCAGATTTAGGTTTGGGCCGTCGCTGCACCAGATTTACCTCCGAAATCTCACTTGTAGAAACCTGTCTTGCAGAAATATTTTCACAAACACAAAGAAAAACAACACAGTGATCATACAAAGCACCCTGTCCTTTGAGATTTTAATCCTACTAGAAGTGCGTCTTCCATTCCTCTCCATACCTCTGGGAGAAGAAAGCACAGCTGTTTCCCAGTGTTCCTCTGGTTCCAAGCTCCTGCTTCTGCAGAGTTCTGTTGCATGCAGACAGTCTTGTTGCTCCTCACTGCACATGGGAGCGTGGTCCTTTCTTTCTGGGATTGGTGGGAAGCCACTATCTCTCAAGGTGTATATGCATATCTCCCATCTCCTCAGAAAGCTTGGAATGAAAGGATTTCGCAGCACTATGTTGCTCAGTCTTTACTTTCTAAAGCCAGTCTGCTTCTTCGCACTCAGGCCTGCAGCCCACAGTGAGAGCATCTTCTTCTCACAATCCTCACATCTGTCCTCAGTTCCTTTCTGGGAGAATTAACTTCCGCATAACAGCAGTCTATAAGGTAGGGTATTCTTACCAGTATGTTCACTCTAGAATGAGTACATCAGTGCAGGAACACTTGCATTGCTATATAAAATATGTACATTAGAGTCTTCATTAGTTACACAGAGGCCCTGGACTGAACTTTGAAATTGCCTCTTCCAAGTGCTTGATTGAAGTTTTAGACAATCTACAAATCCAGCAATAGAGGAACAGCTAAGTATACCGTGGTAGGGATTAGAGTGTGACTCAGTGGGAGAACATTTACCTAGCATGCATTTACCTAGCAGGGCCTAACATTTATCTAGCAGGGCCCCAGGCTCAGTCCCTTAAACCACAGGACACATGCACACAAAACTGTTAAAGGAACAGTCTCTATGAATGAAAAATAAAGTATATTATTGTGAAGTCAAATATTTTAAAATCAACAAAAAATTACATATCATGTAAGATATTGTGCCGTTTCTGGTAAAACTTCATATATTTGTATATTCATATAAAAGAACCTAAATAAACATGTACTATTTATTTGTATTATTTTAATTATCATTGAGAATATTTTTTAAACTTTTTATGGCTGAAAGACTAGAGAGTTTCAGGAACTTTCTTTCAAACTTTAGGAAAAACATTCCATTATTACTGGAAAAACAATGGGAAAATCCTATTTTTTTAAGAAAAAGTTTCCTATCTACATTTGATATTTTATTGGATTCCCTCACTTGGAAAAATTATCCATTAATATACTTTGGTCAGATATTGGAACATTAAAAAATTGATGAGACAGACATTCCAACATGAGCTGGTGATCCATGTGTGGCATTGTTTATGGCCTCAGGAATTGGCTCGGGTGACTGAGCAATCGGAGCCTCTTGTTTTAACAGACGTTTGACTCTCTCGTTGAACAATGTCGGAAAATCACATAGCTTTGATTGTGCTGGCAGCCGCTCTCCAACTCCAGGGGAGCTGGCCTTCAGATGGGGCTGACACTCAGGAAGCAGGGAAAACAGACAGAGAGAAACTTGGTGTTAGGTGACAGTGAGGAGCTGCTGGGTGGGCCAAACCTGAGACTGCCCTACTTTCAGATATGGGATCCAATAAAATCCCTCTATTATTTAATCCATTATGAATTTGTTTTACCTCTACAATTGAAGGTGTCTTGTTAATGTATCATTTTTAAGTAGATAATCGAGAAGGTGCATGAGATTCATGCACAGTGTGATGACTATTATCACAAATATTTTATAGCAGTCAGAAACATAAAGTATCTAAATGCTGAGTGTTGGGGGAAAGTAGATAGATTACGATTCACTGCTATGATAGAATATTGTGTGGGTGTTAAAATTAATGACTTTAAGCAGTATTTAATTAACAAGGCCCTTCAAAACCTAGCTCCTGTCCACCTCACTGGCGTTATAGCTCCAGGCATTCTTCGGTTAACACTGAGCACTCTCCGTCCACATGGTACATCTCAATTGCTTTCTTTGCCTCATGGGTATTTTGCATATCATGCCTCCAAATTCTGCCAACTTGCAGCACCGTCCTCACCCTTTAAGATGCTGCTCAAGTTCATCTCCAGGAAACCTTCCCATGACACTTTTTTTCTTACTCTTCAAGTTGGTGTCAGTCCCTTCTCTATGCAACCACAAGAACCATAGTGAGGGTTTCTCACATTTACAGTGTTCTAACTATCTCTTCATATGTCTTTCTCCCTATAACTCTGTGAGTTCTCTGATGACAAAGATAACTGCTCCTTATTTGTCTGTGTGTCACCAACACCCATGCAATGCCCCAACAGAACATAGGTGCTCTTTAACGACACAGGCTGCATACATGGAGTGTTAGATGAATAAATGAGTAAGTCTTGTATGTATCAAGATTAGGTACTTTCTAACTCTTGTATGTGCAAGTTGTGTACTTTCTAATTCTTAAAATGAGTTTCTGTATTTTGCATAGAAATGAGAAAATACTGTGATAAGTAAGATCTGGCAATATGTTATAAGCACAGTGCCCATAGTTAACAAACTGAGTTGTATACTTAAAATGTGCAAAAGGGTAGATGTTATGTGAAGTCGTCTTATTAGAGTAGCACCACCAAAAACAAAACAACAGCAGCAACAAAGGAGGTGTGGAAGGAAGCTTAGAGAAGTATGACTATGTTCACGGCTCTGACTGAGAGATGGTTTCACAGGGATACTCTTATCCCCCAACACATCAAAATGTGATGAATGCGTATACCTTTTATATATAATTTTATATGTCAATCACACTGTAATAATGTGGTTTAAAAGTAAAGGAAGGATGTGTAAATAAAGTAGACAAATAAAATAAAGATATTCTTTTCCCTGTGTAATTTCTAAACTTACAAGACATTATCAATGAGCTAATAATGGCCAACAAAATGATCATCCTTCTTGAAGCTTCCTGGAAGATTACAGTTATAATTGCAATTGTACTCTGAGTATATAAGGACTGGTCAGGATAGATCTTCTGCCTGGCTCCCTTACTTTTATAAACAAACACTCATTATTTATCAAATCATTATAGACCACCTATTATGTACTAGATGCTGGCCTAAAGGCTGGGTATAGGAGTCTGGGCCCTCCCACAAGGGCCTCACAATTTAGACAGGGAGGCTGTCTTCACATAAACGAGCACACTGGCAAATGATCCGGAGGGATGAGTAGACTTTAATTTTCCATTGGAGGGAAGTGCAACTGCTTTTATCCTCATTGGAAAATTTGATGATTTATGCAGAAATTAAGATCACTTTTTTTGAAAAAGAAATTTACTTTTTACACTTTTGTAAAAATTTGTTAAACCAAAATTCACTAATAAATATTTATAACAGAGGTAGCTAAAGACAAACCCCATACTGTTATTCTCTCATGAAAAATTAAATTGAGTTACACATTTGATTAATTTTGAAAGCTCTGGCTTAAGGTTACAGAAGCCTGACAAAAAATTGAAGCCATGATTGATTTACATGACATACTTTTAATGGAAAATACCTTAAAACATTGCAAAAGCACTTTGACATCTTTAAAGATGAACTCCAGTGAGAAATGCCAGATTTTGGGGGCAGGGAAAAGGTCTCTGAACAGCCTTCACCTCTGACTCATTCTTCCCAAGATGCCCCAGTTGGGCTCCTTCATAACTTCTAAGAATAGTAGAAGGACCAAGCAGCAGCACCGTCCTCTCATACAATGTCACTATAGTGTCACATATAGTGAGGTTATCTAAGTTTTTTTTTCTTAGCAATTGTTAGTCTTTTCCACATTTTCTACAATGGTAATGTTCTTGTGATGCTAGTTTTTGAAATTCACAGTGGAAAAGAAAGGGGTTATCTTTCTTTGAAGATCTCAAAGGATGGAGATCTTCTGGCACCAGGAACCTCCTTGGCATCGTCTGTAATTCAGCATGTCCCGAATACATGGTGCAGTTGTCACCTGTGGCCAACCAGGATAGAAACAGATCTTCTCTGTGTACTGGTCTGTCAGAAGTGTATCTTATCTGATTTCTTTTTCACTCTGAATACTAGAATTTTTACTTAGATATCTACTCACATAAAATCTGAACTCATGGGAAGGTTACAGTGAAGAAAATTAATGTTTATCAAATACCCAATAAACCTGATGTTTAGGGTACTCCCCCCCAAATTTTCCTGCATCCCACACTGGTTGGAATGTGGGGGAATCAGTGATTGATTTGAATATGGGTGTGAAAGTTAATTTTCTTATAACTTTCATGATTTTAAATAAATTGTATTAAAAATCATGTGCTTATTCTGCAAAGGTAACTTGAGCACAAAATCCTATGTCCCTTCCCAGAAACACTGCTGTCCTCATGCTCCTTCTAGAAAGATGATCTGTAGCCACCACCTTGAGATCCCATCATTCTCATTTTACAATGAGAATAAATTCAGTAAACCACTCCAGGGCATGGTCAGTGAGAGGTAGAACTCTGAAGAGAACACTTGCCCTTCTTATCCCCATGTCTGTCCTTTACCTGCAGCACCTTTTTGCCATCACTTTACAAACCACAAAATTGAGACACAGAATGACAGCTTTAGAATTTATAAGATGAAGACTACATACATTTTATTACTTCAACAACTTGAGCAAAGTGATAAGCATTTCTGCTATATTCTCCTCACTGTGGAATATAAAAGAATATCTCAGCCAATTGTAGCTAAAAAATATTTCTGTGTTTCACCAGTTTGAGATCTCTTTCAGTTGAGTATTTTGTTTTGCTTGCTTTTTTCCTTTTTATTTTACACTCACTTATCTTTTGTGACCCATGCTGTTCATATCCTAGCGATCTGTGTATTGTAACACCTATTTTCTAATTTTAGGATTTACATGTTAATTGTACAAAAGATTTATTCTCCTTTAGGAACTCTCAGAGGCTCTCAGTTTAGATTTAATATCAATCAACCATTTTCTGTTTCTCTAAATAGCTCTGCTATAACTTCATCCAGCATAGATCCATGTAATTCTGGCACACAGAAAGATATGTGCTACATCAAAGTATCTACTTCAAATTTCTGATTGTCTTAGCTTGAAAATTAGGTATCTTAGTTTAAGCCATTTATGCCCTTTGGTTCCCTATGTCTAGAAGGTAAAATTTGTATAATCCCTGGCTTCTTGAAAGAGAATAATCTGACAAAGGCTAAATTCATTTATTGTTACCTGCAAGATAGCTACTCCAGTATCCCTACCCGGACCACAGCACCTTAGTATGCACTGTTTCAGAAGCACTAAACACCGTGGTTCTTGCATAGAAAAGTTCATCTCATCCCTGTTCCACTGTTCATTATACATCTTTTCACAACTGCCATCAGCAACTTTTTTCTCCAGAGCTATCTTCTTGTGGAAGCAACAGATAAATTTCATACATCTCAAAGGATTTTGACCATGGAAAAAAATCCTAGGGATTTCATCTTAAAGAGTTTTTTGTCCTTCACACTGTTAAGGCTCAAAAAATGGTACCCCAGTATATCTGCTTTCACATGCAGAACTAAAGAAACAGCCTTAGGTTCTCTCTGACTTTCCTGCTCTTGATCCTCTTTGTTTCCTAAAGTGCAAGAAGGAACATTCTCCTAAAGACCAAAGCTGGATACTGTGGGGCATGCCTATAATTTCAGGGCTCTGGAAGACTGAGGCAGGTGGACCAAGACTTTGAATCTAGCCTGGCAATGTAGCAAGACCCCATCTCAAACAACAACAAAAACAAAAATACAGATCCTCCTGAAGATTAACACCCATCCTCCCGAAGGTTAACTCAGCAGGAAAGGTAACAGTTGACACTATACACAAATCTCACTCAAACTTTGTCCCAGGCTATTGTCCTCTGAGCCTATTCATCGTGCCTAGAGTTCATTTACTTCACTTTCCCTGAGGAAACCCAACCCTGCTACTTCTTTCTGTAGCTCAAAGTTCTATCTAAGCTCCAGCCATCTAGACCTTTTTGTTTGTTTCTTTGTTTTGGTTTTATGTGAAACAGAAGAACAGGTAATTTAGGATATTAATAGAATTTCTCCTTACTTCCTGTTTATCTATCTTCTATTTTGCTCCCTTTTTTATTATCTCATGTAAAAGAAATCATGCCATATTTGAGCTTGTGTGCCTTGTGACTTATTTGACTTAACACCATGTTCTCAAATTGCGTTCAGTTACCGATGAATTCCTCAAGTTTATCTTTCTTTATGGCAGAGTAGTACTCCATTGTGTATAAATACATTTCATTGTCTATTCGCCTTGATGGATATATATGCTGTTTCCAAGATCTAGCTATTATAGATTGTGCTGCTAGAAACATGGATACGCATGTATCCCTGTAATATAATGATTTTAACTCTTTGGGGAAATACCTAGAAGGGGAATAGCTGGGTCAATTGGAATTTCTATTTTTTGTTTTTTGAGGCATCTCCATACTGATTTCCATAATGGTTATACTAGTTTACGTTTCCACCAGCAATGTAGTAGAGTTCCATTTTCCCCACATCCTCACCAGCATTTGTTATTATTAGATTTTTCAATGATTACGACTCTTTCTGGGGTAAGAGGATATCTCAGTGCATCTTACCTTATCTTACATTTAATTCACATTTCTCTAATGGCTAATGATGTTAAATTTTTTTCATGTATTTATTGGCCATGTGTAGTTCTTCTGAGAATTGTCTATTCATTTTGATTGCTCCTTTTTTGATTGGGTCTTTTATTTTGGGGAGTCTAATTTTCTTGCGTTATTTATATAATCTTAATGTTTGTCTTTGAGGAATAACTGGCAATGATTTTCTCCCATTCTATAGATTGTCTCTTCACCTATAGAATAGTTGTTTCCTTTGCTGTGCAGAAGCTTTTTAACTTGATATGGTCCCGTTTGTTGATTATCAGTATTATTCCTTGTGCCTTCGTGGTTCTGTTTAGAAAGCCCTTGTCTACACTTAACGTCTTTCAGAGTTGTACCTATTTTGTCTTCCAGCGGATTAAGTATTTCTGTTCTAGCATTCAGATCTTTGATTTATTTTTATTTTAGATTAGTACATGGTTTGATATATGAGTCTAGAGTCAATCTTCTGAGTGTGGATATTCAATTTTCCAGCACCATTCATTTAAAAGTGTATAGTTGCTTTGGTGTATTATTTTCAGCCAACTAGAACTTTGATTTTCACATTTTGTGTAACTCTCACACTTGCTTGTTATTAATTTGTGCACCTTTTCTCTTGTTAATGTCTACTGCCCGTTCATTTTTCAGAGTCAAACCTCTGAGGGGAGAGGTTGCTTCACCCCTGCAACACACACCTGTGTGTATAAGAATGATTACAGTGTGGTGATACACATATTGCTAGAAAGCCAAATGTCCTGGTTTGAATCCTGAATCTAAACCTAATAAACTTATTTTGAAAGTTGACCAAGTAATATTTATATAGTTTTTGAAATTATGTGAATAAAAAATTGGCTCTTAAACTGTTAGGAAAGAATTTTGTCTCAGTCTGTTTTGTGTACTCTTCACTTTAGCCTTATAATACTTGTTACAAGTGGTTTTTCCATGTTATATGGAGAAATAAAAATTAAATAAAGTAAATGTGGGGTCACATTTTACTTTGATGAAAATTTACTTTGAAGTTCAAGTTTATGGCCCTTGTTAAATCAAATCTTATAAAAGGGGACATAGCTCAGTGGCACAAGTGTCGCCTGGCAAGCACAAGGTCCTGGGTTCAATTCCCAGTATCAAAAAAATAAATAAATGAATAAAAGGAAGACTCCACACATGATGAGGAGATGGTTTTCACTGAATTTGAAGCAGTGACCAATTAATATTGAATACTTATTCAAATAGATTTTGTTCTCCTCTTTAGTTTTGTGTTCTTATTAAAATAAGTGAGATAATACAGTAAATATGTAACAACTGTGATATAAATCTAGCTTTTTCACAGATGTTCATTTCATTTCATCTTTTCAGAAATTTTGTTTGGTTTGGTGTAAGGACCATTTATTATTTTACTTAGGTGTGCGTGTTTACTAGCTTTAATGAAGTGTAATTTACAGACCACAACCTTCACCTATTTTTAGAGCACAATTAAATGAGTTCTAGAGAATTTAAAGAATTGTGCAAACATTGTCCCAATCTAGTTTTAAAATTTGTCATTGCCCAGAAAGACTTTTGATGCCATTTGTAGCGAGTGCCCATACCCATTCCCAGTCCTAGACCAAATAGCAATTTTAAGAGGAGGAAAAAAAGCTCTTAAAAATAACCCAGTTTCCCTTCCTTATCTACCTTTTACTCTATCCAGAGCCAGCAACTCAAACAAGTAATAAATCAGAAAACTCACTTCACACCAAGCTAGGTTCTGAAATTTAATTCCTCCCCACATTTATTTGGTTGTTTTACATACAAATGGCACTGTTTAGGCGTTAAGCGTCCAGAAGGGAGATCTAAAACATGGAACTTAGCAGATTTCATGGGTTACTTTAGTTAGTTTCTAGTTTTAGAACAATGAAATGCATCTAAAATATTTCTTCCAATGGAACTGAAACGTACTGGGGTTTTAGTACATGTGCTACCGAAGTGAGCACAGCATTGGGGCTTTAAAGATACATCCACTTTGAAAGATTTTTGCAAACATTAATTTTTATTTAAAAGTTTTCCTTGAACAGGCCATTTTTCTTCATACTTTTCCAATTTTCACAAAAGGTTCACATGTATTTCAACTAAAATGTTACATTTTAAAGCAAAAGGTTCTTAATACCAAGAGTGAGGGCCAGTTTTCGTGCATGATTGTATACATCCTGGATGCCACAGGGAGTTAAAACAGGAAAAGACATCTGCCCTATCGCCCTGCTTGGCCCCTCCAAAGGAGTTAGTCCTGAGTGGCTGCATGGGACTCTAAATTATTCATCAACTACATGGAAAAAAATAATGAAAACATAAGCAGTGAGTTATAGGCCTTGCATCAGGATCCATCTCATCTGCTCACAGGTGTTCTAAATGATTTCACCGGATAGTAATATCGTTCCTTCATACAAATAAGTATCGTCATATTACTATGTATATTCATTAACCAACTCATGGTACACAGTGAAGAGCTTATATCAAATAGACCAGTTTGCAATAAAAAAATTAAAAGCATCTTATACTTAAGATGGAGCTGGGGATTTAGCTCAGCGGCACAAGCGCAAGGTCGTGAGTTCGATACCTGGTACGGGAAAACAAACAAACAAACAAAAAAAGATGAAGAAATATGAATTATGTAGACGACATAGGATAAGAAAAAGAACCTACTCTTTCTGCAATTAATTAGGAAGTTTCCAGGAAGAAGACTGACTTCACACATTGTTATAGGTACTTTATAGCCTCAGATATCATAAAAGTGGGTCGTGAAATGATAACACACACAGTTTCGGTGATATCTCAAGAATAGCAGTTTGCTACCAATTCAGTAGTAGAAAGTCTATAATATGGTTATTTTCAATTTAATTCTTTAAGTATTTATTATGTGAAAGCCACTGTGCTAAATCATAGGCAATATATTAGATTATATAAGCAAATGCAATAGAATTTTAGCTCAGTTAGTGCTCAGTAAAACACAGTTCTGATCTATAACACACCAGTCACAGAATTGCCTTTCACATCTTTTGGATGCAAACTTAGAATCTTGTGAAAATTAGTTGTCGTACCTGATCTCGCACTAGGCTGAACTATAAAGTCTTCAGATGCAGAGGCTCCTCCCAGTGATACTAAAAATAAAGAGTTTTCCTTCACAACTTTGAAGTTCAACAGGGTAAAGCTTTCCCATTTTATCTAACTGGGCCAAGTATAGTAAAGCGAGTCACCAAATTCGTATGCAGTTTTTGAGTGATCCATAGCTATGTGAATTCCTAAACTCACTGGTGCTTCCTTTGGCAGATGCAGGAAAGTTGCAGGACAGTGTTAACATGGTACAGAAGCTCTGAGTGCAGCTCAGAGGAATGGAAGAAGTTGATAAGACACAATTAAGATGTCTGTAAAGGTCGGCACAGAGACACCTAGGGGATATATATCACTGGGCTTCTCAATAATTTCTCTCACATTGCTAACATTTTCCAGGTCACTCCCTTTTACTCAGGCAAACCCATCTCTTAGTAAATAATCTGGCTTATTAAGATTCATTTTTAAAATTACAAATGATTTTCAAGAGGATAAGAAGGTTCAAGTGGGTTTGGGGGTTGTACTCAGTGGCATGGGCAAACCCTGGGCTCAATCTACAGCATAGAAGACAGAAGCAGGGCAGGGAGAGGAGGAGGACACTAACAGTCACAAATTAGTGAAAATTGATTTGAAAATATTTAATACAATTGCTTTCTTCCTAACAACTGAAAGCAACTCTACTATGAGTACAGGGGTTTTTATTTTTACTTACTAGAATAATTCTAAAACAACAGAATGTATCTTTAAAACATAAAAATTTGTCTCAGACATTGCCTAGTTTGGTGCTTGTCCATATTGTGTGATATGAGATGCTGCTAACTTCATATA
>NW_004955424.1:25188790-25227632 GCF_000276665.1 Chinchilla lanigera
TTTGTTTGTAACTCTGTATTGTCTGTACTGTTCTTTTGCTATTTTGTAAAAGGTTTTCTGTCTGTTAATATTTTCCTCCTTTTATTTTTAAAATTAAAAAAAAAAAGACATTTCCTGGCTTCTTTCTTGCATGTAAAATCTCAATCTGGGCTTCTTTCTGTATTTCCATGTAACTCATGGTTAAAGCTTGACGAGTTCAAAGCAGATGCAGTTTATCATTTACCTTACCAATGACTAATTTGAGGTGAAGATTGTAACTCATTTCTGGCCAGTGAGATTTTCTGAAAGTCTTCCAGAAAAGGTTACTTTGTTCTAGGGAAAAAAGAAAAAGAAAAAAGAAAGAAAAAAAAAAATGCAGAAGCAGCAGCCCCAGCCCCATCATATTTGCATTTGAAAGATCAGCTCAGGAGAGAATAAAACCTGAACTGGAGAATTCCACATCTTGCAACCAGAAGTTCCTAGTGGCTGACATAAAAAGCAAAGGATCAGGGTCCATAGTCATGTTAGTAGCCATGAATTTAAATAATCCATTATTTAAATTATTATTTAAATTATTATTTAAATTATTATTGCTGGCCAGTATCACAGTGATGCATGTGAAGTGGTTAAATCACTTACTTAGAGACATCTTGCCTTTAAGATTAAGAAACTCCTTGAAGACCACATGGTAAGTCACAGTTTTGTGACGTGATTATAACTTCACATTCTAAGGATCCGTTTAACGCTACATCGACTTTGTGGAGTAGAAATAGTAAGTAGTTGTGGGGCTTGGACACTTGGTTATATTAAATAAATGTATGCTTCTACCCTGCTCAGAATACGAATTTATAGTAGAGGTCATGGGGCACCAGGAAGAAGATGTAAGGCTGGAGCCAAGAAAAGGAGGAGCAAGGTACAAGGCTCGCATTTACCCTGCTTGTAATCTTGAGGGCAGCTCATCTGACAGTTGTGAGAAAGTTGACACTCTCTGCTCACCTTTCCTACTTCACATACACTTCTGTTCCCAGAACCCCAAACACTGGGGAGTTAGACTGGTCATTCAGCTTATTCTGTTCAGTACAGCTGTATTCAGCCGAGTGCCTTAGATGAGATCCAGTGATAGTAAGAAAGATACATATTCTGCAAATTCACAGTCAAAAATGAAATCTCCCATTCCTTCCCAACTCACCAGCTTTAATTTAACATTCCTTCTAGAAAAAAATATCTGTGAGTAGAACCCATTCTCAATCTCTGGTCCTTAATGAGAGAGAGAGGTGGGGGAGGGAGGGAGAGAAAGACAGGGAAACAGAAGGAAACAGTCCTGGGTGAGTGAAACCCTTACATTGTTATTGTGTCATGGCCACGTTGAAACATCATGGTCACCTCTAAAAAAAAGGAAACTTCTCAGAGAAATTTCTGTGGCTGGGAGGGTAGCCCCAGGGTGAATTTGATCAATATTTATAACTGTTTTACTTTGTTTCTTAATGAATTTGTACATAAAATTTTAAACATAATTTGACTATAACTAGGAAATTCCTTTCTAGTATGGAAGGATAAAGAAATAACCAGTTACCCCTGATGATAATTACTTAGTGTGGATAATAAAAAAATTGACAAAAATCTCAGAGGTCATAATTTCTAGGATATGCTGCCACTTTTCAAAGTTTAATTATCTATGTAATATATAAGTACCCACTGCATTTTGTATATACATTACAACTGCAAAACATTTCTGTAGAAATACACATTCAAGCAGAATTCTAAAATAAATAATATTATATTAAAAGCACATTAAAGACTAAATTCTTCCATAAATTGTTTGATTGCATTCAAGTAATTCAACAATATGCATTCAGAATTATAAAGACAATGTTAAAACTTACCAGATAAATAAGTGATATACAACATCATAATCAGAAAATACTACATATATTTTAAAGTGGTGAAAATAAATAATGAACTAGCAAGGTAACACTACAAATGATCCTAAACATATAAAATATATAATTTAAGTCACATAAAAATTTCCATGTATGAAGTAAATTGAAATTAAATGTTAATAAAGGTGAAGGAAGTACAGGTATGAAAAGAACTCTTAAAATTGTATAGGTTATAAATTTTAACCACTGAATTTTTTTGAGCTGAAACCATGTTCTATATATGCTTACACCAGCATGAATATTTTCAAAAATATTTTTCAAGTGTCAAAAATTTTAGTAGTAAAATAACTCAAATCATAAATTCTCATATTGAATACAAGTCTACAAAAATTATATATGTAGTTTTATATGTGAAAATATACTAGTAAAAATCTAGGTAACAAAATTTATAAATTAGTCAATGATACAGTTTTCAATGAGACTTTTGGGAATTTGAAAAGAAATGGTAAGTTGTGTAGAACTCTTTTTTAAAAGGAATGACTTAAGATTTCCTAGTGAGAGGGAAATGTTCAATTAGATCATTTGGTTTCATGAGGATATAAGGGATTATCCAAGATGGAAATGTTTTAGCATAAACATGAAAGTAAAAATAATACCACTCATTTAGAAAAATCAGAACCTCATAAATGTTTACCTCCTACTGGTAAAACAAATTTCCCCCCTTTTTTTTTAATCAAAAAAATAAGGCAATTTCATGTTTCTGTTGTTTCCATTTTCACTAATTACTGCTCTACCTGGCTTGACTGAATATGCCCAAACTGTGCAAAGTACTATTCTTGTTTCAGCTTAACTGGGAACTAGAAATAGAGAACATCTCAAAGGATTTCCAACCGACCATTGCAGGCATTAAATGTTTGGAATGTTCTGATCAGATTTTGGATAAGAATGTGAATTATGTTTGTTTAAATACCCTTAAATCTCTAAAACCTTCAGGCCAAGTCTGCCATGACTCGCCGAACGGTAACAGCTATGCCCTACATGAGGTCAAGTTGACCTGAGCCATCTCAAGCCTCCATCCAGGAGCCCGGCCATAATGGTTCCCAAGGCACTACATCTGAGACTAGATCTATTCAACTAGGCTCTGTCAATTTTTGCTTTGGCATTGGGACAGAAAATGCAAAGCACAGGAACCCCCTAAAGAAAGACTGTCGACATTAGTTAGCCACTGCTGGCATCCTAAGAACAGTGAAATCATCTGATCTCTCAAAATTATACTTTTAGGACAATGAGCAATATGCAGATTCCTTTAATCACTTTATTCCTTCAATATTTGGATTTTGTTGTGGAGGAGGGTGTTTTGTTTAGGGTGTTTTTGAGACAGGATCTCACTGTGTAGTCCAGGCTGGCCTTGAACTCACTGTGTGGGCCAGGCTGACCTCAAACTTGTGACAGTTCTCCTGCCTCAGCCACCATACCCAGCCTTATCTAAAACATTTGGTCTGTGCCTTCTTTCCACAATAAGTTTTTTGTCTTTTTGCCTATTCAGTTGGCGCACTTTTTTTCTTTGTTAATTCCTTGTAATTGCTCCTAAACTTTGAATTCAGTTGCAAATCACTTTTCTACACTACCTCTTCATGTTCTTGCATTCATTCCAGGCTGGTGCCCCATTTCCTTGTATGTGTTTGTTTGCAACAATCTTTCCATGAGGTAAAAATTTCAATTTCTAGAAGGCCTAAATTTCAATGTACATTTCCATGAGCATACAGATGTTAATCACTTCTCCAATGAAGGCATAGAATAGTTCCTTCTTGGAAAAGTCCCACAAGGACCCTATCAATTGCTCACCTTCCCTCAAATCAAATACTTTTAAATTTCCATCACTATGAGGTAGTTTAGCATAATCTAGTACTTTGTGTAAATGCAACCATGTAATATGACCTTTTTATTGTTTTAGCTCAGCATTATGTTTTTGAGATAATTGAGGATATTTGTGGTATTGTTTTTTTCAGTAATTTACTCTTCTTATTGTTAAATACTATCCCATTGTATGGATATACCACCTAATATTTGGGTTGTTTTGAGCTTTTTGTTTTAGTAATAAATTGTTTATAAATTTTTACGTACAAGTCTTTTTTGTGAACCTTTATTTTCATTTTGTTGGACCCAGTAATTGAGGCCTGCAAATTAACTGACAATAGAGTAACAGGAGAGAAGACCAGATTGATTGACTTGTGGAGGACACAATGACAGGGAGCAAGGTCTGGCGGCCCAACACACATAGACCCCAAACTGTGACACCAGATTTTGCAAAAAGGAAAAACTTTATTGTGGGATTAACCAGCAAGGAGAAAAGGAGCGAAGTTTAATCTGCCTCCTCATCAGTTGGGAGTGAGGGAATCTTCAGGGACAGAAAGGGAGAAACCTGCCAGTTGACTGGATGGTGAGAGGGGAAGTTTTGGGCTGTGTGCCAGCAGAGAGGGTCGTCACGCCTCTTCGTGGGCTGCACGTTCTGCACAAGAGGGTTTGAGGTGGTGACATTAGAAGGTCGTCTTCCAGATAGGTGAGCTGCTTTGGCTCATGCCTATTGTTGAAAAATTGATTTCAAACTGACCTTGAATGGATTATGAAGACACTTTCTTAAAGACAACTTAAGTATTTTGTTATTTAAGGAACTTATGTCTGAGTATCCCTTGGCCTTAGCTGGTATCATCAGTAATACATAACTCATTTAATTGCTAGGGCTTAAAAAGTTTATATTCCAAATTTAATAACAGTGGGTATGAGTTAGGGTTGGGAGGGATTGAAAAGGCTTCCTCTGGCCTTTTGATGCATACCTGCTGGGTAAGTTTCATATTCTTATCCACAGAATGCTCTCTTTGATTACGATTTTTGCCACATAATGGTCCTGCTCCCTGAAATTCCCTTTCTTCAGACCACATACAGTATATATTCCTGCTTTAAGAGTCAATCCAATTGTTCCCTCACTGAGTGACTGTTAGCAGCAGCCCTCTGACTTGAGAGCTGCAGACCAAATGGCCGGCTGACCCGCCCTTCCTGCTTTTGCAGTCTCCGGTACCGGGAGGCCAGCGTGCACACCTGCCCCAGAGACTTAGCTGTGGCTGCCGAGTCCAGAGGAGGAATGATGGAAGCCACTTCTCAGCCTTAGCCCTGTCTCTTCCTGGATGCAAACACATTCAAGCATCTCTCTCAGAATACAGTCATTGCCATAGTGCCCAGTTTCTTTTGTTTCTTGTTTTTCGTTTTTCAGATTTTGCTTCATTCTGTGCTCCTTTACCCACTGTCCCTCTGACTCTAGCTCTATTAAACAGACTCTAGTGGCCAGAGTAAAGAGTTTCAATCTAAAATGAATCAGAGGATGCATGAATATGAATAGCCCCCAAAAGAAAGAAAGACCCAAAATTAAAGCCTTGCAAGCTAAATATGTATTTCTGAAAAAAATACAATCCAAAGTAAAAATCCAATATCATGCCCACAACTCAGTGGTAAATTTCACTGCCACTCGTACCTAAGTTATGATAATTTTAAAGAATTGTTCCTTGCTTTGTGTATTTTTATTTCTGTTCCAGCTTGCTTCAACTGTTTGGTGTACTAAATGCACATCTGTTAATATCAAACAGATTTTTTATGATTTGATAAAATTAGTGGATATCCTTATTTTTTGGGCGTCAAGGGTTTTGTAACAGTGGCATTTATAGCAAAATATGAAAATGAAACAAGCATGATTGTAATACTTTTTTGAATGCATATATTTTTATTGTACTTTCCTGAAGGTAAGAGAAAAGAGTAAAATATAAGAAATTCTTTCCTAATAAATTCTATCATTCTATCATAAAAATTTAAAAGAAAATAGTTTTAAAATTCATTGTGCAAAATTTAAATGAGTTTTTTAAAATTTGAAAATCTAGATGTGATTATTTGTGATTTTGAGGGCAAAACAAAAGCTTTCTGTAATTTCTGTATTAGAAAATTACTATGTTAGATTTTCTAAAGTAGAAGCATTTCAACTGATAAGAGTTTTCAGAGAAAAAGTAGAAAAAATATGGAGCCAAGTGGTATACAAATTTAACAGCCAAAAGAAGCCTAATTATTTATTACAGACTGTAGTCTATAGTATGACTATAGTCATAGCAATTCTTAATTCGTTTCCCTGTATCATCTTTAACATAAGTTTAATGCAAGAAACAGCAGTTCCTGCAACATAAATTTTCAAAATTAATAAAAGCTATATTCATCTTTTAGATTCAACTCACCAAATTTATGCAGAAAAAATGATATATAGCAAATGACACGAGCTACCCTTCTTTTATCAGAAAATAACTCGATTGAAATGCACTGGACAACCTCAAGTTGTTACATTGCTATTGTTTCTTGTGAAGTAAATAGCTTTGTTTATCATGGTCCTGTGCTACACGGCAGTGCAAAAATCCTGTTCTATGCTATGGTGACCACTAGACAAAGTTTACAAAACCCTTTGGAATTCCTGTTTCTTAAAACCAATATATCCTTTGTACGTTGCATACCAGCCTCTCAGTATCTTTTATAGCCAAGTTTGCAAATTCCTTCATAGCTAAACCAATGAGAGTGCCCACCCAGAAAAATAAATGTCTTTCTCAGGAACACTGGATTACAAATTGCCACCAAGAGCACCCCAACTGCATTGTGTCATGTATACTTACTTATAACCAATTATACTGCACTTTCATCTCAGTTAAAATGCAGCTTTTCAAAATAGCTCTGCTCCTTTATATATAATAGCACAATGTAGAAATCTTGCCATGCCCATTCATGAGAATAATTTCATTTACCTGTCTCTCTGCCTCCACTCGATTTTTCTCATTTTCTCCCCCAGCACCCTATGGCTTTTCTTTTATATATGGCTTTACGGCGAGGGCACAATAATGAAGAAAAACAAAACTAATGGGGGAAAATTCCAATTAGGCAGTTCATGCCACATTTCTGCATGAAGCAATAGAGGTAATTTTCAATCTTGGTCATACTTATAGGAAAAGCTTTTGTTGTTCTATAGTGCATTTTTATGCAGATCAACTATTGAACCTAGAGTTCACTCACAATGATTTCCCCATAATATAACTACAGAGTACGCAAAAAAAAATGTATACACACTTCAGGAGAAGAAAAGTAGTATGATTTTTTTCAACAGATGGTATTACCCTTATATGGGGGACCCTAGAGACATTGTACATAACAGAAAACCCTCTACACTGCTGGTTCTTACAGAAGAAACTGAAAAGGCATGGGCAGCAATCTCAAAGACCAAGGTTCCCAAAAAGAAGTTCCACGTACTAATGAATGTCTGGAAGCCAGTGGTCACCATTCTGAGCACCTCTTGTAATTGTAGAGGCCAAAGGTAACTTGTATTAATCTCACAATGTCTCAATAAATTGTATTAAAATATCTATACAACTTTTTCTTTTCTTGAACTGTGTGTGCATTTTTCTTTTGGTGAAAGGTGTATATCGTATATCCTGAATGGAGGAAAAAAATGAAAAGTAAAATCAAAATTAATTGATAATGGGCATAATTTTTACCCATTGAAAAATGGAAAAATTCATTTACTCCTGTGTGCACTTTAAATAAATTGTCCTTTTACTCCTTCATCATGTGTACACTAAGTGTGTGCATGTATTATCTCTGTGTATAAGTATATATGGTACCTTGGGGAAGGGGGCCTGTAAGACAAAACGTGATAGGAACTGGAGTTGTAGAGATAGTATACTTTCCTTACATGACTCTCGGAGGGCCTTTAAAAACATTAATATTCAAAATATGGCAACTGATCCCTTTTTTACTTTCCCTATTTTAGGGATTTGTGACCTGTCACAGAAGAGGCTCATAACATAAGAATTAGAAAAGCTAGGAAGGCACAGTGTCCATTTCTTCTTTATAACAGGGCCCCAATTCTTTGTTACTTCCATTCAGTCAATTCTTCATGGGTTTTGAGAGCCAGTGACTAAGCTAGCAGTGAGATAAATCAAAACAAGACCTTTCATGGAGCTAGAACTTTGGACAGAGTTGTCACTAGACAGGAAATCATCTAGAACTGACTCCTGATCACAAAGCCCGGGAAAAATTGCTCACTAGTTCCAGTGGACAAGATGCCCACATCTGCTATGGGATCTGACTCTCCAAAGCTTGGTGGTCATACTTTCCCTGCAATTCCATGAGGTGCCTTAAATACTGATAATAAATTCTATTTTCTTCTTTTTTTTTTTTTTTTTACTTTCAATGAGTGAATTACATGGAATGTGAATTAAGTTTTCGTTAGTTTAAAAAAACCTACCATTTAAAAAATATTGCACATCTCTAGGTAAAGATGGTTGATAAAAATAAAATGTTTTTGGCACAAAAATCATATAACAGTAAGTGTTGGGATCCATTCAATTTTAATTTAATAATTATAAAGCATTTTAAGTCCAATATTAGCACATAATTCCTGTAGCTTATGTGTAGGGCTCTACAGTAGAGCCCTTATTCCATATCTGTATGAACAGCTATATTGAGTACAGCCTCACTTAAAACACACATAGAACCACACTTTCCTAATCTTATGTATTTCTCACAGGGAACTGAAGTACGTTGGAGGAAGGTAGTAGTATCATATGCTCTTTGCTGTTGGCTACCTTTTATAGCTTTCATTGAGACTCTAAAAATAAACAGAAAGCAGAAGGAATTAATCCCTGATTTCTCTATTAGGGTTTTTTGCTTCTAGCTCATTACCACCACCTTTAGGATTTAATACTGCCCAATTTTATCAAAAAACTGCACATGTAACTGCATCACAGCATTTATTGTATCATGAATTGTATCTTTTTTTCAAGTGCTTAGCTCCATTAGGCGATAAGTAGCTTAAGGTCACAGACTATGTGTTATTTATTCTTATTCTTCCACAGTGATAGTTCTTCACTACATTTCTGCAGAAGAGATGAAACAGTTTACCTTTGTATATTCTGGAATATGGGATTTCTTTTTGATAATTACAATGTGAAACTGTAGAAATTAAGAGCTAAAAGAGTTCTCAGAAAATATTTAGTCTGACATCTCAATACATGTAAGAAAACTTTCTGTAACCCTTCTGCACAATGCTTTGGTTAAGGCACTACTTTAACTTTTCTACTACCATAAAATTTGTTACCTTGCAAGGGGTTCGTTACATTTTTAATCAACTTTTACTTTTAAAAGGTTCATCATTAATGCTAAACCAAACTTACAAATTTACCCTTTGGTTGGTCTGAGACCTGTCACATATGGCTATACAACATTATCTAATTCATCTTCCAGGACAGTATATTAATTATTTAAAGACACTATCATAATCTCCCTTATCTTTTCTGTGCTAAGCCTCCCACTTTACTCAAAAGTTTCTCATAGACCTGATTTCTGCATCTTTTATCTTATCCATTCAGTTTTTCTCAACACTAACAGATTTTCAATAATCCTTTGTCATCCTTCCCAGAAACAAAGCCTGATACATGTGACCAGTGTCAAATATACAGATGCCTTTTCCTTCTTTAACCTACACCTGAGCCTTTGTTAATGGTTCTAAACTGCCTGAGATTTTTATTTTAAAGATAAAAGAATGAAAACATCTTAACAAACATACATACACTTAGAATATAACACAAAAACAATAAAAGCAATACAGAATCTCAGACAAGGTGATAGGAAATTAACAACAGCTGTTGTGTTACATATTGATATCCTCAATTTGGATACTCAGATAAACAAATATCTTGCCTGAGATATTTTAAAAGTCATATCATACCACAGTCTTCTTCTGTGTTTGCTATAAACTGAAATCTTTTGACAATTTTTTCTTGCAAAATCCTGTGAAGTCAAATGTCCTTAGTTCTTAAACTGACACTTAATCTTCACCCTTCATATAAAATTCTATACTGATTTTGGTAACAAAATGCCCTACACAAACCAAGTAGTTAATTCTTCCAGAGCACATATCACAGAAGTAATATTATGTTTATTATGCAATTACTTGGGAGTTCAGCTTGTGTGTGTTTGGACATCGCTATACCTTCATCACTCAGTGAAATGGCTGACATGCAGAAGTTGCTCAAGAGCACCATTTCTCTACCTAACTCTGACTGCAGTACCATGATGCTAAAAGCAACAGTGATTCTGGAAAATTAGTTTGGTTTCATTGTCAATCCATTCAGTCAGAACAGTTAACAAAGTGATATCAGGATGACAATGCTTGAAATAATCCTCCTAATAAAAGGGCAGTGTCATAAAGCCCCAGAGTTAGTGGTGGATTGCAAAACACCCCTCATTTTACTTATGAATACAATCTTTATGTCAAACAGCTAATGATCTCACAACCTGAAAAATTATTTTTGGTGAGTGCAGTGACTGTTCATATACCTAGGCTCTACAACACTGGCTTCTAATTAGTAGGTTCCCTGATGATTACTTCTGCCACATGTAAGATTCAAAGCAGAAATGGGCATGTTTTATTTTCTAGTTTTACTAACTCATAAAAAATATTCATTTGCGTATGTACAATTTGTAAGGTTTATTATCTATCTTTGTTCCCTTGCTTGTGTAAAGGCAAATTCAAAGAAAGCTCAATAAAAATTATTTTTTAGGTATACAAAGATGACATAAATATATCACAGGCACTGCTAGAAGAAACAATTTAAAGTCTTTTCTGCAATCTAAAGCTTCTAATTAAAATCAAACTGTCCAGATTTTATAGTAATTGGTGGCTAAAAATTGCCTTTTCTATCATACATGTACTTGAGCACATTATTTCATAATTAAGTTCAAACTTCCAAATGATTTTAGAGTTTTGAACACTTTTTATCATTTCTGGTAGCCTCATATTTAGGAGAGAACAGGCAGGCAAACCTCTTGTTCTTTAATAACATAACGTTAGGTACTTCTTGGAAACAGGACACAATAGAGAGAAGGACTGTTTATGAGTCAGAGGAACATGAGCTACTGTCAACTTGAATAAGAGGCATCAGATATTTCTGGTGATGAAAACCTTTCAGTGAGGTGAAGCAGGCCACATTTCATTCCTTTTATTTTCAGAGATGAGATGGATTTGAAAACCATAACCCGGCTTCTTGATGCAAGGACTCGCCACATGAGATAATCTCCAGCACATTACTATTGGCAAGCAGATCTTTCACCCTTTTGTCTCCATGCATTACAGAAAACGTTAAATCAGTTTGGTGTCCATATAAACTTTTGATCCTAGGAATAGCCTAGGGTACCATCATTATCTTCCCGAGGACCATGTGTAGGCCTTCAGTAGGTAGTACTAATTTAATCTCTTTGCTAGAGGAAAAAGTAGCTGATTTTCTAGATCAATATTTGATTGAATATGTTTGAAATGTTGGCAGATAAAGGCCCCTTTTCTGGTCCAAAGACTTTTTGAACCACAGAGGTATAGCGTTCTAGCTCCCCTGGGATTTGAGTGGAAGGAGGTCTCAAAGATCTGTAAGAAGCCTTCCTGCCTTTCCTTGTGTTCTTCCAGCAAGACTCTCTAAAGGTTGAGATGAGAAAAAGATAAGATCAAGAACTGGAATGTCTTTATATCCATTTTTTTAATCTTTCCTGGGGCTTCTCTTAACTAAAAATAATCGTTTATACCACTAGTTTACAAAAACCTCCTATAACGGGAAGGTTGAAAGAAAACCTATCTGATCAGCTTTAAGGAAATAACCCAGTGACTTTGGCAAATAATTTGAGACCTCAGACTACATTTATACCACTAATTAAACAAGAATATCAATATATCACCCAGATAGAAAGGAAAAGAAATTTTACAAGTACTGAGGTGTTAAGACAGGTTAGAACTTTAGTTGTCTAGTTAGACTGATCCGTGAAAGAATTCTTTTCACAAATTGTATTGGTTTTGTAAAGACATTTACAAAGAAAAGATGGAGATTGGAAAAATATTCCATCCAGATAATATTTGATCATAAAAACAAAAAATATAGTTCAGAATTTCTTTTTAAAGTTGTAATAGCCTTTCCTCAAAATAAAACAAAAAATGAAGTCAGTTTACATTTGACTGAAAAGTATTATTCAGTGTAAACAATGCTACGATACTGTCTTCTAAGACTACGCATGAAATCAGAAGATTCTTAGAGAAAATATTTTCCTGTAATTCTCTCCTTTGCTGCACATTCATCCCCAAACACAAAAAAGAAAGAATATTCACAAATTCCTTCTAATTCCTTTCCTATCGTTGAGCATTTGTGTGGCTGGAAGAGAAATGTGTTTTCCTCTAGCTACTGACTCTGAACACAGACATTTTATAAAGAACAGTAGCCACGACCCATGAAGCCAACTGCAACTCCTTGGAAATGCAGACTCCAGAGAACTTATTTTTCACATCTTAAGCCTAATCAATCATCTGACTTTGAGAGGTAAGATTACAATCATTGAAATTTTCTCATGACAATTCCTTACAGTTTCAATCTATTTTGTTAACATCATATACTCAAAGTCATGATATTTCCAATGCAAGCTAAATAATTATACAGGGCATCATTTCATATTTCTTATTTAAAATGAGGGGAAAGTAGCCTGAGAAAGTGACTTAGTTTTCTGTACGTTTTATTTTATAACACTTTGCTTACTGCTGTATATAGAATGGGTATACAGTAAACAATTCGGTTAATTATGGAGATGAAGTTTCAAGTTCTGATATTAAGGAAGAGTCATAATTTGAATGAACTAGACCAACTTTTTACCTACAATTTTGTTATGAAATATACAATATTAATACCATCAAAATATTTCTTCATAGTGCTTCTGTTGAACATAACATGTGAGCTACTTCTATAGGCAGAATGATCTTAAATGCAAACTCAGATTGCCCCTGAATTTTTAATCTGGAATCATTGCTTCAGGGTTTTCTTGCAACCAAAATGTCCCTCGTCAACTAGGCAGCTCTGATTGTTAGTCCTTAGGAGAGTTTCCTTTTTTTAATCCCCTGTAAAGAGAGGGGGACAGTGAGAGAAGGTATTGGACCTGAAAGTTTAAAGTGGTGCTAGCAAGAAATACAAAGTATTTCATACAGCTTTCTGCAATATTACTGAAAATCAAAGTGTGAGTCTACATTTCCCTAAAACTTTGTTTTGGAAGGTTCAATTTACATTTCTCTCATTATTATTACTGTGATAGAGTCCTTTCATGTTTTATGATTTAAGGGTTAAATTTCCTGGTAAATTCTTTAAATAAAATGATGGGCATGGGGCCAATATACTTCATTAGCCCTTATCCAATCTTTTATGAAAATTTTATCTTATAATGTGCAAACGTTAGTTAGCGTCCCAGACCACCTATCATTTCAGAAACTAGAATTTGTGTTTGTGAGTGGGGAGGATATATGTGCTGTTTTTTGTTTTTTTTTTTTCTGGAATAAGCCAAGTTTTTAGGAAAATTGACCCCATTCCCAGTTTGTGGTTGGTCCCATTATATTGCTTGAAAGTTTTAGCTCACATGAATTAACTATGAAGCAAGGAACTGCACAGAAGATGGGGGTCGGCACTGCACCAGAGAAGAGGCATCTGTAGGGAAAGACCCTTACTGTAATCTGTAGAACTGCTGAGGGAGACAGGAAACATCAAGTCCTTGAGGCATGTTGAAGTCTTTGCATCGAATCATCCTGTGGATGTCCCTACCTTTGGATTATTTCTTGCTTAAGCAAACAATCTTCCTTTCCATTTCAGTGCTCTTGAGTTAAGTTTTCTATTATTTGTACTATCACAGGTGCTGTGATATTTTACTATTGTACTATCACAGGTGCTTTGCATATTTTAAATTTATACATTTTGCCATTCTGTCACTGCCATGGGGACATAGCTTATTTGTGGCAAATAATATAGTTTCCTTATAGCACCAGAGCTGTGCCCAATATTCTATTATTTGAATATTTAAATTTGAAATTATTTTTCCAATAGAGTTTCTTTTATTCCTATTATCATAGCCTATGTGAAAATCAAAGTTTTAAAATACCTGTTGTAGTTCTGATGCCATCTAAGTAAGTCTGAGCCTGGGGAATATGAGATTTCACGAAAGACGCAGCCCTACTACAAAACCCATGAACAACAGCAGAGGGTTGCATTCACACCATGCACGTTCTTGTGAAGCCCACTTCCTTTTATTCAAGCAAAGAGTATAAGCAAAGTAGCATTATTGAATATTATCAGGAAATAGTGATTGTAATGTAATTCCATTAAAGTAACTTTTTAATATACCTTTAACAAAACATGACATTAAACAAAGTAGCATAAATTACAAATAACCCTAATTAAATAAATTGATTTGTCATAGCATATAAACAACATTTGCATTGATATGAATCAAGGAAACACTTTCCAAATTAATTGACTGGCTATTGCATGTATTTTTAAGCTTCTCAACTTAGTAATCATTTATTTTTGCTGATAATTTTGAAAAAGACCTTAAGAAGATGGATAAGTTGACAAAAGCAATTGGTGCTTATCTGGGAGCACTACAATATGTGTAGTGTCTCACTGTAGTTACATAATACCTGACACACACAGTTTAAAGGAGGGGAGGTTTACTTTGGCTCCAAAGCAGCGCAGCATAGCAGAGGAGCGTGGCTGAGGAGAACTGCTCTTTGCATGGTAGCAGGAAGCAGAAGAGGGTGAAGGGAGAACAGCAAAGAGAGAAACCCTCGCAGGCTGGACCCGCAGTGATCCACCTCCTCCGACCAGGTTTCCCAGCTCAGCATCACATTTAGCCATAAACTCTTCAGTGGACTATTGTACGGATGAATGTCACACCCCCATAATCCAGCCACTTCCCAAAGCCCACTTATGTGCTCAGGAGGCTTTATGGGGACATCCAGATATAAACCATAATACATGCTTACTATACCCTCACTTATTCTGATTATTTGATTAGCAGGTCCTTCTCTTACTATTAGGAATAGGATGTAGTTAATTACGTGCCTTCTAATTGCAGTGAGGTAGCACAACCAGAATTTGCCACGTATTTTTCCTTTACTTGCTACTGTTACCTGTGTTATACTCTTTGGATGATGATTAGGTGCTCTCAAAAGAAAACAAAGATGAACCACAGTAGGTAATATGAATTTACTCCTAACATTTGTGGTAAAAAAATTAAATAAAGACAGACAATACTTAATGGAAAATATGAGCAAACTCAATAAAATATTTGGAAGAGTTTTAAATACATAGTTTCAAATTAGTCATCTATTTCCTTGAGATTCATACTCTGGATTGAATATGTTAGTCATGAAATTAGCAAAATAGTTGTGATTCCCCCACCCACCAATCCCATGATTTAAGATTCTGGGTTGGGCATCAGATAGCCCTGGTTAACCCACCCTGCTTTCTCCAGAATGTCCTTTATCTTGCTTTTTCCTCTTTAACTCTGCTCAAGCTCACTCTGCAGAGCCAGTTTCTCCCCTACTGTTGCCTTTCTCAAATAAACTTGGCTGCTGCTAAAAGAAAAATGAACGAAAACAAGCAAACAAAAACCATTCTGAGTGAGATGGTGATTGCCCATTCCCCATCTACTAGAGCAAGAAATTCCAGGAGCACAAAGAACAAATGTGTCCTGAAAGCCCTGTGCACAGGGTGTCCCTCCTGACTCGAGGCACACTGCAACCTGAGTCCATTCTTGCAGATAAGAGCGCAGGAATGAAGGAAGCTGCATCTCTCTAGAGCCAGACAAAAGCAGCTGGACACCTGAGTGGTATCTATCCCTTTTCTTGGAGATAAGCCTTCTAGAAACAATCAAGACAGTATTGCACTGTCTCTGTCACTAGATTGGAACTCAGAAAGAGCTTTCAAGCTAATAAGAACAGAAGATCTTGGCAAGGCATGGAGGCACATTCCTATAAGGCAGCACTCCAAGAGGCTAAGACTGGAGGCAAGTTCAAGCCCAGGCTGGGCAACTCAGTGACTTAGCCAGACCTAGTCTCAAAATAAAAAATAAAAAAGGGATGGGGATGTACTTTACTGAAAAGGCTGTGGGTTCAATCTCCATTGTCAACACACACACACATGTATGCACACATGCACACACACACACAAAGTAGATAATACAAGAAAATAGGGATGGTACCTGTTGTCCAGGAAATTTATTTGAATGTGAAAGAGTTTCCAAAAGGAACTTATGCTGCTTAATGCCTAATAATTTCTCCAAAAGCTACAGATTGGGGAATATATTGCATAATATCTTGATATAACTTTATAAATAGAAGCCATAGTACAGGCTTAAGAAAGCAGATGAGTTATATAGTTCTTGGTAGTTCTCTGCTTCTATGTATTACAGCCTGGTAATAGCCTATCATGAAGAGAAACAAGTCATAGAGCCTGCTTTCAGGATTTAGTTGTTGCCAGTAATTGCATTGCTTTGGCGAAGCCAGAGCCAGTGTGAGCCACAGCCCCCCACTTATGAAATGAAAATGAGGAATTCAGTCAGGGTGATCTTGAAGATCCTTCAAAAAATTCCACGGCTTTCCCATTTCTGGTAGATTTTCTGAGACAACAGGCATCACCTCTGTTTTTCTTATCCCATTTAATGTCAGCGGTCATGCTACTGTTCACTACCATATATAAGGTGTTTTCTCTAAATCACTTGTCTTCTGAAGATTAGGAACTCTCCCACCACCTCCACAACATCCTCAAGGTAGCTGATCGTATCAAATAATGAGTCGCTACAGCGACTCTAAATGAGAAGAAACTAAGTACCCAGCAGCGATGTTAGATACACAATAGTCTCCACAAGGATAAAAGTAAGCCTGGCAAAATCTTTGTTTTGTACCTGCCTCCCATACAATTGTGAAGGAGTGTTAATGAAAAATGAGAGTGATGTTCCCACCACACATTTTTGGATTACTGTGCAGCAACATCAATTGGAAACCTAATGAAACAGAGACCACCTACCGAGGAGGGATATTGTGTTCCTCTGTGTGCCTGCATCCAATTTACCAACTGACCGTATGGAACAAGCCGCCTGTTTGTTTGAGTCCCTGTTTGATTGATCATACATTTAACATTGATAATTGGCAATGCCAATTTCTACTAACTTTCACCAGTTGAAGAATGTTGTGGTACTTTTACTACTGGGTGATAATGTAGGCAGCAAACACCCCTATTAAAAGTGATCTCAAAATTCCAGCACTCGTACTGTCTAATGAAGGTGGGCTGTTGAAATTAGACTAGGTCCCACAGAAACTAATTGATCATTTCTCTACTTAATTCTTTCCACTGACTAAAGCAATAAGCCATGTATTTATCAAAAAGAACTTCTAATCAAGGAAATAACAGTAAGAAACCTGGTAGGTGAGCTCCCAGCAAGCACAGGAGGGACTACATAAAGAGGAAAGCTGATGCTCCAAATGGAAGTGTTTTGTTCTTTGTTTTTGCACCTGTTTAAACTGGCATTGGGTATAAGGCTTGTGATGAGTTAAACATTACTACTTTCTGTCAAGCTGGGTGGGAGAAACAAAAGAAAGAGAATATGGTGTAAAATATTAGCTCATCCTTGTGTGTTATTTTGTTACTGCATTTTCCTTGTCAGGCTTCCTACCTATGCTTATCATCAACTGCAGTCTATTCTTCTTTTTTAAAGTTTGACTTCTAGAAGCCATCTGGCATTCTAATTCCCACATTACAGTTCTCCATAAGTCAGTCTCCTGACTGCCTGTCAGGTTATAGAATTAAGTTTAAGGCTTTCTTAATTCATTGTGAGGTTCTTCATGGATTTGATCTATTATATCTTCCTGAGCTTGTCCAGTTGTGGATTTCTGCATGTGATTTATGTCTAGCAGGTGTTAGTTTGCTACAGCTTTCTAAATATTGGCTTCGTAATGCAAGGGAGGCTTGGGAAGACACTAGGACTCAAACTGCCTTGCTACACAACTGGAGAATGGCCTCCCTGCTGAAATTCAATGTTGAAGAACTATTTATTAAGCTTAAAAGATGGATGCTTCAATATATAGAAAAGTACAGAGACTCAAATTCCATCACCAACTCACCAGTTGCATTTATGCATTCTGTGGGTCTCACAATACAGCATATCATTTAACAAGTAAGACAACTAGGTGAGTGTTAAAATAGAGATCTACCCTTTGCTGTGAATTACTGTGAATTTGAGCAGCCTTTTTTAATGATACTTTTGAACTAAATTGCTTTATATGACTTTTGTTTTGCTGGTATAAAATTTAAGTGCCAGTGAAAACCTAGGTATTGTTATGGTGAGGTTAAAAAGATTCCCTTTAAAAAGTGTGCCCACTAAAGCATTTAAAATACATTGGTAAGCATTTGGAAGATGCATATAGCATTGGAGAAAGCAGAATAAGAAATAAAGTTCATTTAATAATGAATGTCCACATAAGTATTTGACAGCTATTACAAACTTCTTATTTCTTATGTTATACACATTTTAATCAAGGTATTAGGTTGGGATATGGGGGTTTCCATAGTTAACATGATAGTGGAGCATTTGCCTTATCTTTGTGAGAATAACACAATTAATGTAATAAATGTAACAATTAATGTAATAAAATCTTTAGCCTCTTATTGGCCATACATGTAGCATATATGTAGTGAAC
The DNA here is from genome assembly GCF_000276665.1 of Chinchilla lanigera. Taxonomy (NCBI): domain Eukaryota; kingdom Metazoa; phylum Chordata; class Mammalia; order Rodentia; family Chinchillidae; genus Chinchilla; species Chinchilla lanigera. Next base: position 25,207,274 of record NW_004955424.1, read on the forward strand.
TTTAGTTTTAGTCACTATTTCACAATTATTTTTGATCTGTTTCATAGTTATTCATGTACTTTCAACACAGAAGGATATTGTTATGCTCATAAATGAAGAATCCAAGATAAAGGGAGATAAGGTACTATATGTATAAGGTACTATACATATTGTAGGACTGACAGCAAATCCAATTAAAATGCAGGGCTCTGTGTTCCTAGGCCACTGTTCAGCCCCTTGAGCAAGGCCACTTTGCACTATAAATTGTTTCTATATTTTTAAAAATTTATAGTGTGCTCATCAATTTGCATATCTGAGTATGAATTACAAACATTAAAATTGGCTACAACTCCTCATCAACCCATTACTAATAAAAAGCACCTATGAGGTCAAAGTCATGAAGAACCAAAGTAAGCAGAAATGTGTGCACCTTTTGCTAAACACTGGGCATACAATTGCACATGTATCCATGACTTTTTGACAGATCTTGGCTTGTTCCTAGGGTTTGACCTTGAATTTTCAGGATAAATTGAAATGATATTTTAAACATCATTTTCATGTGATGCATATACGATAATGTCCTCAGATACCAAGAACTAGGTAAAGGCACTTATGTACGTACAAATCAATATAAAGATATAGTATAATTTGTCAATTGGAAATTGGTACAATTAAAACAGTAAAATCAGTAACATATAAGAAGAATCCTGTAGCATCATGTACCAAATATGGAATAAATATGTTCTGATTTGGGAATTTCTCGGTTTTTAAGGACATTTCTCCTATATTAAGGCATTTTGCACAATTTTCCGCCTTCAGCTGTGATCTCCTTCTGTGTCCTTTTATCATTCTATTGTTTGGCTTCTCACAGTCAGTCTCAGTGTAGCAATCAACCATACAGCATCCACAAAAATACTAACTCAGAAAACTTGTCAAAAGGACTTGGAAAATTCAGCATTTTTTTTAAGAGGCTGGCCATCTCACTGAAAACTGTAATTAAAGTATGTGTTATTCTACATGTATATTTGTTACATAGTTCTTCTGGTCGAGAGTTGAAGAAGACGTGGGTACCTATAGCAGATTGCAATGAGGAAGAACTTTTCTTCTCTAGACAATGGCAATAAAGCATATCTCCTTAGGGAGGGACTTTTTCCATATGGTATTCACACCACCTTCCCTTTAAATGCTGGTAAGTGTGAAATTAGTGTTGTCCCTCAAAGTGCATAAGATTAATTGTTAGTAATTGAACACAATTTGGGGGTTAATTATATAACATTGATATAAAAAGAACACTACCAGATTGATTGAGTTTGATAGTTTGCATTTAGGTTTCAAATTACATGAGTTGAAAGGCAGTAGTAAGAAAATATAATCCATTCAAAGCCACTAAAGCAAATTAAAGTTTATTAGTTTTTGAAAGACAAATGAGGGGCTGAGGATTTCGCTCAGTGGCACAGCGCCTGTCTGGCAAGCGCAAGGTCATGAGTTCGATTCCTGGTACCAGAAAAAAAAAAAAAGAGAAATTAATTAAATACTATAATGTAGATAAAGCAGTAAAAATTATTCTGAATTACTATAGATTAAAATATCAAGTATTCTAAGACTTTCTGTGTTGACCGCATATTGTGGAGGTGACCTGGATTCCCCTGCATGCTTGACTGGTTAAGATAGAATAAACCAGGAAACTAAGACATTCTTTGAAAATGCAAGTTATAGGGTGAGGATGTAGCGCGGAGGCAGAATGTTTTTCTAGTTGGTAGAGGTTCTGAGGTGGATTCCTACTACCACAAAACAAAGTGTAAGTTATAATTATTTGGCTTGAAAATGGGGAAAAGTGGGCCGGGGATATAGCTCAGTGGCATAAGCACCTGTCTGGCAAGCTTGAGGTCATGAGTTCAATTCCGAGTACCAAAAAAAAAAAAAAAACCAAAACGGGGAAAAGCATATAATTCATTGCCTCCATTATTCATAATTTATCTTTAAATTTTCAGCTAAACACTCTGCTTTCTGAAATATGGAATGGATGTTGTGTCCCTCATTTCTCTAAGTGCAGGTAAAATCCTAAACTTTATACCAAACAAACATAAGAAGGCTCTCAAAGATCCACAGAAGAAGTTAAGCAAGACAGAAATGTTGTACTCCAAAGGAACTACATTGTGGTAAGTTCCTCGGGCTTTCTTTATAGCTTAATATGTTAGCTGTCTGTCACTGTGACAAAATATCGAAGAACAACAACGTTAGGCAGAAATGTTTATTCTGGGTTATAATTTCAGAGTTTTAGTTCATGGTAAGCTGGCTCCATATGTTTTAGGCCTTTGATGAGGCAGAAAATCATGGCACAAGGGTGCTTTCAATACATTAGTATTTGGGGGAGACTTTACATCCAAACCATAACATTTATATGTCCACACTGGGTGCTAGAGAAATTCAGGAAATGCCAAAATGTATAAAACCATAAAGCTCCAACAAAATCATGTTCTTTCCAGCCAAAGAAATTAGAAAGTGATTTACTTCCTAAATTTTACTTTCTAAAGTGATTTAGAAGGACAAAAATGCTTAGACAATAATTATTCTATTTCAGCAAATGCCATAGAAAAATACTTTAGCTCCTATCCTCAAATCCTCACCAACAAAAGACAAATCGGGAGCCGAAATGTCCACCCTGACTCACCCTCGCCCACTCTCTTGAGATTGACAGACAAGATGAGCAGAAAACTACATGGAGAAAAATGCAATGAACATTTGTGAAAGCAAAAAAAGACTGCATGAATCAAATCAATGAGAGACAGCTAAACTTTACAAATTTCCCCAGACATCTAAATGACTACAATAAGAAAGAAATATGAATTACAATGTCAGTAAACAACAATGAAGACAGATCAGAAACAATACACAAAGATATAACAGGGGAAAAATGTCAAGGTCTATAAATAGACCCAAGGTTAGAGACTGAAGCCTACAGCTAAATATGAAACAGGCAAAGAATTAGAAAGTGAGATTAACACCCAGACATAGCCTTGGTAAAACTTTAGTTTCTTGACTGCTGAAGGAAGTTTATAAACAATCATTACAAATGCACACAATTACTTGATTTTAAAAGTAATTAGAAATTTTCTGATTATAAAGGGTATGGTTTAAATAAAATAATGAAGAGAGATGAAACAAACTAAAAGTGATACAGATAAACCCAGACAAATGGGAATAAAGGTAGTAGGTTGTATCAAACAAAATAGAGTTTGTAACAGGTTTTACTTGACAGTAAAGATGTTTCTCCTACTCTTCCCACCAATTTCTCCTATAAAATAAAGAAATTATCCCAATTCATAAGAAGGAAGAGTTGAGTCCTGTTTTCTGCACAGGGATTTGCTTCTCAACAGAACAATTCTATCATCTGAATATCTGTGTCCCTCTAAATTCATATGGTGAAACTTAATTCCCAACGTGATGCTGTGAGTAGGTGGGCCTTTGGAGGGCAATCTGGTTACTAAGGTGGAGTTCTACACCTTTGCAAGGGACTGACCAGATCTGTTTTCCTCATCTGCTATGTGAGGACACCAGAAGAAGATACCAGCCACCAAGTTGACCCTCACCCTTTAGAGACTCTGCTCTTGTCTTGAACTTATGCTTCCTTGCCCTCAGGAACCATGAAAAATAAATTTCTGTTGTTTTTAAGTAGCACAACTAAATAACAATCAGTGATAAATTTTTCAAAGAATAATATTCACTTGGAAGTAGCAAAGAACTGTGGTGGGAATACATATGCCATGATAAACTATGGGTGTATTTAAGGAACTTGAGGCAAGGAGGAAATTTTAAAAAACTAAAAAGGAAAAATTAATATAAGCTATTTGGATACAGAATTCACTGGCCAGGGAGACCAAAGGCAGGAGTTGGCCTTAGCTCATCAGTGGAAGTGCTGCAGCTGGGCAAGTATCCTTGTCTTCTCTGAATCATTGCAGTCTGAAAAAATATTAAGGATAAACTTTGGCACACAAAGCCATGAATATATGTAAGGCAGGCAAAGCATGAGATGAGTACAGAATGGAAAAAAAGTCTCCTTTGAGCATTTAGAAAGTCCTTGGGAAAATATTTTTTTCAGACAGGCTGGCATGAGCCCTCTTGGTTAAAGCATCCTGGCTCTCTAATTTTTTCTGGTTATGGTAAGAATGATTTTATCTTGAAATTATCAATTTTTACGTAAGCTGCACAAACTATCGGATTCTGTGACTACAGCGCAGATCAGGATGAGGAAGCACAGGGTTATTCTTCCCTGAGAAGTTGCTGAGATTTCCACTGTACCACCCTACACACCTCTCTTCATATTTACTTTCACAATACTCGCACACCCAACCCTCATCCCAAGCTATTTATTTTTTGACCCACTAGTTTCCTATAACTACTCCTTATTTTAGCCCTGACTATATTTTTCACCTCCTGGCACTAAGCCCTTTTTTGTTCTAACAGTCTTGGCATCTACCAGGGGTTTTGGCAATGCCATTCCCTCCTCATCAAATAATCTTCCTGGTCTGCAGCCCATGGCTGTACTCTTCCCGATTACCCGATGGACTGGCTCCACAGTTGTATTTTGGCCTACTCCAGGCCAGTACTCAACATGGGAGTGAACATTAAGTGCCAAGTAACAGCCAGAATGACAAAACACGTAAGGAAAAAAACCATTAAAGAACCAAAAAAGACACTGACAGAAGCACAGTATTGCTAAGATATTTTAACATATAGTGCTATCCATCCAAGACAGGAAAATTTTGCTAAAATAAATCGGAGTTTGGAGAATCAAAATAAAAATTGATGGCTTAGATTTATGAAATATTAAAACTATGCTACTCAATAATACAACACTTTTCAGGATCTTCTGGAATAATACACAGTCAAGAATATTTTTAACATCTGGGCAAAAAAAAAAGAAGCTGTAATAAAGGATAGCAACCCTACTATACATTAAAACATCATAATGTTAAGCCAATTAAAACAGTAGAGTTCAGATATTAAAGTAGACACCCAAGTCAATAGAATGAAAAGATATCTCCAAAATAGAATTTATGATATATAATAAATTAATATATAAAAAGGTTTTCCTAATTCAGTGGGATGAAAGAAAGTCTACCTTTAACTAGCTCTAATATAATTATTTAGTAGTTCAGGAATCAATTTTGACATTCATTTTTTTATGAAAAAATAAAAGAAAATTTTGTAACCAAATAATAAGAGAACTACAATAGCTATTACACTGTGTATTGTTATCTTCAAAGTAGTTTCTCAGTGGAAGTCATAAACCAAAAAGATGCTTATGAAAAAACCCAGAAAGAAATATAATAACACAAAACTTTCTTTTTAACAAACTAAGATAAACTAGTAGTAAAAATGAAACAAATTAGCATATACATTGAAATAATTTTTAAACAATAGAATATGTAATTTGCAGAAGAACTTGAACTTCTCTGTATTTCCTATTTATCTCTTTTGATCTATCTATCTATCATCTATCTATCTCTCAATCAATCCATCTATCATTTCTCATGTAAGAGAAACCATGCCATATTTGAGCTTCTGTATCTGGCTTATTTTACTTAATATATCAAGTTGCAACCATTTACCTAAGAATGCCTCAAGTTTCTCTTTCTTTATGGCAATGTAGTACTCCATTGTGTGTAATTACCACATTTTCCTTACCCATTCATCTGTTGTTGGACAGTTTCCAAGGTCTAACTATTATAAATTGTTCTGCTATAGACATGGGTATTCCTATATCCCTCTAATATGATGATTTTAACTCTTTGGGAAAGATACCCAGAAGGGGGCTAGCTTGGTCAAGTGGAGCTTCTAGTTTTAGGTTTTTGAGCAATATTCACATTCATTTCCATAGTGGCTACATTATTTTACAATCCAACCAACAATGTAGTAGAGTTCCTTTTTCCCCACATCCTGACTAGTATTTGTTATTAGATCTTTTTTGATGATAGCCATTCTCTGTGGGATAAAATTATATATAAATATAGTTTTAATTTGCATTCCTCTGATGACCAGCAATGATGAGTATTTTTTTGATGTATTTATTGGGCATTTGTACTTTTGAGAAGTATCTAGTCATTTTGGTTGTTCATTTTTTGATTAGGTCTTTTATTCTGGAGGGTCTAATTTTTTGAGTTCTTTATTCTTGATGTTAGTCCTCTGTGTAAGAGCTAGCAAAAATTTTTTCTGATTCTATAGCTGTCTCTTCATGCTGTTGATTGTTTCCTTTGCTGTAATAAGCTTTTTATTTTGATATGATCACGTTTGTTGATTCTCAGTCTTATTTGTGCCTTTGTGGCTCTGTTCAGAAAGACCTTGCCTATGCCTATGTCTTCAAGAGTTGTGCCTATTTTATCTTCCAGCAGCTTAAGTGTTTCTGTTGGAACATTCAGATCTTTGATCTATCTTGATTTTCATTTAGTATATGGTGAGAAATATGGATCTAGACTCAGTTTTTTTTATGTGTGTATCTAGTTTTTCCAGCACCATTTATTAAAAAGGCTATCTTTCTTCTAGTATATGTTTTTGGCTTCTTTACAACTCCAGCTAAAGACTCCTAGAATTGGTAGCCAAATTCAACAGGTAGCAGGATACAAAATAAATACACACAAAAAAATAGCATTCCTATACACTAATAATGAACTCACCAAAACACAAAGCATGACAGGGGATAAACTCTGCCCCTGTACACAAGGCAAACATTCATTTATTTTAATTGTCACATTCTTAAATATAAATGAAAAGGAATTAATTGGCATTAAATGAATCATGTAATATGACAGGGAATGATCAATAACTACAAACCAAAATGAATGACTGTCAAAGAAGGGCACAATTCAGGCTAAAAAACAAAACAGAAAAAATAAACTGTCTTTAGTACTCGTTCATGAATATTTCAGAAAATACTGTAACCATAAAGTGCAGTGCCATTAAAAGAGAAGGTCAGTCAGAGAACAAAGAGGACTCATGGCAATTAACAAGATAGGTAAACAAAGTACTACCACTAATGAATTTGGGGGAAGATGAATGGCATCACTGTATGCAAATTATGCAAATTAAGCTCAAAGTGCCTTGCTTTGTTTCATTATTAAATTAACAAAAGCAAAAGAATGTTATAAAAATTCTCAGTGCTGGGAAGGATGCAGTGAAAGGTCTTGTGGTATTACATATTTGTACAACTCTCTGGAATTAATTCAGTGAATTACATGAAAAGAGATATAAAAATAAACTTTTGACCTAGGGCATACCAGTTCTCTGGGTCACCTTGGACCAGCCCAGTTCTTCCCATTTTCTTGCTTGTCTTTTTTGGAATAACAGTAGAAGTAGGGCATGATGCCACATGCCTGTAATCCCAACACCCAGGAAGGATGAGGCAGAGGGTCACAAGTTCCAGCATGGCCTGAGCAAATTAGTAAGACCATGTCTGAAAAATTTCAAAAATAAAGTAAAAGGAACTGGGAATATAATTCAGTGCAAAGACTCTGGATTTGATCCCTAGCACTGAAAAGAAAAAACAACAAAAAAAAGAAAATCTGCAGAATGTATATTCTGGAACAACACTATTGTGAGGTAAGAAAGAACTGACCAGAGCAGCCTGGGATCTATGCCAGTGATACGGGGACAGAAACTCCCAATCTGCTAAATGCCTTGTATGAGTTCATGTTCTCTAAACTCAAAGAATGAATTTTAGGAGCAATGGAGGTTAAAAGCAGAATATATTTATTAGGGCAAGAAAGCTTCTGTCGGAAAGAGAAAGAAAGGGTCCCTAGGAGATTGCCAAGGACCCTGCCATTCTTAGGAATTGTAAAGCCATGAGGTGAGGCAGGTCCAGGTGGGGAAAAATAGGAAATCATAAGGTGGGCATGAGGTAGGAGAAAACTATGGTCAACCAATAAGATTACAAACTTAATCGCTCAGGTAATATTGATTAAATGGGGATCAAATGGGGAAGCAAGTCACATGGCAAGTAGGCATGAAACAGAACAAGGACTCTTTCTGTAGGGGATTCTGTCAGTGGCTCTTCCAGGCTTTCTCAAGGTGATGGATACCTATTTAGAATATCAATCCCCGTTGTTTATCTTTAGAGGAAGTATGTAGTTGCGTAGGTATCGTCTTTTGTCTTGAGGTCTGGCTGTCAGTGGAGGCATCTGTCTCCCCACTGTTGCAATGCATCTCCTCTGTCTTCTGCACTGGCTCCTTCGAGGGCCTGGCTATCACAGTCTGTCTATCACACCAGCTGTCTATCACACCAGTACTGCACCTACTCAAAACAGGATGTCTTTCCATGCTTTACCCCTGTGTGTCACAGGTCCCCAGGGTATTAAACCCAGGATAAGCTGTTTCACTAGGGCCTTCAGCTGTGGTACAAGCCAGTCACATGCAGATGAGATTCCATATTCCTCAGACAACTCCCCTGAGCCTTAAAGGGCCAGTTACAATGAATCCTAGGCTACCGCTGCACTTTGCCATCCGTCAGTAATAAATGCACTTCATGTAACTTACTATGTGTGTGGCTATTCTATCTCACCAGACTCAGTCAAATTGGTAACCAGTAAACAGTAAATTTGCTTCACATGTAGTATTTCTTTTCCTTTCCATTTAGTGGAAAATATAAGGAAATTAAAATACAGGCATAGCTAAGTGCCCAAGTATATATAGTATGTGGAGGTCTGAGATGTTGCTTTTACAACAGCTCCTCAAGGAGCCTCCAGTGAGTGTGTACCTCTGAAACTCCCACAAAGGAGCCCTGAGGGTATGGAAAATCTCACCCAACATCACCTTTCCACAATCTACCCTTGGAAGCGAATTGCTCCTACTTCTTTTCTTACAATCACTAGTCAATCAAAGTTGTTTCCTAGAATGGCTGGAATGAGTTTTGAGAAACAAATAAGAACTAAATTTGATCAAGAAAAGTTAGAATACCATTTCAGGCCACAGAAAAGGCTTGAGCAAATATGCAGATCACAGAATAGTATAGAAAGTATAGAAAAGAAGAAGCAGTTTAGAGATTCTAGTGCACCTTAAACCATGAAGCTGGGAATTGCTAGAGATCAGGACAGGGAAATAATTATGGAATGGCCCGGCCAAGGAAGGCATTATGAAATATCAAGCTAAGAACCTTTGACTTTAGATAATGAAGAGCCAGGAATTATTAAGCAGAGGAGTGGTGATTTCAGGTTGTGTTTTGGGTGTATTCCATGTGGTAGGAATAGTGGAAGCACAAAGAGGGACAGGAGGGGATGAGTTCGGTCTAGGATGTGTTACATATGTGCTGATTATAGGACAGCTAAAGAGATATACCTTGTAGACAGTTGAATTTATACACATAAAGATGAGGCAACAGTTCAGGACTGAACAAGTATTTTTGAATTTAGGATTATAAGTAGGAGTTAATGTTGTAAAACAGATGAGATTGCCAAATACAGACATAAGGAATGTGTAAAAGTAAAAGAATAAAAACTGGAACCATGTGGGACATCAGCATAAGAGAGATAGGGAAGAAGAAAGAATCACAAAGAAATGAAGAAATATTCAGAGGAGGGAGAGGAGAATAAAATACAGCAAAATGCCAACCAATGCAGTGCAGAGTTCCAGGAAAATGTCAAACAGTGTTAAATGGTATAGGAAGATTACTAAGATAGGGCCAGAACATGACCACTGCACTTGGTTATTGAAAAGTCATTGATAAGTTTGACTTATCACTGGCAGAAACTAACTGCAAGAAGTTTCAAGGGGTAGAAAGTTATACAGGATGTATGTGTTATGTCCTCTTGATCAAGCGTGAAGGAGAGTGGCAGAAACGAGGACAGAGAATGGTGTGTGGGTGGTCAGAAAGAGGTGTTTATTTACATCTTGGAGACAGTTGAAAAAACAACAGTAAGTAAAACATGAAAATACAAATTCTGAGTGCAATCTTGGAGTACACAGCAAGTGAGATCTACATCACAGAAATTTACATCATAGGTCTTAAACAGGAGGAAATAGACTTTATACTTTGACAGGGTTCAGGATGCACTATTCCAATTGTGGTACCATGGTATTTGAGAAAACAACATAGCAGGAAGTTATTTTCTAACTGCTTCCATTCCTCCCGTCTGAAACAGGCCATAAAAGAATTCTCTAATCTTACGTTGAAGTAGATTCTCTCATTCCAGAGGAGTCCATTTTATATCTGGACAAAAGGAATAAAGACAGAAACACAAAGAATCTGATTAGATTTTACTGATTCCTTGGGTTTATTATCATCAGATTAAACCCCATTTGGTTCAATCATATTTCTAAATGACCATTCACTGCTCATCAAATCTAAGCATAAACATGCAATTTTCCATATGTCCTCTAGTCTTAATTTTTGAAAGCTCCCATATTATATAAAATTGATGTTAAATATGTAAGTTTGTTCTTATTTAACTGTCCTTTTCTATAATCAATGAACCTCATGTTGGATGAGGAAAAAAATACTGTTGATTGTTATAATTTGTGCATTAGTCAGGTTTTTCATTGCTGGATACAATACCCAACACCTATAACTTAAAAGAGGAGAGGTTAACTTGGTTCACGGTTTTGGAGGATCCAGTTCATAGTCATCTAGCACAAAGGCAGAAACAGCATGGTGAAAGGACATAGTGGGAAAAAGCTGCTCCCTTCATGTTAGCCAAGAAACAGAGAGAAAACCAAGAAGCCAGGGAGGAAAATACATATTCCAGAGTCACAACCCCTTCCAATGAGGAGGCCCTATATCCTGTCAGCTAGGAGCTCATCAGTGAGCAATCCACTGCTAAGAACACCAGCCCCATGATCCAATCACCTTTTAAAAGCATCCACCTCTGAACACAGGAGACTTTTAGGAGACATTGTAGATATAAAGAGTAACAGTTTGGATCTAAGATGTCCCTCAAAAAACTCATACATTCAGAGCTGGGTTTTTTAAGAGCAACTCAATCATAATGGAAACTACCCACTTATAAATCAAAATTGGATGACATTATTGGAAAGTGGGGCCTAGTTGGAGGGAGTGGGTCACAGGGTATGACCTTGGGGACTAATTTCATCCCTGGTGCCATCTCTCCCTCTCTGGCTCTTTCCTTCACTCCCTATTTCCCAGCTGGCCAGTTGCTTATGCTGTCCTTTCCATGAGTGCCTTTGGTTTCACTGTCATGGCTGCTTCGGTGTCCTAAATCACTTCAAACTGGCTATGGAAATTTCTGTCAAATAAAAACAGTACATTGTGTCTTCATTTACTTTACTCACTGTGTGACTTCTTGCTCTTTTCCAAAGTTAAAATGAGCATGAAAAGTAAACATTCTGGATGAATTCATGATACTGCAGCAGCCATAACAACACAGCTAAAGATGCTCACAAAAGAAAGCTTCCAGAACTGCTTCAGAAAGTGGCAAGAATGGTGGAATAAGTGTGTCTGCAGCAGGAGGGAGAATTAGAGGTAGATCAATGGCAATATGCCTTTTACTATAATTTTTTTTTTTTTGGTACTGGGAATCGAACTCAGGACCTTGCACTTGCTAGGCAGGCACTTGTGCTGCTGAGGTATATCCCTGACCCTCTATAATATTTTAAAAATACATGCCACATACCATATATTTTGTAAGTCTTTCTTCCTTTGTTTATGTCAGATATTTTGTCTTAGCCACACAAAGCTCACTAACATACCAGTTCTCCTCTATTCTTTTGAGACTTAAGAAAAGAAGGATGAAAGGCAAGTATATATAAACTGTTGAGGTGAGGTAGGTAAGGAATAAACTGAAGTCTCAAACTGAGCCTTACATCTTCCGCAAAATAGGGGCAAACCTGTTGGTTAAGGAAGTTCACAGATATGGCAAGATGTCAAGGAGTACAATTTTGAGGTATCAAGACTAGAAACTGTAAATATAAATGGTGCCAGTTTAGTGGATGGCCCTGCCATTTTTTTCTAGCTATTTTGCAGCATCTCCGGTATAGCAGAGAATATGGTCTGTCAGATCAGCCTATTGCTGAGTAGAATGTTATGAAGGCAATGAGAGAGTTTGGGGAGCAAATAGTTCAGGTGGCAAACCATGCAGTTTAGGTAAGTAAGTCAGGCCAGAAGACGTGCTAATAGATGAAAGTTGATAGGTCAACTGATTTTTATTCTTTGACCCTTATCAAATCAAATAGCAGATATAGTAAGAAGGGACCTTTACCTAAAATGAGTTTGTATCATTATCATTATAAAAACTTTCATGTGCAGGAATTTTTATACTCACCATTAATTATAAGTATAGAACCTTATTTTTTTAGAACCTTATCTTAGTACATTATTCAGGGATTAAGTCTTTCCATTTTCAGGTTATAGCAGAAAGATAAACTAGTATTAAATAAAGAAAAATAATTTCTGACATAGAAATATCTTTCTGATATGTATAAAATATGTGTAACTTTCTTATTTGTCCCTCACTGAAAGAAGTCCCCAACAAATCCATTTTAATATTCATACATTTTCCTGGAGGTGTTAGAGTCATTGTAAGTATCACAGTAGATGTGAGTAATTTTCACCACTCAGTAACAGAGATTCTTGGTGTGCTTTGGGTTGTTAGCTTCACACAAATGGATAACTAGAATGGAAAATGGGCAGCTGGAATGGAAAGTTACAAGAATTAATTAAAAAGTATACCCAAAACATTAAAAATGAATCTTCTAATGGCATCATCCTGAAAGGGTACAGTCTTAATTGAGGTGGATGAATTTTTCACTTCGATAGAATGTAGAGTCAGAAATGGCAACAATCAATGCTTTTAAGTCAAGTACAGGTATAGATTAACTAAAGTATTATTAATATCATATTACCTCATTACTTGAATTTAACTGAATCACAGGGTGCTTTATTATACAAAACTTTCACCCTGAAAGAAAAAAACTTGTTAGGAGGAAAAATGCTTATCTACCATTTTGTACACTAGCATTAGCATTTGCTGTTCAAATCTAATAAAGCCCTTTCCATGAATGCACCATTAATAAAATCTTGAAAATGGCTTCTCTCAACATTTTCTTTTTGATTTTTCATGATTTAATTATAAGCCTCTTTTAAAAGGCTGGTTTTACTATGGTAGTATCACATCTGCATTTTCAGCAGTATGCTATTTAATCACAATGGGTTATAAAGTGAAACTCCCAGTACTTATTGTATTATCTAGGAGAACCCACACATTTCGTACTTTTAGTGCCCCTGAGTCATCATCTTATATTTGTTCATCAACATTTTAACTGCCCCTCTTAAAAAATGTAATTTGATAGTTAATTTTCTCAACTTGTTATTCTTTTATTTCTTTTCAAAGTAATGACATTTCATAGGCTTTTGATACGCATCATTCTGTACCTGCATTCTTTCTTCCAACAAGTATAAAGTTATTTCTCTCTTTTTGCCTTATGTTATTTTTCTCTCTTTGTTCAGAGATGTAATGACGCTAAATTCTGCCAAGGTTTGATGATCGTGAATAAAAATGAATTAGTTACTTTATGCTGCATCCCTATATGTATGTAAACAGTATGATGGGAATGTTGAAGTTGATAGCACAAAATTAAAGATGTAAGAAAAATTTGCATATACAGATGGATATTGAGATATGCAGAAAAATTTTCTCTTGAATTATTTTCATAGAAAAATTTCTTTTCCTAATAAAGATAATTCTCAATCATTTTATATTGAAAGAATGGTGATAATCTTCTTTTAGGTTAAGTGCTGGCTTGAGAGCTTTCCAAGCAGAATCAAACATGTATAAAATAGGTCATAAACCTGCTGTTGAAGAACTAGAGTAACTTCTCTTCCCTCTCCTCCCCTCTCTTCTCTCTCTTCCCCTCTTCTCCTTTCCTCTCCTCTCCTCTTTCTTCCCGTTCTTTCCTCCTTTGCCCCTCCCATCTTATAGTGCAGAGAAAAGAGAGAAACAAATTATTCAGATAAACATGCATCGATAATTATCATAAGCTCTCCAGAAAGCAAGAACCAATTCCTAGCATCAGCCACCTCTCCTAACATGGAACCATTAACACTGTGGGCAATCTCTCGAACAGCAGGTTACGCTCAGGCTCAGCATTTGTTCTGAAGTATAATAATGTTGGTTTCAACCCCAGTCCTGTCTTATTAGATGCATGACTTTGGGTAAGTTATTGTGCTTTACATAGTAAGAGCACTTATACTATTTTTTAAAAAAATTAATACTACATTTAAAGTATGTAGAACAATTTCTGACACAGTAAGAATTTGATATTTGATAATTATGGCTATTGTTTCTCACTTTCCTTATGCTGACAAGATAAATTCCTTTACTTTTCTTTTCTCCTTTTCATTAAAATTTTATTTATCCAAGCAGTCCCCTTTTTAGTTTATTCATTAGCTTATTCTTCCATTCCAAAGATATTTTATGAGCACTTGCCATGTTCCAGAAACTTTCAGTTCCTGAGATTTAAGAGCAAATGAGAAATACACGGCCTGACACTGACAGAAACTTGAAGAAGCCCCCTAACTAAACAAGCAGTCGCAGGCCAGTGTTACCAATATTATCGCAGGAGGCATAGGAAGCACTGTGAAGCCGTGAGAAAGGCAGCTCGTGGGGACACCGGCAAGTGACACAGTGTGATCTGACTGAAGAACACGTTGCTTAACATTCTGTTCTGACTTCCTAACTCTGCCACCATCTTAATAGGCCTCTGCAGATTCATAACCTGAGTTTATCTGATCTTAAAGAAGGACTAGGCCTTCGGAATCTGTATAGTTAAAAAGCATTTCAGTTTACTTTGATGCAAGAGTCCAAAGACACTTCAGCAATTTTTAAACTAAATGACAAGACGAGACTAAAGCAAGACAAAAAATACTGAAATAAATCTGAGTACTGCGCTAGCATATTTGGATTGCAAGCAAGTTGGTACATTACTCCAACAATGTATTAAAAAAGAAGACCTTTCAAGGGTGATGCATTCCAAGGTGCGATTTTTCCTAGACAGGGCAATTAATTAATGTCATCACCTTATAATCAGTCACAGTATTTTACTGCAAAGATCCAAGAATCTTATTTTTAAAAACTCTCAGATAAGGAGAGTCTATAACATTCCTTGTTAACATTTTCTAATTATTATATTGTCATTACATTCTTGGGAATGACAAGAGCTTGGTCACTTCTGCTGCTGCATTTCATCTTTTGCACATTTTTCAACCTTAAATGCCTCTAGTGCCATCTTTTAAATACTTGGTTCCTGTTATTACACCCCTTTCCCAGACTCTTTATCTGGAAAGTATGAGGAGATCATTCTCTTTAAAATATGAAACAAAGATAAGCTTGAAAGGATCATCTATCTCAAAAAATACTTTCATTTTAGGGTGAGGAAGATGTTAAAGAATACAAATTAAATATACAAATTAAATTACGGAAGTTTAGACATCAGACAAGTGATGATGCTCAGCCGGGTTTTCTGGTTCTCCCTTACCACACCCTCCTACATGGCTGGACCCGACAGCCAGTGCTGTCTTTGAGTGTTAATTGCTCGAATAGTTACTTTTATATTCCCTATCACAGTATATACATTGTTCTAGTTTGAGTGTATTGGCTGCTGTACTGAGGACTGCTTGCTCTTATTGCTTCTGACATACGGGAGAGCAAACTGAAATTGTCCACAATAGTTTTAAAAACCAATTGTTACTCTTTATCCATGGCAGAATAATAACAATAATTGTCACCACTTAAATAGTGCCTTTCATCCTCAGACCTCAAGGCACCTCAACATTGTTGCTTCATATTATTTGAGTGAATTTCTTTTGCAAGACTGGGCAAACTGAGAGACACATAATACATGGTTAGCTATGCTAATTTTGTTTTCTTTAACAAATGCAAAATAAATAGCCTACTAAAAAGCTAGATCATATCTTGAAGATAAGCCCTCTAAAATAGGTTATTCTAAGCAGATGTGTTTTGTTTTATATCAATGTAATTTCAAAAAATTTTATTCACATACACACAAATCCTGGACTTGATCAATTTATACTGAATTTTTGGCTTCTACTTTATCAGACACAGAAACAAGTAACTGGCTTTCACATAGAAAAATGGTTTTAATGAACAGTAAAACTGCAGCTTTTTAAAGCTTTGCTGCCTTCTAAATTTTATGAGTAAATTTTGTGGAAAACTGTGTAAATAGAGCATAATTATTTTAAAAATAGGAGCTTTTGTTATTAGTCATCTAACTGTCATGGGTATACAAAGCACCCTGCTGTATAGACAAAAGACAAAAAAAAGTTACCTGTAGTGAGTTTTGCTATTGAAAGAATAAAAACTAAAGGAATAGAGTGAACTTTTGGTTCACAGACTCAAATACTGAAATGCTAAACCTGGCTAAGGGAAAATCACTTTAGCCTGATAACCGGATTACTTAGAACAAAAATAGAGAAAATTAAGAACTGAAGAGCAGAAAATTAAGGTGGAATGCAATTTAAAGAGTAAGTAGATGATGTAGGCCTTCATTTTCTTCCCCCCAAGTGTCCAGCTAATTAGAATTACAATCAAAATGAAAGAGTCTAAACTTGTAAATATCTTTAGCTAATGATTTTGTCTTTTTAATCATCCTCACATTCAAAGTCTTCTTTCATTCATTTAAGTCTTTACAATAAAATGAAATTGTTTTTCCCCTGTAAAAATCCTCCTTTTAATTTTGCTTATTGGCTTTTCATTATATCATGCATTTTCTAGTCCTTTTCTCTCATCTACTCTTTATGTATTTTTTTAACTTTTACCTTAGACAAACTTAGCAGAAGTTGAAAATTATTTAAGTGTTGTGCTTATGTTTTATCTAAAATGTGAAATGCTGATTCACATACAATATTTCTAGGCTTCCTCATAAGAATAATTACTTGTTAAAATATGTATCTTATAAAATTAATTTTCAAAAAATGTATTCAATTTTCTTACTATAAATATCTCTTTATCGAATTGCGCTTACCATCAGGAATGTTCTTTGTATTTCAAAGTAAAATCACAATTAAACAGGCACTAATCCATGCAAATTTAGCTTTGTATCTGTGTTTATATCTGAGTAGAATGCGTTATACTCCAGACTGTCCTGGAAGAAGAGTTTAGGGACTCAGGAAACCAAAAAGCACTTAGAACCAGAAGCTCGCAGCTGCAGAGCCCATTAAGTAACCAAGTGTAACACCGATAAGTTGTGCTTTGGTGTACACACCCTTGGGAGGATTGTTTCTGAGCCTAGAAGTTAGATCTGGACTATGCATAGCACCATAACCCGCTTTTCCACTTATGCCCAACTTACTCCAAATCTATTAAAATTAGCAAAATTTACTGAGTCCTTTTACACTTCCCATCTCTACTGCCACAATTCTAGTCCAAGCATCATCACTGACTAAGCAGTTGACCTAAAGATTGTCATGGCTGAGATCTAAAATCACTCCAAAAGTCCCATGTGTTTGTAAGGTAAACAGAATGCAACAAATAATGAAGAAAACCCACATATCATAATCAAGTGGGTTTCATCCTATTGATGCAGCATGGTTTGACATGTGCAAATCAATAAACATGATACATTACATAAACAGAAGGGCAAAACTCACATGATCATCTCAATACACACAGAAAAGTTTTTAATGAAACCCAACATCACTCATGATAAGAACTCTGAAGAAAATATCTATAGAAAGATTTATCTCAATCTAATAAAAACCACTTATGACAAACCTACCACCAACATAATATTGAATGGAGAGTACCTGAAAAATTTCTAAGATTTCTAACTGAAAGATTTCCTCTAAAACAAGACAAAATTGCCCACTCTCACCACTTCTGTTTAATATAGTACTCAAAACAGCCAGAGAAATAAGGCAAGAGAAATAAATAAAAGGAATACGTATAGGAAAGGAAGAAGTCAAATTATCATTATTTGCAAATGACATGATCCTTTATATAGAAGACCCAAAAAATTCCACTTCTAGAATTAATAACCAAAATTTTGTAATGTAGCAGGAAAAAAATCAATAGCATTTTTGCTTACCAATAATGTACTCACTGGAAAGAAATTAGAAAAACAATACTATCCATAATAGCATCAAGAAAAATTAAATACTTAGGCATTAAACTAACCAAGGAAGTAAAAGACCTTTACAATGAAAACTATAATATCCACAAAAAGGAGATCAAAGAAAACATAATAAGTGGAAAGATGTCCCCTATTCCTGGATATGTAGAGCCAATATTTCCAAAATAGTCAGACCGAATGGATGTACAGATTTAATGCAGTCCCCAAAAAATTCCAACACGATTCCCCACAGAACTACAGAAAACTATCTTAAAACTCCTATGGAATCAGAAGCAACCCAGAATAGCAAAACCAATCCTAGGCAACAAGAACAAAGTAGGAGGCATCACAAGCCTGGAATTCTAATTATATTACAAAGCTATAGTGATTTTAAAAAACCAGTATGATACAAGCACAAAAACTAACAAGAGGTCAGTGGAACAGAATAAAGAACGCAGAAACAATCCCAAGCACATTCAGCCGTATGTTCTATGACAAAGGGGTCAAGAACATAGGTTGGTGGAAAGGTGGTCTCTAACAAACGATACGGGAAAATTGACTAGCCACCTGCAGATTAAATCTGGAACCATATCTCTCAACATGTACTAAACTAAAATGAAAATCGATCAAGACTTAAATGGTAATTCAGAAACACTTTATCTGCTGGAGGATAAAACAGGTAAAGCTTTTGAAGATATAGGGAAGGATTTTCTGAATAGAACACCAGTTACATAAGAAATAACCGTAAGAGGGGCTGGGGATTTAGCTCAGCGGCAAAAGCGCCTGCCTGGCAAGTGCAAGGTCGTGAGTTCGGTTCCCGGTACCAGAGAAAAACCAAAAAAAAAGAAGAAATAACCGTAAGAATCAACAAATGGGATTTCTATCAAATTAAAAAACTTCTGTATAGCCACAGAAATAACCAACAGAGGTAAGACAACTGATAGAGCAGGAAAAAATTCGTCAGCTATTTATTGGACAGAGGACTAATATCTAGGATATGTAAAAAATTTAAAAATCTTAGACCCCCCCAATGAAAAGACTCAGTTAAAAAATCGGCAACTGAAATAAATACACACTTCTCAGAGAAAAAGTAGAAATAGCAAATAGATAAATGAAACAAATGTTGAAAATTACTGGCCATTAGAGAAATACAAATTAAAACTGAGATACCATCTTACTTAGAAAGAATGGCCATCATCAAAAATCAAATAACAGGGGCTGGGGATTTAGCTCAGCGGCAAAAGCGCCTGCCTCGCAAGCGCAAGGTCTGAGTTCGGTTCCCGGTACCGGAGAAAAACCAAAAAAAAAAAAAAAAAAAAATCAAATAACAGTAACTGCTGGTAAGGCTAAGGGGAAAATAGAACCTTCTACATTTTTGGTAGAAATGTGAACTAGTACAACTACTATGGAAATCAGTATGCAGACTGCTCAAAAAACTAAAATTAGAAATGCCATTTGACCCCCCTATTTCCTTCTAGGTATCTTCCTGAAAGAGTTAAAGGGAACATATTGCAATGATACATGCATGTCTATCTTTATAGCAGCACAACCCGTAACAGCTAAATCTTGGAATCAGCCTATATGTCCATCAACAGATGAGTGGATAAAGAAAATGGTATTTATACACAATGGAGTACTTTTGTCATAGAAAGGATAAGTTTAAATCATTTGAAGAAAAATGGTTATATCTTGAATCCATAATGTTAAGTGAAATAAATCAAACACACAAGCTAAATACTACACGAGAAACCTAAGAACCCACTATATTGAATAATAGAAGTCAAATAATTATTAAAAGAAAATACAATAGGAAACAGGGAAACAGAAAACTGCTGTTTTGCAAAAGGGAATAGCACCGAGAGATGGACAAAGGGCAGAAGGAAGTGGGAGGAAGGTGTGTCACGCATGCGTACAAACTCCCCTTGATGACTGTAACCACACACACTGCAAACATGTGCTAAGAAAAATAAAAATGGTTAAAAAATAAAAATAAAAAACAGGTTCAATATTAACAATTTATTAATTGGAAGTTATCCAGAACTGCCAGACTTTTTTTTTTTTTTTTTTTGAGACAGGGTCTCACTGTGCAGTTCAGGTCAGCCATGAGCTCACTTTGTAGTCCAAGCTGGTCTCAAACTCACAATGATCCTCCTGCCTCAGCCTCCCAAGCACTAGGATTACAGGCA
This sequence comes from Chinchilla lanigera, assembly GCF_000276665.1. Lineage (NCBI taxonomy): Eukaryota > Metazoa > Chordata > Mammalia > Rodentia > Chinchillidae > Chinchilla > Chinchilla lanigera. The sequence goes on from NW_004955424.1 coordinate 25,227,508, forward strand.
TGCGCCACCACACCCGGAAAGAATTTCCAGACTTAAAAGTTGTAAAATATCTTAAACTAGGTAAAGGTTGATATAAAAGTTAACTTTAATAGAATCCAAATAATGAAAACTTTGGTCATATATAT
>NW_004955424.1:25227732-25367386 GCF_000276665.1 Chinchilla lanigera
CTTGCCAGGCAGGCACTTTTGCCGCTGAGCTAAATCCCCAGCCCCTCCAAATTGGTTTTAATGACATGGTTTGATGCTTATTATAAAAATTTTTATCATAGCAAATTTTAAAATGAGTCCCATGATCTTTTGCCTGGTACTTTTTCTCACTATTATCAACTCAAAGCACAAGAGCATCAGAATAAATATCTGTCTAGTCACATTGTACCATCAATGCAGAGCTCCACTATACACCCCTGTATCAGTTAGTTGTCCATCTACAATATACAACTGGCTATATAAATTATGAAAAATCATATTAAGTCACTTTTTTGAGACAGGGTCTCACTGGGTAGTTTAGGCCGGCCTCAAACTTGTGGCAGTACTCCTGCCCAGGCCTGCCAAGTGCTGAGACTGTAGGCATGCACCACCATGCCTGGCCCTAAGTAATGTCTTTAAAAGTGTTTCTCTGGATCAGACTTAAATAATTTTATTTAGAACTGGTTAATAAAATGTTTCAGTTTCCTGTGATGCTATTAAGTCTTTTAAAGTGTAATGGTCAGAATCATTGACACAGCTCACAAAATGTACCAGCATAAAGCAAATGGCATGTTATTTTGAGGGTTGTTTTAAAAATGGAGTTTATCAAGCCCTGTTGAAATATTTTGCGACTGAAGTAAACTTTGTTTTTTTCCCCCAGGGGAAAGCTTTTCTGTAGAAAAGAGTGGAGTAGTATCTGTCAAAAGGAAATCTATTTGAACTCAAGGATTCAGTTTGTAAGAGGGTCCCACAAAAAATGCTAATATTATGTTAACTAACAGTGTCAGTATTAAAAGGTAAAGTAATTTATGATATAAGAACTACACCAACCACACTATAGAGTAATTTACATTCTCTTCTGTATTAATAATGTCAATATTTTCCCATATAATTTTCAATTATAGAAGGTCTTCTCTAACAAATGATGATTATTATGCTGTCTCTGGTATAATCTTAATAACATATTGCTCATCTCTGTCACTGAATCTCAAAGTAAAGTAAAACATTTTAAGGGAGCATTTTATTGGTTCTAATTCTACTGGGTTTTAAAGTTCACATTTTTTTCTTTTGGTTTTTTAAGTATGATTCAGTTTATGTTTTCCAAAAAGATAGAAAGTGAAATTAAAATTTTACTTCTGATTTCCAGTAAAATTTTTAAAATTATCAATAAAATCTTGAATTAAACAATCAAGGCTTCCTTAATAAGCCTTGTTCAAATAAAATCAAACATTTTTAACATTCCTCTACATCAATAAGCACACTGGAGGCTGTGCCACATCAGAGTATTTGCTGACAGCTTTTTAGTTTGGGTAAGGAAACAAAACACATCTAAATGAAACAAGTAAAAACACAATTTCAGAAAAACAACAAATGCAAATTGCTGTAGAATTTTCGCATAGTATAAAATTAAGTATAAATTAAGGGTAGGTTAAAGTTAAGGTATAATTAAGGTAATTAAAAAACACTTTTTGGAGACTAGTTTGAGCAAGGTTTTTAAAAAGTCGTAATATATGAATTGGTGTGTGCGGGCAGGGATTTCAAGGAAGCAGGATGGGACAATGACATGGACAGGGGCAATTACAAGATGTGCCAGGAAAAGATGCAGTTGTGTAGCACAGTAACACTTTGTGGCCAAAACACTCACAGCCTTACATCCTATATTGCTCCATGTACCCGCTCCATGGCCAGTTTCAGACCTCAGCAGCACAAGTTTTGTAGCCAAGCCTGTGCAGCTGTGATAGCAAAATGAACAAAGTATATACATTTCAATGAGTTTTCTGATGGTACAGTCCTACTCTTACATGAATTCTCCATGTCTTCTCATAATCTTAACAATTCTCACATCAAACTACTAAGTTTGCAATTTGTTTTGAAAGGTTGCCAGTATTGGAACATGGGATTTTCTCTGGGAGGACAACAACTCCTCTATTTTCTACTCATTGCCCCACCTCAAGCTGTGCTACTAATTATAGCACTCTGTAAACACCAAAGTTTGGGTCAATTCTGCTTTTCTGTTTTTACATGCAGGATGTTGAAGAAAAATTTACACCTGTTCACAATGTAGCTACAAATCCATCATCTCTTGCCTCATCTGTGTTTTCAGAGATATTTAGCAAAAATCACACATTGCTTGTGCTTTGATGTCCTCTCCTTTTTTCCACTGTCTCGCTTCTGTCTTCCTCAGATCTCTTACTCCAACAATACTCTGGTGATGAGATCCTGATCAAACACCAAGCCCAAAGATTGTTCTGTCCACTTGATTATTAAGGAATGTCTTTACCATTGGAGGCCTTCTGGTGAGTGTTTGCTTGAGGCAGAAACATTATCAGGCTCTGAAAACTATTTTAAGAGACCCATCCCTTACGTACACTTCCTTAATAAGCATGCTTTTTACTAATCATCTGACCTTTTTTCTTGTAGATAATCCATACTATAAAGCTCCTGCTCAGGAATCAGCAAAGGTCCTGACCTCCAGCTAGCCCTTTTCCCATGGAAAGTATCTAACATGTAAAGTATAAAACTGCCTACCAAAAGTACTACTACTGTTCACTGTTTTAAAGGCCAGCAGTCTTCTTCCACCAGGTACAGGCATATTAAGTCAGGCTTAAAATTTTGTATCCTCAGTCAGTTGCGCAGAAAATACTTTCTTTAAGGTATTAATGTGAGCTAAGCTGGAGATATAACTCAATGGTAGAGTAGTTGCCCAACCCATGAACAAGGTCCTGAGTTGAATCCTCAGCTATGAAAAGAAAGGAAGGAAACAAATAAGCAAGCAAGGTGGGACTTGTACAGGTGGTAAATTTTACTGAATACCAAAAACTTTATGGCTGCACAAGCCAATGGAATCCCAGTTAAAGAGTCTCCTCTGGAACTACTATCAAGTCAGAATTTTGCCTACAAAATGTTAGGTACTGAGGGGATATGGCCCTTGTCCAGATTTGAGGTTCTATCCCCATGTGTACTCTTACCTGGAGTGAATGAGTCTCTGTTCAGTATCTCAGTCTGCTACAGAAAGTTTTAGTAAAACTGGCACTTCTAGAGTGTAAAGACCAACTGGAAGAATGACTTGTTGCTTTTATCATGGACCCCAATTATAGATGGACGAAATTTAGATCATTATGTTAATTGTCAGATTAAGATACACACATATGCTGCATCTGAAATTTAGATTCCCCACTTTGAGAGGAGTAGCCTGAAATTCCAAAGATCCTCAACCAGGGCTTTTCAAGTCATATAAAATCTCTTTGTCATTACAGAACTTTATACTCATACATATAGCTTATAAAACCCTCCAAGGTTCTTTCTACTTTCTGATCTTTATGTCTTTATTGTGACCTATCAGCTGAGGGTTCATTTGGTCACTTCAGATGGAAATCATGAATTGACAAAGGGCAGTTCCCTTGACGTTAGTGGTTCTGGGGTTTGAGTGCCAGTGACTCTAGGCTGATAGTGCTATAGCCCTTGGTGGTTATAGCACCTTATTGGCTCCCCAGTTGCTGAGGCTTGGAGCCCTATTGGTATCTTTCTGGAGATTTTCCAGACACTCTGCTGCTTCAGTGAGGCTTTCAGTGCTGGGTCACTGGAGATTTATGTTGGTTGCTGTCAATTCCCCATAGTCACTGCGTATGTTGGTCTCTTCCACTGGTACCATTGATCTCCACCAGCTGCTTCTAGACTCTGCCGCCAGTTTCTGGAATTTTTCAAGGATAATAACCTCTTGTGTTACAAATTCTTTTCAGTGCAACTCACAGAGACTCTACCCAAGATAAGAATTATAAGTAGGCAATAGGACCACTCAAGTGAGGTTTTACTGGGGATTGAGCTGCAGCACAAGGAAATAGTAGGCGGGAGGCCGTCCTTCTGAACTGTCCAGAGGAATGTGATGTTGATGTACAGAAAAAGTGTCCCACACATGTGCTGTTTTATATATCTCACGGACCTGTTTGAGGACTTTCAAAGTAATGACAGAGGGGGACAGAGTCATCTACAGGTTACAGGGCAGTCATCTGAGACAGGTCTGTGTTTGAAGTCAGCTTCCAGCCAAGGCCACTGTCTCTCTGAGGGACAGGATGGGGAGCGTCTAGGACAGCCTCTATTGTCATGGCCCAGAGACCCGAGGGTGAAACAGCTGCTTGATTGATAGCTTCTGCACTGCTATAAAAATGAGGGACAGTATGACTGGCACCTCTTTGGAGGAGTTGGAGACATGCTGATCATGGCCCATTGAGGTTTGAGGATTTCAGGGTTATAGTCAGTGAGCCTGGTCCTTCCCCAGTCTTTGCCCTGTTAGCTGCAGTCTTCTAGCTGCTCCCCTCCCATGGAGGAGGAGAGGAGCATCAGCTGTCTGCCAATCAGAGGGTCCTGTCAGTGGGCCCTAGAGGATGGGCACTGAAGTAGCGCCAGAGGGAGAGAAGACACTGAGACTAGTCACCTCAAGTTATCCAGAAGGAGGGGAGGGAAAGCAAGGGGAAGCACATGGCGGCTATCAGTGGGGCTGTGTGCCCTTCTGGCTGTCAGAGGGAAAAGGAAAGGGTTCATTTCTTTTCTATCTCACAAGCAGCATGATGTTTTGTGGGTATTTGATCAAAAAATAATGGTAACATGATCAAGTTTCCAGCAAGCTAGACCACAGAATATAGCCAGAGAACTGGCATATCCATGAGGCATAACAACAAAGATTGATATGTTTCTATACTAAAGATGACCAATATCTGGTAACGTCTATAAATTAAAATGGGGAAAATGTTTTGATAAAATCAAGAGCTACTAAAACATACTTTGATTTATTCTAGTAAGAAGACAAACCGAATAGGCATAACCAGAGCCTCTACTGATTTTGTTTCCAATAATCCACCAAAATTCTTCAAAACTTATAGTGGAAGCCAAGCCATGCTATGAAATTAATCACCAGCTATACATCTTCCAGGTAGAACTTCCAGAGTCATAGTGCTCCTGTCCATGCCCTACTTTTCCAGAGAAGGAGAGTGCAAAATGACCTCCACTTGGGCTGGGATTCAGCTCAGCGGCACAGCACCTGCCTGGCAAGTGTAAGGTAGTGAGTTCGATTCCCGGTACCCCCAAAAAATAAAAAAAATAAAAAAATAAAAAATGACCTCCACTTGATTCTTCCTAAAATTGCAGCCCTTGGTTTTTAAGTCAGGGAAAATGTGTTGGAATTCTGTCAGTTTCCTAAAATACCCTTTCCAAATTCACTCTGAATCTCAGGATATAATCTTAAAGTGGAGTTTTGTTTGTTTGTTTTTGAGAAGGGGGGTATTCTACTGTGTCTACCATGAAATAAACTTAGGCCAGAACTTCATTTATCACCTGAATTCTATAATGATCTTTTACTCTGACCAGCTAACTACAATGGAATTCCCAAATCCCAGGGGCAAGTGATAATGTTAAGTCAGTATCTACTATTTCCTGAATTAAATGTTTCCCTTTCTTCAGTGCTCAAATATTCAGGTTAATGGCTGACAGCCCCACTAGGAAGAACAAGGCAGGAGGTTCACAGTATGCCTCTGTAGTGTTACGGCAGATTTCCCCTTACAGACACTAGCCTCCCCTTCATTGGGTGATGTTGGGTCTGTGAACTCAAAATTCTCTAGCTCACTGGCTCCACTGAGGCCTCTGTTCAGCAGAACTAGAATAGCTTTTGTTAAATAAATCAAGACACACCTTAATTGGCTGTCTATTTCATTCCTAGGGATCCCGTGATTAATTAACCACAGCTAGAGATTTCTGCTACTGAAGCCATTCCCTGATTCCTGAGTGTAGCATCTGCCTATTAAAACAATACCCACATTGCTTCAGACTGTTAAAAGTCATCACCTGGGCCAGAGCCCAGTTGGCTTCTTATATCCCCACTGAGATCAGGAATACCATTTTTATTGTAGCTTCTTCCACAAGCGTTCTCAGCCCAGAAAAAAAAATAGAGCCAGTAGAGCGCTTTTAGATATTTGAGTATTTCCCTTTTCTCTCTATTTGTATACGCAAGGGAAAGAAGTCTTTAGGGCCCTGGCAGGATATAGGGGTGAAACGCATGATCCATTTAATCTATTTTCTTATCTCCCAAAGTCTTCAAATTCTTTCCTCTAAATTCTGCCAAGGAGACCTTTTCTGGTCTTTTATTTCACTATGTGAGGTCAATAGTGGGTTCCTATTTGCTTTAGTAAACCTAGAAAACTATTAAAACAGCAGCCCACGGTCTGAGTCATTGCACTGCATGCAGTGTGTCTTAGGAATGAATGTGGGACAACGAATACAGCTCATTTGTAAAATGAGTTTAAAATATATATGATGCTTATCCTGCTCCCCCCACTCTGAGACATTTAGAATGGAATCTCTGGGGCTAGATGAAGCACATGCATTTTTTAAAAATCTGCCCAAGTGATTTTGATCTAGAGTGATCAGCTGCAGAACTACTGTAGATGTTCTCATCTACTCCTAAGGTTTCTATCGCCATGTCTGTCCTATGCTAATAACACACATTTTATAAATCTTTCTAAGATCTGACTCTCAACTTCAGCCCCCAAGATAATATTTCAATTTGCCCCCTCACCTCAACTTTCTGAGAAGCTGGTGGCTTATGCAATTTAAAACTATCAAATATTTCCACCCTTACCATGTGCCAGGAAATACACCAAGCTGAGAGTAAATAAACCACTGCTGGTCTGGATTTTCTTTGTGTTCACAATTAATTACCCATTGAGGGTTTCTTTGGTACCACTGCCATTTTGAGCTGGGTCATTCCTGGTTGTGTTGGTTCTTTATGAATTGTTAGATATTTAGTAACATTCCTGACATCTCCCTGCTGGATGCCATTCACATCTTTGCTTTACCATCACAACCAAAAACCAAGACAGAGATTGCTCAATGTCCTCTGAGGGTCAAAACTGCCCTTCATTGAGAATCATTGGCTTATGGTTATCTCTACATAAAGGTTTCACAAGAACCTACATTTTAACATCTTACTAAATGTACTCATTTTCTCTTCATTGTTTCTAATCTTAGGTGTTGCTACCATTATTAATACTTCTTCAGTTGAGAAATCTCCCTTTCCCAGGACCACTGAATATTCTTGTGTAGCTGACGTGCTCCAGGCAGGAGCAAGATTTCACATTTGCCTTGAATGTTACAATCCTTAAGTCTCTTTAAAAACATGACTTTGTGTCTCTTACACCATTGACTGAATGAAAATATTGGGTCAACTGTCTAAATATAGACTGGTGTTTCGGATTTGCCTGATTGCGCTCTCCTGATGTATTTAACTTTTTGTGCTATCCCCACTCTACCTTTTCCCCCTATAAACTAGAAGTTACATCCAAAAGCATGATTAGATAAAGGTCAATTATTTCATGTGATTGTAATACATTAGCTGACACAATGCGTAGTGTCTCATTTTAGTTATAAGTGTCCTGTCCTGATTCCACTATTCTAAAGTGGATAATCATTGCATCTTGTGAACATCCACTGCAGCATAGCCTTTCAGCTGAGGTTTCAGCATCTATCACTGTTTATTACCTACTCAAACTTAACTGCAGGAACTATGAAATGGTCCTTTTCTGGAAATCCATTTTTGAAACAATTTGAGATGATAAATAGACATCTGAATTGGATATATCATATAGTTCATAAGTAGCCATGTCTTAAAGTGAGGGCTAGAGAGTTAAATTTGGAAGTCATCAGCATATGGCTGGCATGTACTATCCAGAGACTAAACCCAACCTTGAAGGGGAGAAAAGTGTCCAGAAGAAAGCATGAAGGTATCCCAGCTATAACTAAATGAAGAAGAGACAACCGAGGCTCAGAAAGTAGGAGCTGCCTGTTTCAACAACCTCCTGACCTTGTCGTGTTCTCCCAGTTCATTTTACTGTCTCTATCTTGCCCCTTCTAATTCAGCCTTCAGGAGATATGAGATAAAGTTTCTACAAATTAAATCTATGAAATCAGTTCCTAGATTAAAACCTTTCAAGGAGTGTAGCTCAGTGGCAGAGTATGTTTTCAGCGAGTGAAAGGCAGTACCCCCTCTGTGTTGCTCTAAATATAAAGTCTCAGTCTACTCTCACTGCATGAGACTTTCTAATATAACCCATTCAATTCCCACTTACGTCAAAAATATAACAAGAATTCTACTCCTTTAACTACCCATCTTAAAACTGTGAGAGTTCTACTTTACCTATAGAAAAGAGGCAGGAGGACCTGTTAGTGACTGTTTCTCAGTGAAACAATCATAACTGGTGAAAGTTATTTTCAAAAGCAAAACGTTTAATGTTTCTGAAAATTGTCTTATATACGTATTTCATCTTAAAGGCAAAACAGTTATTCAGAAAATCTATTAAATATGAATAATGACAGTGTCTATATCATCTGACCTACTCTTTCCCTCCTTGTTTCCAGCTGAGCCTGAGGGAAGCTCCATTTGTGATGCTGTCACCAAGTTGAGGTGTCCTCTCTCTTCAGTTGGCAATCCAGAGATAATGGGAGGGGCAGGCCACCAACATCTTTTACACTCTGTAGCTCCATATTGCAGAGACTAAATTCTAATGAGTACAGTTGAGAAGCCACAGACCTCCTTCTCTCCATCACTCTCTACACTTAGGTAGAGGCTCTCTCCTAAGAATAGTATAGCTCACAATACTGGTGTCTCGATCATCCTCACCCAGCATTACTCATATGATGAAAGCCAAATGCTAGAAGCTATGAGTTAAAATAAAGACATTCTAATAAGCACATAAAAAGATGATCACTATTGCTAGCTACTAGAGAAATAAAAAAACACAATGATACAATTTCACATCACTTAAGATGACTATAAATGTGATATAGTAACAAATGTGGGGAAGCTGGAACCCTCACAAACTGCTAGTGAAAATTTAAACAGGAACATTTTGGAAAAGATGATAACTGTTCTTCAAAAGGCTATATATCTTTAATATTACTATATTCCCCCAGAATTTCACCCTAGTTATCAAAAGAAATCAAACATATATACACATAAACTCTTATACATGAATATTCAGAGCAGCATTATTCTTAATAGCAAAAAAATAGAAAAAAAAATAAAAAAAATAAATGTCCATAAACCAATGAATGAGAAATAATTAAAATGTACCTAGCCATACAGTGGAATAATAGTCACTCATAACTGAAGTATAATACAAGCTACAACATGGATGAACCTTGAGAACATTATGCTAAGTGAAGGAAGCCAATCATAAAAGGTCATATAATTGATGATTTCATTTATAAGAAATGTAGAGAACAGGAAAATCTATGAAAACAGATTCGTGGTTGGCTAGGAATGGGGGTGGGGAAAGGGAAGTGACATCCAATGGATAGGAGGTTTTTTTAAAGAGATGAAAATGTTCTAAAATTGTAATGGTGGTATACGTCTGTAGATCTGTTTATGATTGAATTATAAAATTTAAATGGATAAATTATATGATGCATGAATTGTATCCCAATAAGGGTGTTATGAAATTATAATCAGTGCCTTCCTGTACCCAGCAGAGAACCCTTGAGAGTGGAAGCCATGCCTCGCTCTATCTTCTTTGTTTATCGTGGAAGTCTAGTGTAGAGCCAAAGAGTGTGGATTTTTAGAATTAGGTCACCTTGCGTCTGGGTCCCAGCACTATGATACACCAGTTTGCGGTTTTGGAAAAAAGTCACTCACATTTTCTATGTCTTATTTTCCTTACTTAAAAAATGAAAGTGATAGAATTAAAATCTTGGCATTGTCAAAATCATTCAACAAGATAATACATGAAAAGAACTTAACTAAAATGCTTGGAACACAGGGAGTTACCAAGAAATGGTACTTCTCCTTTAGAGCAGGTGCTCAGTGAACATGCTGAAGAACAGAAAGCAAAATGATGTGAGCAAGAGGGCTTGAGGAGAAGATCTCAGAAACCTCTGTGTACACTGCGACTTTGTACCTCATGCGGACAGTGTAAGTAGGAAGTCCCTAAATATCCTCGAGTTGGGGAATATAATAAAAAACTTTTGTCATAGAGTTTTATTGTAATTGTGAATTAGAGTCCTTTAGATAGAGGTGTTATAAGCAAAAAAGAAAACTAGGATAAAAAATGAATTGTAATTTCTGCCTGAAATAAACAAGCCCTTTCTCTCCAAGCATAGTGTAACTGGAAAGCTTAAATTACATAACAGGTATGAAAGAGTCTTGGAAAACATACAAATGAAAATGATGGCTTTTATTAAATTATTAACTATAGGCAATAGCAGTAACAACCCTACATACATATTTATTCAGATATTAATGAATGAAGCATGAAGCGGGGTGTGAGAAAGAAACTTCATCAGAGGAATTTTATTGGGAATTCTTGTAGGATTGACACCTGCGGGGGCGGGGGGCAGGGAAGGAAGCAGAATTGTGTGGAGGGAGAATGTGGGGTGTGATTCAAGCACCCAAAGCCCTTATTTGATTGCCATAATGCTCTGAGCTGAAACAACTCTCAGAGTCATCCCCCCTGACAAATATGACAAGAGGTATCTACACCTTAAATTTGGCCCAGTCAGCTTACTTTTCAACAAAGGGCAATTCACAGAAAGGCTAACAGCTGAGTGCTGCTAGATGGACACCATTCTTACCAGGTGAGGAGGTACTACTTATTCTTGCCAGACAGAGAGTTTGGGAAACACAATACATCATCCCTGAAGATATAAAGTGGAGGGTTGACAGTCATAGTATAAATTCTTCCCAAAGGTATCCAAATTGGATATCAGGTCAATTTTTTTTGTCTTACTTATTCAATTCATTAACACACACACACACAATCAGTGACTAAATTAATTTCATCTATATCTATAATTAACAATTTGTAACAGGAAAGACTTTATGTAATCAAGATTGTTGAAAACTGGTCAAGATATCTAAATGTAATAATTATATCATTTTTATATGCTGAAAAGATTTCCTTTCATGGAGTAAGTTCATTAGGACAGTCTGGTACAGAGTAATTAGTGATATATCAGATGTGTATTTCTATTTTTAGTGTCATTAAGTTTTTTAATATTAAAGTGCATATCTGCTAAAACTGCTTTAAAATCATTAGAATGGAAAAATAATGCAAGTTTTGAAATATTGTAGTAATAAATCAAGTACATCTGAGGCACATGGAAATTTGATTATATCATGAGGGAAACTAATTTACTTTTGACACACAAGTCTTCCAGATTCCTTGAATAGCAAAAGTAGACTGACATTTTGGTCCATTGAAGTTATTCATTGCAACTGCTGTTTGAAATGTTTAAAAAGTCAGGATGAAATACACTTTTTTTTCAGAAGCATAAAAACAAAACTTTTAATTCTTGAGAGTTTTTCTTTTCCACTTCTAATGATTTTTTCTTCGTTCTGGGATTTTTAAGTGTTTAGAATTACTGAATCTAAAAATAAGACAAAGGGTGAGAACAAACTTACAGGAAATGAAATGTTACTGAAATTCAGTACAAATTTGTTACTAGTCTTTAGTATCAAGTATCTTAAAAATATTCAATTTTATTATTCTTAAAATGATGTTAGAGCCCCATGAAGGGCAGCCCCTCCCATCACCATTGCCACCTCTGTGACCCAAGTGAACCACAGGAAGGCCCAGAGAATGGGCCCTCCCCTTGTTGCTGCCACACCTGAGATGAACTGCTCAGGAAGGTCCAGAGACCACAGGGAATGCCAGTGATATAGTAGGGTCCAAATCAGGGCACATAGGCTGGACAGGCAGGACTAGTGATGTGGAAAAGTCCTAGCCAACAGGTGATTAGTTAGGTGAACCAGCACTGTGCTTGGGGACAAAGGCACATAGAATAGAAGCAACTAGGTAGGGCTGCCCCTGTTCTTTTTTTCTTTATCTTTTTTTTTCTCATGTTTTTTCTTTCTTCTAAATGGCTGGGAGGAACTCCAGCCACAGATAATTAATCCCATCCCCCAAACCCAGAGAACAGGTTCAGATAATCCTTTGCTTATTCCCCCATTCTTTCTCTTCTGCCCTCTTTTTTAATTTACCAAAGTTTGTGTGATCATCCTTTGTCCTCCAGCCTTGCTTCTACTTTATTTTCAGCTATCTTTGTTTTAACCACTATTCTTCTAAAATCTTCTCACCACAGGATAAATCACTCTACCAAGAGGAAACACATTAAGTTTAAGCTCCCAGTTTATGATCAGTTTAGCTATACAATTGTATATTTTACTGCCACTTTTTTTTTTTTTTTTTTTTTGGTACTGAGAATCAAACTAAGGACCTTGTACTTGCCAGGCAGTGATGTGCTACTGAACTATATACCCAGTCCACTCCTCTGATTTAAGCTTTAAAATTTATAGCTAGCACAGCTTCTCAGTTTCTAAACTGTGCTTGATGCTACTGTTATTGCTAATTATACTACTTTAGCTAGGATGTCATATCTGTTGTAATCAGTTATGCTCCCTTCTATGACAATATTGGGATGCTCTGGGGTAAAAACCTCAAAACAGCCCAGCACCAAAGAACTGAAGACTGAGCCAAACAGATACCAACATCTCACTCTGAATTAACTAGGAAGGTAGGATCTGGGAAGAGATAGAAGCCAAGAACCTTCTACACACAGAAGACATCTCAAGGAGAAGAATTTTCCTAGAAAGGACTTGATACTAGTGATATAGCTACCTACTAAAATAATTTACAAGGATCAACACAAAAAAACAAAATAAAAATATTTGAAATACAAAATGACAAGACACAGAAGCAAGATGTAATGTCAGAACTCCAGCCCACCCAGAACAAGTCCAGGAGACAGCGAAATAGAAGAAAATGGAGGAAATACACCTGAAATTCCTGAAATGATAGTAAAGAAACAAACCCGTGAGGCTAAAGAAGAAATCAGATAAGAAATAATCTCTCAGGTAAAAAAAGAAATGTCAACATTCATAAGGGAATTGCTCAGCAATCTAAAGTACAGAGAGATTAAAAAACTAGATGATGATAGGAAAAGGATGGAAACTGTAAAAATCAACATAGAAAAGAAATAGAATGCATGAAATGGATTTAAACAGATAACAAAGAAATTAGAAATTCCATCAAAAGTTGGCAAACTTTCATTTGAGTGAAACAGAAGATAGACTTTCAGACCTTGAAGACAGGATAATGGCTAGCAATCCCAAAAGGAAAGAACTCTTTAAAATAACAAGGAATCAAGAAATAACAATTTAACAGCTAGAAGATGACACAAAGTAAAACAACTTAAGTGTGATAAGTGTCAGTGAAAAAGCAGGAGGCAACACAAATGACATAAAAAGTCTCTTTGCATAAGTAATAGCAGAAAATTTCCCAAACATGAGAACAGAATCTGACATACAGTTAAATGAGGCATATAGAACTCCAATTAGCTATGATCAAAATAAATCTATACCCAGACTTATAATAATCAAGATCCCAGAAATTCAGCAAAATTTCAGAATTCTAAAAGCTGTTAAAGAAAAGAAACAGATCACCTATAAAGGAAAGCCCATCAGAATCATGGGAGGCTTCTCAACACAAACCATCAAGTCAAGAAGAGCTTGGAGTGAAATATTTGAAGCCCTGAAGGAAAACAACTTTCAACCCAGACTGACATACGTTACAAAACTATTTTTCAAAATTAATGGAGAAATAACATACTTCAATGACAAAAAACAACTGAAGAAATTCATGACCACCAATCCAACCCTACAAAGAATAGTGAAAGATATTATACACAGAGATAAAAATGACCACAATTTCAAGAACAACTGAAAGAAACCACCAAGCATGGCCAAGCAATTACACAGAGCAGAAAAAGCAGGTAATGAACAATGGGAAAATAACATGACCAAGCTAAACCAATACATATCAGTTATAACCATCAATGTAAATGGATTCAATTCACCAATCAAAAGAAACAGCTGGCAGAATAGACCAAGAAACAAAATCCAAAAATATGTTGTACAGAAGAAGCACATTTACTCAAAAAGAAATTCATAGACTAAAAATCAAAGGATGAAAAATAATACTCCATGTAACAGGAGCCCAGAAAAAAGCAGGAGCAGCTATTCTGTTTCTGAACAATGTGAACTTCAAATGAAGAATGATCAAAAGAGAGAGAGAAGGTCATTACATGTTTGTTAGAGGAAAACTTCAAGAAGAAGCAATAACAATCATAAATATATATGCACATGACTATATAAGACAAATATTAACAGACATGAAAAGTCAAAGAATAACACAATCGTAATGGGGGACCTTATTACCCCAATGGCACAAACAGATCAACTAGACAAAACAAATCAGCAAAGAAATAGGAGAAATGAACCAAATCTGTGAATAAATGGATTTAGTAGAGGTTTACATAGTGTTGCACCCAACAACATCAGATACACATTCTCCTCAGCTGCACATAGGATATTTTCTAAAATAGACTATATCCTAGCCCACAGAACACACTTAAGTAAATGAAAAGAACAGAAATTATCCCATGCATATTATGTGACCATAGTGCAATGAAATTGGAAATTAATGGCAAAAGAAAACATGAAAGTCCATAAACACATGGAAATTAAATAATACCCTCCTGAACAACCACTGGGTCACAGATGAAATTAAACAATATCTACAATTAAACAAAAATGCAAATACAACAAAGTGGAGCCGGTGGGATGCCATTAAAGCAGTCCTAAGAGGGAAATTTACAATGGTGAATTCTCACATCATGAAAACAGAATGAGAACAAATAAACAACCCAATGTTGCACCTCAAGTGCCTCAAGAAAAAGAAGAACAAATCAAGCCCAAATCCCACAGAAGTAGGAAATTATAAAGATCAGGAGAGAAATTAACACAATTGAGACTAAGAAAACAAGACAGACAATTAATGAATTGAAGAGTTGATTCTATAAAGAAAAAATAAAATTGATAAACCCTTAGTTAACCTTATTAGAAAAAGCAAAGAAAAGACTCAAATTCATGCATTGAGGAATTAAAAGTGTGAAATCACTATAGATCCTGTGGAAATTCAGAAGATCATCAATACCCACTTTCAAAATCTTTACT
The DNA here is from genome assembly GCF_000276665.1 of Chinchilla lanigera. NCBI lineage: Eukaryota > Metazoa > Chordata > Mammalia > Rodentia > Chinchillidae > Chinchilla > Chinchilla lanigera. The sequence continues at coordinate 25,242,806 of NW_004955424.1, forward strand.
ATCACAGGATGGAAAACACAGAAGAAATGATTCCTAGTTATGTATAAATTACCAAATCTAAGTGAAGAAGACATAAAAATTGTGCATAACCCATTATCAGTTAATAAACTTGAAAACGTAATTAAAAACTTACCAACAAAGAAAATCCCAGGTCCTGATGGATTTACTGCTGGATTCTACAGGAAATTTAGAGAAGATTTAGTGTGAATACTCCTCAAACTCTTTAATGAAATTTAAAGGGAAGCAATACTCCCTATCTCATTCCTGGAGGCAAGTATTACACTGATACCAAAACCAGAAAAGGACCCAATCAAAAAAGAGAACTATGGGTCAATATCTCCAATGAACATAGACGCAAAAATCTTCAGTAAGATACTAGCAAACTCAATGCAGCAAACCATCAAGAAGATAATACACTATGATCAAGTGGAATTCATCCCAGGAATGCATGGATGGTTCAACATACATAAATCAATAAATGTAATATACCATTTCAACAGAGCGAAAGGCAAAAATCACATGATTATCTCAATACATGTAAAAAAGCTTCTGACAAAGTCCAACACTCATTCATGATAAAAATGCTACAGAAAATTGAAATAGACAGTCTTTACCTCAATCTGATAAAAGTCACCTCAGACAAATCAAGAGTCAACATCATCCCAAATGGACAAAACTGAGAGCTTTCACTCTAAAATCAGGTACAAAACAAGGATATTCATTATCACCACTCCTATTCAATATACTTCTGGAAATATTAGCCAGAGCAATTAGACAAGAGAGAAATAAAAGGAATAAGGATAGGAAAGGAAGAAGTGAAATTATCATTATTTGCAGATGACACGATACTCTACATAGCCAACTCTAAAAAGTCCACCAAAAGACTTCTAGATTTAATAGCCAAATTCAGTAAGGTAGCTAGATGCAAAGTCAACACTTAAAAATAAATACCATTCCTGTACACAAGCAACAAATTTACAGAGAGAGAGAAATTATAGAACCCACACCCTTCACAATAGCATCTAAAAAAATGAATACTTAGGAATCAATATAACAATGGAAGTAAAAGGTCTATATACTGAAAATTACAGTACTCTGAAAAAGGACATCAAAGAGGATTTTGGAAAATGGAAAGATATTCCTTGTTCACGAATAGAAAGAACCAGCATGGTGAAAATGGCCATAATCCCCAAATTGTTATACAGATTTAATGCAATCACAGTCAAAACACCATTAACAGACCTCACAGAACTACAGAAAATATTCCTAAAATTCCTCTGAAACAGAAGAGACCCAGAATAGCAAAGGCAATCCTAGGCAACAAAGGCAAGGCAGGAGGCATCACAATCCCTGGCTTGAATTTTTTTTTTTTTTTAAGAAGAAAAACAGTCACCGGTTTACTTTCAATGTAGTGCTGTTGAGATCAGTTTGGTACTGAGTAAACAGTCTCTCTATAACAATATGAAAGTTGAACTATCAGCACAGGGAATCTGAGTACTAAAGAAACTTTTCTTTTTTTTTTTTTTTTGGTTTTGGTTTTTCTCTGGTACCAGGAATCAAACTCATGACCTTGCATTTGTCAGGCAGGCACTGTGCTGCTGAGCTAAATCCTCATCCCCTAAAGAAACTTTAATAGGCCAAAAAGTAAGTAATACTATGTCAAAGAGAATTAGTTTCTTTCAAAATTGTTTTTCTTTTTCCCTTATTGGTGAATGTTTGTCTTCAATAGACAGCAGAAATAAAACCTAGACCAAAAGATGTTCTCATAGGTGGAGCATTACACAGTTGCCCAGACATGGCCAGCTCGCTTTTCCGAGGGCAAAAGGCATCTTCCCAGAGACATCTCTCACCAAAACACCAGACATCCGGGTCAGGTATATTGGAGACCCTACCAGCTAAGACAGAAGTTCAAACAATGGGGTATCAAAATACAGAAGATGAAAAAAAAAAAAAAAAAAAACAAAATACAGAAGATGCTGCTTTGTACAACAAAAAGCACCCTTTTGCCCTCAAAAGGAGAAGGCATCTAGACATTTTTTAAATCATAGTTTTCATAATGGTAAAACGGAAAGCTACTTGTCAAGTTTCTCAGGAAGTGTCCTTCTCACCAAGTGGATTGACCAGTCCACTTCTGCTGGGCAATGCTTTCATTTAGTGCTTTCTCTTGCTCTTGACACAAGAATCCCCTCCTCTGGGTGAATTTCCTCCAAGACACAAGGAAACAAGCATGTTGTTGTCATCAGTGGACGTACAGGAGCCCAGCAGCAGGTGCTGTGGCTGCACAAGGAGCAATGTCTGATTTTCACAATCCTTTCATGGATACCAAAACCATGAATAAAAACAGATCCTAAAAGAAGCCACATTTTATCTCTGATGCATCAAGATATTTAACATTAAGTTATATATATGCCAGAGACAAAAGAAACTAGTCCTTGTTTAGAAGCCTGACTTGAAATTATACTATAAAGCTACTGTGATAAAATCAGCATGGTACTGGCAAAAAAACAGACCTGAGGACCAGTGGAACAGATTAGAAGAAGCAGACCCAACTCCAAATACACTTACCCACCTAATTTTTGACAAAGGGGCCAAACGTTCACTGGAAGAAAGATAGCCTCTTTAATAAATGGTGCTAGAAAAACTGGCTCTCTACATGTGGAAGACTAAAACTAGACCCATGTCTATCACCATGTACTAAAGTCAAAATGGATCAAAGCTCTAAATTTTAAAAGAGAAACAATCTACTGGAAGAGAAAGTAGGTAGAAATCTTGAAGACATAGGTGTAGGCAAAGAGTTCATAAACAAAACCAAAATTGTATGGGAAAAACTTCAAAGAATCAACAACTGGGAACTCATTAAAAAGCTTTAGGGGGCCAGGAATACAATACAGTGGCACTGGGCCTGCCTGACAAGAGCAAGGTCCTGAGTTCAATTCTTGATATCACCTCTCAAAAAACCCTAAAACCTAAAACTGAAACTAAAACTAAAAAGCTTTTGCACATCAAGAGAAATCATAAAAAGAGTGAAAGGACAGCCCACAGATTGGGAAAAAGTTTTAGGTAATTGTCCTTCAGACAAAAGACTTATATCCAGAACATATAAAGAATTAAGAAAAAGCAGAACCCCCCAAATCCAAAGACCCAATCCAAAAAATGAGCATCTGTGATGAACACACTTCTCAGACAAAGAAATATAAGAGGCAAATAAACAAATGAAAAAATGTTCAACATCATTAGTCATTTGAGAGATGTAAATTAAAATAACACTGAGATTTCCTCTCACTCCAGAGAGAATGGCTATCATCAAGAAACTAACCAATAACAAATGCTGGCAGGTCTGTGGTGAAAAAGGAACACTTCTCCACTGTTGGTGGGAGTGAGACTGGGGCAACCACTGTGGAAATCAGTCTAGAGATTCCTCAAAAAGCTAGGAATAGAGGTTCCACTCAACCCAGCTATTCCCCTTCTAGGTATATTCACAGAAGAATGAAAAACATCTTACCACAGTGATATATATGCACCCATGTTTATAGTAGCAGAATTTGTAATAGCTAAATCCTGAAAACATCTCAAATGCCTGTCAACTGAGGAATGGTTAAAAACGAGGTGGTCTTTTTATACAATGGAGTACTACTCAACCATAAAGGATAAACTTTGAGACTGTTATAGGTAAATGAATGCAACTTGAGACCATACTCATTAGTAAAACAAATCAGATTTGCATGTGTAAACATCATATTGTCTCCCTGGTGCGAGAAATTGAAAGAGTAAATGAGGTCTAAAAACTACAATACATATTGTGAAATAGGAAGAAATATTTAAAAAGGAAGAAGGAACTAGGATGGGTAAAAGGAGAAAGGAAGGGAAAAGAGAGAAAAAATACAAGTTAGTTATACTACTAATGTCTCTTTGTTCATAGAAAAGAAAGGTTCAAACTAATATCAATTGGAGAACTTTTATGCCCATATCTTGAACTCTGAGTAACTACTTTAAAGATAATAATATGCAATGTATTAATCATCTTGTTATGAAAGTTTATTTTATCTTTTTAAAATAAAAAACAATAAAATGATGTTAATGAAGTGTTTGAAACAGAAGCTCCACAGATGCAGGGGGAACTTGTATAAATAGGTAAAACAATTCATAATTATTTACTCAAAGGTAAGTTCTTTTAGCTTCAGTGGCTGTGTTACAGTTCAGATTCTCAATCTACATAGTATCATCTAGGTTTTATCATAGAGATAAACTGAAGACAATTATGGTGCCTTAGAGCAGTGTCCTTTCAATATTTTTAATCAAATTAAAATTGTAAGCTACATATATTTTTGTTGTTATCTAAAACTTTTTATTATAAGTTTAGATAGTTCCAAAGAACATACTTATAGCATATTGTAAATATTTCACTTCTTCATAAAACTGTTACTTTACTCTTTAAAGTTGAAGTGTAATCTAAATACCATGGTAATTTGATGCCCACTGTTTCAGAGTAATGCACACTAAATGCTATGTAACAAATGAACCCACAATTTTAGTACCTTAATATAAAAAAGTTTATTTCCCTCTCAAATCAATTGGAATCAAATCAATTGGATCATAGCTTCTTTCTACCTTGCATCTTTATCATTCCGAGGGTCTCAGAATTCTTTGATTCAAGCCAGTAGACAAAAAATGGTGTATCAAGTATGGAAGGTTTTTATGAGCTACTCACATTACATTGGCTACAACTCAGTTGTTTAGCTATATCAAACTGCAAGCAAGGCTGGAAGTATGGTTTAGCTAGGGGCCTAGGAGAAAGAGAAAATTAACTTGATAAATACATAACAGTCTCTGCACTACCTTGCTTTTCTGCACCAAATGTTCTTTTTCTGATGCTTAAAAACATGTCTCTCCTTCCTAAGGTGGAAAATCCAACGTTTTGTCATTGCCTGGATCTCAGATTCCAGGATCTGCCACTGATACACATCCTGTTCGTTAGAATCAGGATTTAGACCACTGGGTGATCTTCACAGGGTGAACTCATTTGCGTATCTGTTGGGGTTAGTCAACTTTCCTACTCTTCTGAATTTGTACTGCTTTTCCATCTCAAGACATTAGAAGACAGTATGTTCTGGTTGTGTCTTCTACCAAATTATGCACATTAAAGTAAGACACATGCTTCTTTTTGGCTGAATAGTACTCCACTGTATAAAAATACCACATCTTTTTTATTCATTCCTCGGTTGGCCTCTTTTACGTACAGATGGTAAAAGATCAAAAGTCTGAATTGGTAAGGCTACAGGAAAGCAGGAACTCATAAATGGTTGTGGGAGATTGAGCTACTACATCTTTTCAAGAGGATAATCTGACAGTACTGAATAAAATAACAATAGAATGTATACTTTCATCAAAATTTATGTAACAGTATGCTAAAAGGGTAAATTTTACTTTATGTAAACTATGCCTTAATTTTTAAATTTTTGAAGAGTTGATGTCAGTATCCTCAGAATACATTCCATATTGCCTTTATAGAGAATTAGATTTAATATTTTATAAATTATAAGATATATTAAACTAAAAAGGTCAATAGTCAGAATCAATTTTCTTCACTTCTATTTCTTTTTTGGGGGTAGGGACAGGGTCTTAGTATAGTACAGGCAAGCCTTGAGCTCACTATGTAGCACAGGCTGGCCTTGAACTCACAGTGATCCTCCTTCCTCAGCTTCCTAAGCACTGGGATTACAGGCAGGCACCACCAAACCTGGTTGCCATCCTATTTCAAAATGCTTTCACCAACTTGACAGATAATTTCAAACTGACAGTATTTATATATGTAAAAGTCTTTGCTCATGATTTAATTAAAAACTATAGAGTTAATTAAATTGTTATCTAAAAAAATGGAAGATCCTTTACTTTTAAAATATCAGCTAATTATACATCTTTTCCTTGGCATTGTTTTGCTCTTTTCACATATTAGTGTTTCATAGATATCTTTATGTAACAATACTGTACATATACATGTAATTCAATGGGTTTTAGGTATTCAATCATGTTTATTAAAATTTGACCATTTCCATCTACGACATGGACATTTTGTCATTTCCTGTGCCCAAAAACAGTTTTGCACTATTTTGGAGGTACTCTCACATATGGTACTTACTTAAAAGAAGATTCTTTTGTATTGTCTGCTGTTTAAAAGTAGACTGCCTTTTAAAAGTGTTTTACCAATTACACATAACTGTCAACAATACACAGTCTTGCTGATACAACAGGCAATGATGGTAATTTTTATAAACACATTAGAAATGTTTTTGTTATTTTTAACTGACTATAAACAAGGGATGTTCAAAATATGTAGTGAATCTTTAAATTAAAAATTTTATTATACTACATTGCCATTAGTCCTCCCCAGAATACTGCTCCTTACTTTGAACACATTTATCTCACCACTTAATTGTAAACAACTAAGGAATTGATTGAGTCATTGAATTAATGTCTTACATGATTTCTCACATTATTCCTTAGATTTCATATATTTATCAATAGAGAATGCTCATTTACAAATTCAACTACCATGAACAGTGACTTGAAAGTCTTTTTAAGAATTAAGGTGATATCTAAGTAAACTTTTTGGAAATCTTTAAGCCTAATAAGTTAATCATGAGGATTTAGAGGCAAGGAGCTGTGGCTTTGGCTCTTAGTGACATGGAACACTATATCAGTGGTAGTGATGAGTGTCATGCAATGCTGAGAGGAAACAATTGCTATCTAGAAGGCAGCCCCTCACTGGACATCAAATCTTGGACTGAATCTTGATCTTAGCCTTCTAGTCTGTCTAACTATGAGAAATAAATTTGTGCTGTTTACAAGCCACCTAATTTACAATATTTTTGTTATAGCAGTCTGAATAGACGAAGGCATTTAGCAAATGCCAAATAACATTTAGCAAATAGTTAATGAACGCTTACAATAAACCAGGAAGTACCTTAAATAACTGGAGAGAGCAATAATTTTGACAGGATAAGAAAGGTTTCCAAGAAAAGACAACACTTATGGGTACTGGAGGAAGGGTAGAGGTTCCATGGGGAAAGCATGATGGTAGGGAAAGCTGAGTCAGTAAAAACAGCAAAGGTCTTAACTCATAGAAAAATTATAAAGTGCTTAAAGTAAGGGACTTTTAATATTTCTCTTGATCCCTCACTGTGCATGTGGTGGATTTCTTTCCACCACAATACATGTAACATGCCCATCCTTAATAACTTGAGTTGCATGGATGAGCGAGTGTTAATAACATGCCCATGCAGAGATTCTTAAACTTTAGCGTATATCAGAATAATGTGGAAGGATTATTAAAATACAAACTTCTGGGCTCTGTTCCCAAGGTTGATTCTGTAGGTCTGCACTAGAGGCATGTGAGAATAAGAAATATCTTTCCCGGGGCTGGGGATTTAGCTCAGTGGCAAAGTGCCTGCCTGGCAAGCACAAGGTCGTGAGTTCAGTTCCCGGTACCGGAGAAAAACCAAAAAAAAAAAAAAGAAATATCTTTCCCATTACTAGGTTCATGGCTGAGGTCACTGTAACAAAAGACAGATTAACATGAGAAAAGCAAACAAATTTATTTAATATGTTTTACATGACAGGAGAAACTCACAAATGAAGAACCAAAGAACCAGGAAAACTTGTATATTTTTATAACGAAGAGTGGACAGGCACAAGGAAATATGATTAGACAGAATATGACTGAATGGTAGTAAACTAAAAGGGAATTTAGTAAGTCCTATTCAGATCCTTCTTTGTGTTCCTGTGTCTTCAGAGATAAAGCTATTTATTTCCCTGGGTATACAGATGGCACTTTTGACTTGCACATCTTATGACTTGCACTGACAGAAGGGTGGAAAAGGATGGAGTGGGTTTACTTGGTTTGGTTGTTTTCTCAAATGCTAAGGTGTCATATTTTGGGTTATTATATCCTAAACCCCATGAGGGGCAAAAATGTGCGTTTTAGTCAAGTTCCCAGGTGATGCTAACATTACTGGTTTGAGGATCACATTTTGAAAACTATTACTTGGGTTTAATTAGTATCTAGACACAGTTGCAGCATTCCTGTTTTCCCTAATTAGCTAGAATTTTGTGACAAACTCAGGTCCACTTGAGGCCAGTAAAGATCAGAGAAGGCCCATCTTCTTCATCTTTGCACGAACTTTGGCATATTACAGTGTTTGGCAAACAGGGCTTACAAATGTGATGCACTGAATATTGATATCAAATAATCATATGGTAAATATTAATATACTTCTTTAACCATTAGGAAAAGGGAATGGATACCATTCTGGAGTCGGATAATGTGTGTGTATATATATATATATATGGGATTGTCACAGAAAAATTAGAGTAACCAAGTCCACCTGCAAACTACCTTCATGTTTTTGCCTTACATATTTGTGACTACAGTATCCAAAACTGAGTCCACTACTGATTTGAATCTCCATCAATTTACGTATGTCTCTCAAATATGATAATACCTGATTAACAAGGTATGCCATAGAATTACAATACAGTGTATATGATATGTTGACTATATTGTACTGTATTGCATTACTGCATAGAGAATAACTTACAAGTCTATGTGGAGTGCAAGGTGAGGCCAGTAGCGAACAAAGGGAAGTGGGAAAACTTCAGTGCAGAAATGGTACAAGAGTGCAGAGTGTCAAAGTTTTCTCCTGCCGGAGGAAATGTAACTCTAAAGTCGTAGCAGCCTTTCAATAAAGGCAAAATCACCAAAAGCCCAGAAGCCTTTTTGGAGGCCAGGCAGGGCCGGCGCTTCACTTCCGCCCCTGGGGCGAGGGCTCGCTGCCCCTGCAGCGCGGGCTCTCCCGCCAAACCCGGTTTCCGCCCGGGCGCACCAGCGCGGGAGTACGCGTGCGCGGCTGCGCGGTCGGCAAGCTATGGCGCCGACGGAGGCGAACCTGTTGCGTCAGTTCCCGCTGCTGCTGCCCCAGAATCGGGCGAAAACGGTGTATGAGGGGTTCATCTCGGCTCAGGTACCGGCCTGGCTGTGGCTCTCGCCCGGCGCTCCTGGAAGTGCGCGGCGGGCAGGTTCGCGGCGGCCGGGCGCAGAGGGCGGGCGCGGGCTCGGCCTCCCCGTGGCCCGGCCGGGCCGACTCCGCGCGCCGCCTGCGGGGAGAGCGCTCGGGGCGCCTCGCTGTGCGCGCCGGGCGCCCTCGCTGGGTACTGTGAGAGAAATCACGAGGCCAGCTGAACGAGCGACCTCTGCCGCTCGGGGCTTCGCGTGTTTACACGCGCAGCAGTGACGCGCAGGAGTTCGCGGAGCGCCCCGGGAGCAGCGTTCCCGCGGTCTGCTCCCGGCAGGAGTGCCCTGCAAAACGCTTTAGCGTCCTGTAGTTGAGGAAATCCAGGCAGGGAACTCTGCAGAGGCTGCGCGCGTTGTCCACAAGCCTGTCAGATCCCCTCGGCTCAGGCGCATTTCACACTGGGGTTTTTCCCCTCTGCGTTGCACCAAGACGCTCTAAATTAGGATTTTGAGGGTAGACTTGTCTTTTGTGAACAACGCCCCCAACCTCTTGAGACCTTAGCGCGCTCCCCAGGGCGGAAACTCATTAAGGCTGTGGGTCAGAGTCTAGGAATTACGTTTTCAGGTCTCTTCAACATATCTCTCTGTGCCCGTTAACTTATCTAAAGACATGATTTACTTTCACAGGTTTGGAAAAGTTGGAAAAGTATTTACTTTTTGTTTTTCACGAAGTATGTTATACTTCATTTTAGATATTTTAAGGGATATGCTATCTCTATCTGCTAAAGCGCCTTAGAAAATGTGTAGCCATCAGAAATAGATGAGTAATTTTTTAATGACCTTTGCTATAGTTAAAATTGTTCAAATTTAAGCAGCTTACTTAAATCTTAAGCTAAGTACTTCAATATTCTAAAAATATTTTCCATATATTTCACATTTATAGAAAACAAGGATGAACAAGGAATCTGAATATGCCCTTTGCATAAATACAGTGCTTTATATTTGCCCTGTTTGCCTTATTCCGAGTGTAGACTGGATGGGCATGTATACATACTGTTTTTTTGAACCAACTGAAATTAAATCAGAGACAAAGTGCCCCTCTATTCCTAGATGCTTCACCATCATTTTGTAAGAACAAGGACACACTCATGCATCATCACCGTACGATGACTAAAATCAGGCCATTTAATCATAATAAAATACCATTTTCTAACCTAGAGTCCATATTCAAGTTTTATTAATGGACAGTTACATACTTTATACTTATCCCATCCCTCACTATCTAATGTAAAATCCATGTCTGTTCAATCTGGAATAGTTTTCAGTCTGTTTTTGTTTTTTGTGAACTTGACATTACTTTTCTTCTTTACATGCCTGGTGTATTTTGATTGGGTACCAGATGTGAATTCTACCTGTCGAATGCTGTGTATTTTTATTTGCTATTTATTCTTAAGAATTGTGATGGCGCACACCTGTAATCCCAGCACTTGGGAGGCTGAGGCAGGAGGATCATTGTGAGTTTGAGACCAGCCTGGGCCACAAAGTGAGCTCAAGGCCAGCCTGAACTGCATACTGAGACCCTGTCTCAAAAAGACAATAATAATAATAATAATTGTTGTGAACTGCAGTTAAATTACTTGCTAATTTAATCTTTTCAAGGTTTGTCTTTAAGCTTTCTTGGGAAAAACCAAAGCAGTTTTAATTTGGCTGCACCAATGAGTACTCTGAGTACTGTACTTAGTGTACACACTGTATTCCTAGGTTATTTGTACACTCTATTCCTATGATGCCCTAGCATTGAATGGCTTTTCTCACATGCATGTGGTATTAGTTCTCAGCTGAAGATTCCTTGCAAGGAATTCTCTGAAGTTCTCTGAGTTTTTGTATATGTAGTTGTCTCCTCTCCATGCATTCTCTTCTTTTTGGTACTTTACCTAGTGAATTCTACATGTCGCGGCCTCTCCTATCTCTCATCTCTCTTTCCTCAAGTCAAAGAGGATATTTGGCTCTCTTTGTTTCCCTACCCTATCTTGTGTCCTGAGCATTTTCGAGGCAGTAAGGCCGGACAATTACAGAGATTTTGTCATTTGTTTCCTGCCTTACAAGGATCAGTATCCTGTACTGCCTGTTGTTTATTAATATGTGAAAATTCATTGTTTTTTAGTCTAGTTTTTAAGTTAAGGTAGAATACAGCCTACCTTTGTTACTTCCAACAAGCAGAAATTTTCTTCAGTTTCTTGAAATTTTTATTTCATTTTTTACAAAATCTTCCTTTGAAACCAAAGACTGACACCAGTCTTGTTCTGTTGCCATATAAGTTATTTGATCTTTTTCCTGGAGGCCCTGGACATTTTCTTACTGTCCTTTTGAAATTAAATTTTATTTATTTAGGTATGTATTTATTTTTGGCAGTACTGGGAATTGAATCCAGGGCTCTGCACTGAACTACATGTTTAGCCCTTTTGTTGCTTTATGTTGTTTAATTTTTGGGATAGACCCTCAAGTTGCCAGGCTGGGCTTGAACTTGCTATCCTTCTAGTTCAGCCTCCCAGAATGTTTAAAACCTGTTTATTAAGATGTATCTCAAGAATGGATCATTATGAGTAATTTTTTTCATGTATCTGTTCTCCTCTTTGGTATTTGGATTTCTGGAAAATATACTTAAAAGTTTAAATATTCTTTTGTTTGTTCTCGTTTTCAAGTCCTCCAATTATATGTATATTGGATTTTCTTTGCCTGCTTTCTATTTTGAACTTTTTCTTTGCTGATCTTTAATTTTTTTTCTCATGTGATAATATTCTTGCTTTTTTTCTCATTATGAAATATTTATTAACTGGATTCTTTGGGAAACATTTAAATTTATTCTTCCAGTTTAATATGATTTTGTCTTTTGCATTTTTCTTCTGTCAGCTCATTCATTCCTTTTTTAAATTGTATACTTTATTGTCTTAGTTTTTAAATGTTTGGATGTGTTCAAACACTTAATGATATTTTACTCAATATTATAATTTATTTGGGTTTCTGCTTTTTATTCTTGTGGAATTTGTCTTTAACCCAAAATGGTTGATTCTCATTTTCTGTTTTTGTCTCATAGTAGCTTTGGATTGAAAAAGGCAACACCTTTGTGAAGATTTTCACTGTTTATACTTCCCAGTTTAAAAACATCCTCTTTTGTTGGTGAAGCAAAATGCAGTTTATTTAATGGATAATTTTGGGAGAGTGTTTTGGAGAGAGTGATATGGTTTTACTTCTTCATATAAGACCTTAAATTTCCCACACTTCTTTTTCCTCATAAGACCCAGTTTCTAAAAGGTATTTCTTCCTACTTTTTTACCATCTTGTACTCTAAAACTTTTCCTTTCTAAGACTATTTCTTTTGTCTTTTCATCTCCCCCACCTGTAAAAACTACAGCTGTACCTGCCCTGTCCTCTGTTTTTCCATCACTGGGAAAAGACTAGTCCTTTTACTCATACTCTGAATCTCATTTATCTCTGCCTATCCAGGGTTCTTCTGCCATCTTTTATCACTTGTGTTATCATTTGTGTCTTAGTTACTTTTCTCATTGCTGAAACAAAATACCCAACACCCAAAATTAAAGGGGAAAAAGCTTATTTAGCTCACAGTTTGTGGAGGTTTGATTCCATAATTAGCTGGCCCTAAGCCAGCGTGGCACTGGCAGAAGGGCAACAATTCATGGTGGTGGAAGACAGCAGAAGCAACAAGTAAGAGAGATTATTTCTTGATTTTTGTGTTAATATTAAGTCTCCTGTTTGTAGTTATTGCTTTGATCTGTAAATTCTTTATTAATAGTTTTATAGTTAGTCCAATGTCCCCATTCCTTCTTCCATGAAATTTTTCTGAACCTGCTGACACTTTTAACTTTCACTGCTGAAGAAGCCTTAGTGTGTGCTCTACTAAAAAATGGTTCATATTTTTATTTCTGCAGGTTTTTGTGTTCTCTCTTCTGGTTGACAACATGGGGTTTTTGTGATTCTTATATGTCCATAATATTGACCTGGATAGTTATTTTGTTGGGGCGCGGTGAAGGACATTGAGAGTTGTTCAGTTAAACAACTCTTACTACTTCTGTTCCCAGCAAACTTAGAAAATCTTCATTTTGAAAATAGTTAATATTTTTAGATGCTTTAACTACAAAAATCCTGATTTTGGACATATTCTTGAATCATAAAAGTACTATGGCATATGACATGTCATTTGACCTTTAAAACTAGCTTGATTTTCAAGTAAGGGACTTTGGAATTTTATTCTTTATTTTTTATGAAATTGTGAATTACAGATTGTTCTTACACCTATGTGTGGGATGTCTATAAAGTTAGGTTGACGTTATTACATAATACCTTTTAGTGGTTTAATGAAATAGTGAATTATTGTTATCTGACCTTTTGAAAAGGTCAGTAGTACATTTTGTTTCAGTTTTTTAAAGGACATTTAAATGTAATGAAAGTCAGAACTGTAATATTACTATGAAAGTAAAGGTTATGGGGTAAATTTAATTGTGTTCCACTATTTTTGAATCTGCTTTGAGGGAAACTGCTAAAATTCCACATGGTAATTGTTTTTCAAGAATTTTATTACTCTTTTCATTTTGTACTGTTGGAGTAAAAGATTACATTTCTGTTTGTCTTTTTCTGCTTATTTTTGATCAAATTTCACATGTATTATACTATTTGTTAGAAAGTTTAAACTGTTTACCCATTCACTTTCCAAAGAAAGTAAAACTGAATATATTTCTCAGAGAACACTCTTTCCTTTCCTTACTCTCTCTCCTTTCCTTAGGAAGACTCTTGAATAAAAATTTCTACACTCAAATGTATGGTTAGTGAATATTTAGGTTAAAATAAACAACTTAATATGCTCTTGGTTTTATTTCTTAGAAGTTTATTAGTGTAGGAAAATTAAATGTACCCTGACTTATGAAAATATTTCTTTTATGTCTAAATATTTAGATTGTATAACAGTATAATTTCATTTTATTAAAATTTAGAAAGTAAATTGCAACCATGAAAACTGGAATGTATCGTGTGTTGTTAGTTTTTTTATATATTCTTATTTTTGTATTGTGATTTTTTTCTTCCATATCCAAAACAATTAGAAGGAATGTTTTTGTAAATTTATTTCTTAAAAACATTTACATTTCTGTAATATGTCTGTTATTAATTTTATAGTACAGTATTTCTTATATTTATGTGAAGTTTCTTTTTCTTTAAAAACAAGTTCTTACCTTAGTATTTTGATTTCCCAATAACAATAAGATTTTGATACATGTTTTTGAGGTACCTCCCCATGCAATATTGTATATTTCAAGTATAAAAATTTGGGATACATTTGATAAGTTTTCAAAAATAAAAGAATGCTACCTTTTTAAATGTGATTGTGTCTTTAACATCTATTAACATTAGGTGACAAATGACAATTTGACTGTACATTTTTAATATTTTCCATAGGGAAGAGACTTCCACCTTAAAATTTTGTTGCCTGAAGATTTACAACTGAAGAATGCAAGGTAATGAGCTGTTTAGTTATGCACAAGTATCTTGGTGGGATAGACCATCTGGCATAAACTGATTCTAGTGACTAGAGTTTTACTTACAGTGCTTACTAACAAATGCCGTCAAATAAATCTTGAAAGATTTTGGATTTTTCCAAACGATTGTGGCATTTGTAAATAATTTCCCTGCTGCTGAAATGTTCTTCAAAGGTAACACATTGATTCTCTATGTTTTATCATTAATGTGATAAATGATAATTGTATATACTTCCCTAACAAGAACTAAGTAGGACTGTGTATAAAGCAAAATACAAAAGGATTAGAAGAATTTTCTCTGATGTAATTTAACTGATAAAATTTATATGTATATAATATAATGTGGGAAGACCCATATTGTCAGTTTAGTCCTGGAGTAAATGAGATACAGCTATTGACTGTTGGTTGAGAAACTAGTCAGGAGATGAGACTAGATATATAATCAATTGCCCCAAATCTCAGCTGTGCGCCTATAGCTCTGGAATGGAGGAAAAGGAATCTAGAAATATTCATGAGTGGAACTGGTAGAATTTTGTGACTTGATTAGAAGTGGAAGTAAGAGGGAAAGAGGAATAAATGATGCTTTCCAATTTCCTAGCTCAGATTACTAAGCTTGAGAAGAGGTCACAAAGAAGTGAAAGGGAGTTTGTTTTAAGGAATATTGAGTGTAAGATATGAAGAGGAGCTGTTTAGTAAGTAATGGTGTATTGGTGTGGAATTTGAATGTGAGACTTGGAGTGAAGATGTCTGTGGAAGTCATAGTCAGCACAGGATTTCAAGCCTTGAGTATTGTCTTAATTAGTTTTCTCTTGCTGAGACAATATATTCAACATTCAGAGTTAAAGGAGGAATGGTTTATTTAGCTCATAGTTTATAGAGGTTGTAGTCCATAATAGGCTGGCTTCCAGGCCAGATCTGGTTACGTCTGAATAGGTTTTATGTAGTTGCGGGAACCAGCTCCTATTGGGTTTTGGACTGGATGAGTGCATTGAAGGGAAATTGAGAAGTATAAACTATGTTGAACAAAGGTGGAGACCATAGACAAGGGTGTGCACTCAAGAGTTAATGATAGTTTTTCAGATGCTAGATAGTTAAGTAACTTAAGGACAAAAAACTAGCAGAATATAGTGGTAGCACAAGGGATAATTAATGACTTGACTAAGTTGGTAGCAAGGAATGGAAAACACATTTGGAGAGATGATTATGCATAGATAGTTGAGAGAACTGCTCTGCCAAGAAGAGATAAGGATGGGTATGGAGTTTAACAAATCAAGGAGAGGGGAAATTGTGAATCAAGGAGAGGGGAAATTGTGATGACTTAAACAGTTTCTAAAAGGGGAGACTCAGAGTGACTTGCTACTTTTAGATAAGAAATTACTTAGGAAAGTTGCTTACCTACCCAGTATGAGTCCAGGTGAGTTGAGCAAATAGATGGATGGATATAAATTATACTATTCATACAGTTCTCAATAGGTATCTTTTAGTTACATTAATCTGGAATTTGAAGAATATATTGCTACATATGCTTTTTCAGATATATGTTTGATATATTATGATCAAAACTTATTTTTTAACCAACCTTGGAGAAGAAACTAGTTCAGTAGAAAATTTTACTTTGTGTAAGTTAAAGAAGATGCACTGTTTTTGTGTCATTGAGTGATTCCAGTTATTTTTATCTTGAAGTAAAATTAATGCTGACAGTTTGAAGATAAGACTTTCAACAATATTAGTGATGAAATTTTTATTAACGTGTCAGAATTATGTCTGTGGCATTCTTTTGATTGTACATGTTTGTATTAGCATACAAATAAGTTTTTTTTCCTTTTAATTCTGAAAGATGAATAAACTCTTTTGTCCTGTTCGAATTTTAGATTATTGTGTAGTTGGCAGCTGAAAACTATACTTAATGAATACAGACAAATAGTCCAACAGGTAAGTCTTTTAAAAGCTTTTATTTTATATGAAGATCAGAAATTACTAAATTGACTCTTTAAAGACCTGGTTTGCAGAATGTTATTACAAATTAGTTTGTTGTTGTTGTTGTTGTTGTTGTTTTTCTGGTACTAGGAATCGAACTCAAGACCTCGTGCTTTCCAGGCAGGCACTGTGCCACTGAGCTAAACCCCCAGCCCCTATAAATTAGTTTAATAGTTGCTGAGTTTCATTGTTTTCAGCAAGCTATCAAATTATTTGGGGATGTATATATTAAGAAAATGTTTTCTGAAATCAGCAGGTCTTTAGGCAGCATTTGTGTTGAAACTGATTTACATTCTTGAGACTAGGTTTTTCACATCCTCACTGTTACCCACATCCACTAATTGCTGTGTGATTTTTCTGCTGAGACTAAATAGTGGTGATAGAAAAAAAATGGGAACCCATTTAAAGCTGAAGATATCTTCAGCAAAGGGGATTTGTTGCTATAGATTAGCAATAGAACAGGTGTGAGGGATTCACTTAGGATCATAAGTGCTTGCTTAATGAGAGGAAATAAAAATAATTGCAGTGTCATATAGGCAGGATTAATTTAGTTACTTTTTCATTGAGGGGGGCGTTGTAGGGATTGAACCTAGGGAGTGCTGAACCACAAGCTCTCCTCTATTTTATTTTGAGACCCAGTCTCGCTGTGTTCCCCAGGCTGGACTCAAACTTGTGATCCTCCTGCCCAGGCCTTTCTAGTAACTGAGATTACAGGTGTGCACTAACCATACCCAGCAATTTAGTTATTCTTAATATTTAGTATCTTCCACCTGAAAATTTCCTTAAAGATTAGAGAAACAAGCAAAAAACACTGCACTGAGGCAGCTGAACATGATGTAGTACCTCTTGTAGAAAAAAAAATGTTAGAATTGCATTTCTTTGCTGTTTCATTTTCTCATGATTTTTTCTGATTTCATGTTTTTCTACCTTAACGGCACTGTATGTGTGATGACTAAAATTGATACTTATTCATGTAAAGCATAACTAAGTTACAAAGTACTCTTTGTGTAAAGTACAGTACAGGAGATAAACTATTTGATATGTAGAATGTAGGCTGTCATACTGGCAGAATCATTATAACAAGTTTCTAATGGAATGTGTAAATTATTTCTTTTCCCTTTACTGCTCATTCTTATAGCTGTTTGTGTTATATACTAAAGTATAAGAAAGGACTGAGATATGAAAGTAGCCGGAAAAAAATTGGTTAATAAAGCTAAGTATAGCAGTAAAATATGAACCTGTTAAACTTTATTTCACCAAGAAATTATAAATAAATCATTTATAAATAATTAAACTAATGAGTAAATAGTTTATCTCCTTCTGCCCTCCCGTTTGTCAGGCAGAGCCCTTAATAAATTTGAGCTTTTGTTGAATATTAGTATTTTTCTCATTACTTTTAGTAAATGTTGGCAAAAGGATTGACAGATTTTTCTGTAAAGAGCACTTGTAGCTTTCTCAGCTTTGTGGACCATAAGTTTTTGTGACATCTACTCTACTCTGCTCTTACAGCACTGGAAAAGTGTAGGCGGGTGGTCAGTGAGTGGGCACGGCTACCTTGCAGTAAACCTTGATTTATAGAAATAGCTACTGACCTGGATTTAGCGTCACACAGGCCTGTAGTTTACAGACTGTTGATATAATTTATTACCTATACTGAAACAAGAAAACACATGTAGAAAAAGATAAGGTCTAAGACATGTGATACATTATACAAATATGTACCAACTCAAAGCTGTGTTAAAGATGTGAGTGATACGTCTTCCTGAATTGTTGAAATAGCTTAAGTTTTAATTTTTTTCATTTAAAATGGCAGCAGATTTACATTTGATTTTGTTCAGAGCTGTGTGGTATTAGGGCAGTGCATTTAAAAATAAAAGCACAATATTTTAATTTCAGGAAAAAAAATGTAGAGGTCTAAGAAAGCAATATAAAACTTCTTTCACTTTTATTCAGTAGTTATTTTAGACATGAGGGCTTTCTAGGAAATGGAGCAATAACTTAAATATTCATTCTACATAAGAGGCTATTTCCTTTTTGCTTTTTTATTTTTATTGCATGATTCTCTTCCTTAGAATTAGTATGGGTCAGTTGTGAAGGGACAGAAATAGCTATCAGTGGTCTTTAAGGTCAAGGAAATAATAAAAATATATAGTATTATTGATAAATTATTAATAATATATTACTCTAGATTTTGAAAATTGTTCATTTTGCTTGGTTTTATATTTTGTATTCCTCATTCTATTCACTTCTCTCTCCTCTACTCCTCTTCTTAAAAGTAATGGCGTGGTTGGCCAGATTTGTAACGCTGGCAGTGAGCAGTACTGAAGAAACAGGAGGGTGAGGTTTTCAGTAACGCTGTTGTGCAGCGTCTTCTCACCAGGTAGCTTTGAGAGCTGTAATTACTCTTTCAAAATGAAAGCGACAGGAGCAGTGGGGAGAGTGACCAATACTTTTCATTACATAATACTTTTAAGATACAGATATAGTTAACATATATGTGTATATGTGTGTATGTATACATTTACATTCACTTCGTCCTCTATTTTATGTCATTTGGGGGACTATTCACCTTACCAGTCATGTTGGAAATGTTTTCATCTAGAGAATGCAGCATGCTCCTGATCTGATGAGCTTTATGATGGAGTTGAAGATGATCTTGGTAAGATTTGTTTTTCTGGCATGGTTATCATATTCTGTAAGTCTTGATTGTTTCTGTAACCTTTAAAAACTAATGATCTGGAACTGGGGATTTAGCTCAGTGGCACAGCGCTTGCCTGGCAAGCACGAGGTTGTGAGTTTGATTCCTGGTACCGAAAAAGAAAAAATAAATAAAAACTAATGATCACTAACACTTAAAACTTGTCAACTCCCAATCATTTTATGATTGATTTTACTGTGTACATAAATTTGAGTGGTACTCTTTCCTTTTTTTTTTTTTTGTCCTTTTGAGACAGGGTCTCACTATGTAGTTCAGGCTGGCCTTGAGCTCACTTTGTAGCCCAAGCTGGTCTTGAACTCACAACGATACCCTGCCTCAGCCTCCCGAGTGCTGGGATTACAGGTGTGCACCACCACGTCCAGCTGGTACTTGGAACAAAACTGTGTGGAGGCGGCAAATGATTGTATCAGTAAACTTCGTACTCCTGACATAGTGTTGTGCAGATGGTAAAGAAATAAAATGGCCTTTGAAAAGAAATTAACATCTAAGGGAGAATTTGGGTGGTTATACTTAAAGATATAATATGATGTATAATTGCATACAGCTGTAGATTCCTGACAATCTTACTAGGCTTTTGAAATGTTGTTTAGGGAATAAATTTTACATTAAATACTTGAGTATTGTGTAGACATTTTATTCTTCTAAAAAATTGTGTTACTCAAGTTTGTACCGTGATCAAAAGAAGAGAAATTATGAGTGTGATGAGCCCATGACTTTACCTCAGCATTTTGCCAATCATGTTTCCTCTCCTATTTTTTTAGAAATGACTATTTTATTTTTAAGATGGTGTTATTTTAATGAATATCTTGGATATTATATCCATTCTTTTATGGATATATCAGCACATATTTCTAGCAGCTAAGTATTCATTTTAACTATACATTTAAAACCTTAATGAAGTTAATGATAATTTTTTTATAGTTTCTTTATATCAGCATCCAATGTCTACACATATTGTCAGTGTCTCAAATCTTATGTAAGATTTATATGATAATTTATAATACCTCTTCACATTGCTGTTTTCTTTCATGTCACCTACTGGTTGAAAAATTACTCACATTGGAGATTTCATGTGTTAGATACTAATGGAATCTTTTTACATGTTTGAACTTCTCTTAACCAGAAATCCAAAATGCTCCCAAATTCCAGACATTTTGAGTGTTGTTATGGTGGTACAAGTGGAAAATTTTACAGTATAAAACTTTGTTTCATGAACAGAATCACTAAAAATTGCTTAAAATTACCTTCAAGCTATGTGTGTGAGGTACATGTGAGATATATGTAAATTGTATGTTTGGGTTTTGGTCCCATACCCAAGATATTTTTATATTTACATATATTTATAAATATGTATACTTTATATATGTATACTTACATATTTTTAAAATAAGAATATCATAAGCATATAAACATTAATAATATTCCAAATTAAATATTCCAAATTAAAAGAAAATTGGAATCATAAACACTTTTCCTCACAAGCATTTTTTATAAGGGATACTCACCCTGTACCTTGTTTACAATATGGCAGTTAGATTTACTGATCTCCACAGATTTCAGTTCATTGTTTTGATGAAATATGGTATCCTGTACTTACTGCAGTGTATTTGGAGTTGCATAGTATTTGATCCCTCATTTAGTAAAGATTGTCACTTTTCTGTTGTGGACACAATACTCAACAGCCAATGTAAAGGAGGAGAGGTTTAATTTAGCTCACAGTTTCAGGGAATTCAGTCTGTGGCCCGCTGCCTGCCAGGCAGAAGCGTCATGATGGAAGGGCATTAGGAACAAAGTTGCTTTGTCCATAGCAGCCAGAAAACAGAGTCAGGGAATGGTGCCACAGAAGAGAGGGTGAAGGTACCACATATTATGTAGTACCCAAGATTATACCTTCATGGCCCGCCCATACACACACATGAGAGTGCTTTAGTAATCTTCTAGATGTTTCTCTAGTCAGTTCAGTTTATATATCCAGATTAATGGTCACACTCCATTGCTTGTTAACACCTAAGTAAATCTTAAACCATACTTAATTTCCCAGTAAAGATAATAGAAACTTCATCATTCTGCCTATTATAATACAGCTATCCTTTATACAACTGGAAACACAATCGTCTCTTCCCCAACATCTCAACAGTTCCATAATTTTCAAAAGTCCAAATCTCTTTGAGACTCAAAGCAAGCGCTGAGCTGTGAACCTGTATAGAAATCAAAAACAAGTTACATAATCCCAGGGTACAATGGCACAGGGTAAATATTCCTTTTCCAAATGGAAGAGTATAGAAAAGAATCAGAAAAAGGATAGAAAAGAACCAGAACAAAGCAGAACTGCCACCCTGTAAGGCAAACACTAAGTCTTCTAGCTCATGTCCATCATCTAGAGCCTTGAAGCTGAGCAGGGGAAGAGTAATGGGGAATGAGGGACCATGTAGAGCACTCAGGGTCCTACCATCATGTCCCAGTAAGTCACAGTCTGGAGCGCAAGATTATGCTTTACTCTTTTTTTTTTTTTTTGGTTTTTCTCCGGTACCGGGAACCGAACTCACGACCTTGCGCTTGCCAGGCAGGCACTTTGCCGCTGAGCTAAATCCCCAGCCCCTGATTATGCTTTACTCTTATCGAGATAAATGGTCATAGTGTATGTCTAGCCAATCCAAAGTTTCCCATCAGCTTATTACCTCCTGATTTTAGCAGTCGGTGCTCATCATTACATAAATTCACAGTTTTAAGCATTTATACTTGGTAATATTTTTATTAGCTGAAAATACTTTATAGATAAGAATCTGCATCAGTTACTTGGTTAATTTGATGTATAGCTCATACTGGAGAGGTAGAATAAGTACTTGTTTTCCTTTTTTAAAGATCAAGATTTAGAATAATGAGTTGGTGCCTAGCAACTGTCATGGGAAAGTAAAAAAAAAAAATTTAGTATCATTATGAAATCATGAGTTTTTTATATTTGATTAACTTTAATCCATTGGAGTCATTTTCTTTTTGTTGCTTAAATTGTACTGCTTTTAGTATGTGTAAACCCCTTAATGTTGGGTCCTGAATTTTTTTAATGTAACCTAAGCTGCTTATTTCCTGATACCAGTTGACCCAAGCTAATTTACTCATTCTGTTGTAGAGCTGCTCTAGAGCTGTGATCAGCTGCATCCCCAAAGCTGTGGATTCTCTTGTGTTCTTTTTGTAGGAAATGATATTAGGATGCCGCAACCCAAAACTAGATTGCTCACTCCTATTACTATTGCTAGGCCCTTTTAGTGGGCAAAGCTAGAAAAAACTTACATTTTAGAAAGAGTAAGATTAATCTTCTTCACTTTTATCACTTTTATTCCAAAATGTTGGTTTCTAGTGATACTAACAATACTGTTTTTATGTCTTATGCACATTTACATTTGTCTTCTCTATTCATTTATATTTGTTTATGTCAAAATTATAACAACATTATTTCAACTAATAACTGAATGCAGTTTGCTATTTCTTCGTAGTTCTTTTTGGGACCAATTTGTTCTTGGTAGCAACTACCATATATTGAAAGCTTAATTGCTACATTTTCCTGAGTCCTTTTTTTAATCTTCATAACAACCCTCTGTAGATAAAGTCTTAATGAAATGTTTGAGATAGGAACAAAGAAGTTAAGTCAGTTTCTGAAGATTAAATTTTCAGTTCTGAATTTGTAAACCAAAAATTTTCAATTGATTATAAAATTCATTAAAGACTATAATGTTGCAGCATTAGAAATGTTAAGGTGAAGAGATACAGCATTTTTGTTTCATAGCGCTTTGATATTGGAGAAGAGTTTGAAAACCTTCTTTTACTTTTTTATGTAATTTTTAATGTGCTGCACAATTACAGGGACTAAGGAAACCAGCGTAAAACTGTATATAGGGTATGTTGCAGTAAGCTTCCATCACTAAAACTAATTTTATTGGATTGTAAGTCATGGTTGTATTTGTCATTTAATTTTGCAGAAACATTTATTAGTTTAAGACTAAAATGAAATACTGAGATTGATCTGTGGTTTACAGTATTTAATACATTTGTATTGCATTTCTGAATAAAAGAGTTCCTATTTTATCTTTATTCAGAAGTTATAGACAGAGTTGGTTATTTTATTGTTCATTAAGATAGTATACTATCTTAAAAAAATGTAGGAGTTATTAGATTATTTCTTAGGCTATGTTGTTAGTAGTAGGATTCCTATAATAAAATCAACAATGAAATTCTTGAGAAAGGTGCCCAGATGAAATTAGTAGTTATTGAATTTATTCAGGAGATTTTGTAAGTCTCCCATGGAGTTTCTATAATGGGCATACTGTGGGAGTTCAGTCTATATTTAATATATTTTAAGAGAACTTTGAGCTAGGTTATTTTATAGTATTTCTATTTTAGAGCCCAGCCACAGAGTGCCTACTGCCTTGAAGCTAGGAATTAAAGTCAGAGACCTGCTTCTGTGGAGTCTTCTCTGGGTAGAATGACTGCCTCGTACCTTCGCTCTGTTTTCTGGCATGGCTCTAGAGTAAGAGTAACTTGCCTGACCCAAAGTACGAGGTAGAGTTTACAACGATCGTAAACATAGGATTGAAGTGTATTTTTATTTTTCAAGTTTATCTTAACTATTTATGATTAGAGTAATAAACATTTCTGAATAAAAATAGAAGTTTCAAAAGAAATACTTCATAACTGTTGATAGTGTAAGTTTAAGAATTATATTATTTCTTTTTTTTTTGGTTTTTCTCCTGTACCGGGAACCGAACTCACGACCTTGCGCTTGCTAGGCAGGCGCTTTTTGCCGCTGAGCTAAATCCCCAGCCCCTTAGAATTATATTATTTCATCTTAATTCAGTAATTAATAGAGGAAAGTCTTAATTGTGCAAATTAGTGTTTTTGGACCACTGGGCTATTTTTGGGTAATATTAGACATTTATTTATAAAGAAGGCAGTGTGTGCCTTTTCCCCTAGAAGCTTACCTTCTAATTACATCCATATTGGATTCTTGGCTTAAAGATTTGCTTTCATGGTCTTTTCATCTTAAAATGGATTCAGAAGTTGATTGAAGTAGTTTTAGGTAATAATCCTGATTCTAAAATGCTGTTTTTAAAAATCTATTCTTTTTAGTTTTACCCAACTAAATAGTATCTTACTCTTGTTAAATAAAAATGGGTAAGGCTAGGAACAGATTAAACATATACTTAAAAGAGTAAGAAGTTTTAACTTGCTATTTACTAGAAAAGTTTCTTGTTTCTCACCTTGTTCCCTCTGGTGTTGTTATTTAGTGCCTAATTTTCTTATAAAGGTTGAATATCCCTTATCAAAATGGTTTAAAATGAGAAAGAATTCAGATTTTGTTTTTTTCCCAGATTTTGGAATACTTTATATACATAGTAATATATTTTGGGGAAGGGGCCCAAGTCTAAAATGGAATTCACTTACGTTTCATATGTACTTTATACACGTAGCCTGGAGGCAATGTTATACAATATATTATACAATATGTTAAATAATTTTATGCTTGCAACAAAGTTTCCTGGTATGAAATTTTTCACTGTGTCATTTTACTCTCAAAAAATACGAAATTTTGGAGTACTTCAGATTTTGAATTTTTGAATAGGGGGTGCTCAATCTATAGTATCTTTGTTTGTAGATACATTTCTTTTTACTTTTCCAATAAAATACTTGTCAAGATTAGAAACTTCAAAATCACTGGTAACTTTTAACCTTGGCAACTCTATTGTTGTTTGTATTACTTGTAAAAAATGTAAATTATAGTTTTACTTGGGGGATCATAAATCATTTTAGAGACATCGTAGGTGGACCTAGCAAAGAAAAGGACTGTAATCTAACTAGATGCATAGCAAGACACTAAATTTACATCGTGGAAGAGTAATACTGACTGTATGTCAGTGAAAGGAATTAGCAAGTGTTTATGTGATACTGAGTAGTTTTTGTTAAGATAGTGTTTTTAATAGTATACAAATGTATCAGTCTAGTCAGTATAAGCACAGTTCAGGACTTTTTTTTAAAGACTTACGGTTTTTTATATCAAATGTCGTATCCATGGGAGTTGAAAATGAAGCCTTACAGATGAATTTTTATTTTTAATTTTTCATCTTTGTTAGACATAATAGGAAGAATATTAAAATTTTAAGTTCTTTT
Source organism: Chinchilla lanigera (assembly GCF_000276665.1). Lineage (NCBI taxonomy): Eukaryota > Metazoa > Chordata > Mammalia > Rodentia > Chinchillidae > Chinchilla > Chinchilla lanigera. The sequence goes on from NW_004955424.1 coordinate 25,268,214, forward strand.
CATAATATAGAAATTGATACTTGTTACTTTTATTGCATTCCTTTAATTTTTTATGAGAAGGGGAATGAGTCATATGGTTTTCTATAGAAATAATGAAGACTTATGCACTGAGAAGATTATGAAATTGTGTTTGTAACTAATAACAATTTATTGTCAAGTATTCTACAGCTGATCCTTTTTTTTCTTTTAAACAGGAAGTTGCTTTAAAGAATAGACAAGAAGTGTGTGTATTGCCTCCTCCTTCCCAGTTCTATTCAGTACTTATTGAAGAGATAGGAACTCTTGGTTGGGATAAGTATGTTTATTCTAAAATGTGCTTTAGAAATGCCCTTGTTTTACCTATTTCAATTTAATACATTTCCAGTTTTATCAATTTATTTAACACTTGTTTTTAGTTATATTTCATAGTAGAGTATCTGATCATCCTGGTTGCTAAATTAAAGAAAAGGCTGTCTTTAAAAATTGACCTGCAAACCTAAATATAATTTGGAAAAAAATGACATTTTTATGTATACAGTAAGATGTTATTTTCATATATGTTTTCACTGACCATATAACATTATTCTAAGTGTTACTAAAGTATCCATATTTGAAAAACCATGCTGAAAGATTTAGTGAAAGAAACTAGAATTGCTGTGTTTTATGAATGTCTTTAAAGCATTTCTTCTTCCTCCTCCTCTTTCTCCTCCTCTTCCAAGTATTATTATTGTTATTTTTTTTTTAGGTATTTCTTGATTTGGCTTTTGATAGCTAACTTAAAATAACCAGAAAATCAGATAGCATTTTAAAATGAGGAACATAGTTGCAAAATATATATCCTTTAATATATTTATACCATAACCCGATAGCTGAAGAAAAACTAGGCATGAATTTGTGAGTTCTAAATTAATCCCGTATAAATTTTTTTCTAGAAGTAATTAAAATACTATTTAATTATTCAAGAGAGGATTGTTTTCTCGTCTATATGTTCCACTTCATATTCCTTCCAAGCCTTTTAATTAGAACACTTCCTCCTCTTACCCACACATCAAGTTTTTCTCTTGTCACCACTGAATATGAATGAGTGATTCATACTTCTTTGGTGCACTTCTGGTGAGGGATGGGTTGGCCTTTGCTCCAAGCATGTACTTTAGAGTTTTTAAATTTTTATAAGTACTTCTTAACTTACTTTTCCTGGTTTAATAGTCTAAGTATGTGGATCTATACATAGGCACTCTGAAATTTATGTATTTTTTGACAAAAATAATAACTTCTACTTTCAACTGCTACATCCTTGCTAAAATGATTGCATCAGTAATGTTTCATTATAGGTGAACTGCTAAAAGTTATGTGATGGAATTAGTTTACATGATGCTATTGAAAAACATGGTGAATATTTCAATTTTAAAAAAGTTTTTACAGTAAAAGGCACATGGTCATTAGTTCCCTACAAACTACTTCTTGCTTGAAACACATCCCATCATTTTTGCCATTCCTGAACCAGTTCTGGAAGTCCTTTCTTCCTGAGGATCCAAATTGATTGAAAATGCTCACCTTTCCTGGTCATTTTGACTTTGGAGAAAAGCTGAAAGTTGCATAGTGCCTTATCCGCTGAACGAGGTGAATGAGGACATGCCATGTTTTTATTTGACAGAAATTGCTGTAAATCTTTTAAATTGATTCAGGTCATTGTGGCAGCCACAACAGTTACAGCTAAACACAGGAAAGAGGACTTCCAGAACTGCTTCAGAAAGTAGCAAGAAGGGTGAGATCAATGTGTTTGAATCAAGGGAGAGTGTGTGAGGGGGATTAATGCCAACATGTCTCAGTGTAATAAATTTTTAAAAAATTTAACACATCATATTTTTTGATTGACTCTTATGTTTTCTGGATTCAATCTTAGAACCGAACACAATTATTTTGATCTCTTGTATTGCTTGAGATTGTCACTGACTTGTATTAAGGGATGTCTAATGAATGAAATGGCCTCATGGTTTTATGTTTGGAATTTTTCCATTTTATGATATACCACTATATTTATGGGAGACCATGAAGGAGGTCCTCTCCCATTTTGGGTGTTAAAAATATCATGCTTGTCATGAATATCTGATCTTATTTTTAATGACTGATATCAATCCTGTAATTTATTAAACTCTCTTTGATAGGGCCCCTGGGAAGCTGTCACATTTTCCTGATTGCTTTGAACTCAAATTTACTGGTTTTTTGTTTTTTTTTTCTTTCTCTTAAAATCTTGTCTCTGTTCAATATAGGAACTACTTGTTCTTTCAAAAGAAACTGGTGAAAAGCTGGGTGTGGTGGCACACACCTGTAATCCCAGCACTTGGGAGGCTGAGGCAGGAGGATCATCTTGAATTCAAGACCAGCCTGGGCTACAAAATGAGTTCAAGGCCAGCCTGAGCAGCATAGTGCGACCTTGTCTCAAAAAGACAAAAAAAAAAGAAAAAAAAAAAAAAAAAGGCTGGTGAAAGAGCAATTGAGGAAAGTGGCTCAGTTTGGAGACACTGCAGTTAGTGTACCTTTGATCACTACCTCTTGTAGGCTCTTTTATGTCTGCCCTTGACTGCTGAGGTTGTAGTGCTGTGCCTGATGATCTTGGGTTGAGTGTTGGAAGATGCAGAGCAACACTTAGAGGCTCCAGGTGAGACTGCGTTCTTCTATTGAAGGTTTCGCTTTCCCTTTTCTAGGGAGGTAGCATGGGGGCACATGGCACAGGCCAGTGAGTGGACTCCGGGGACTTTGTCCTTTGGTGAATCTTGTTCTCTAACCTGAGATTCTCCACAAGACCAATTTTTTTTTTCTGAATTAGAGAATTTTTTGTGTGTGGTGCTGGGGATAGAACCTAGGGGCTACTAGACGAGATCCATAGCCCTTTTAAAAATTTTGAGACAGGGTCTTGCCAATTTGCCAAGGTAGGCCTCAAACATGCCGTCTTTCTGCCGCAGCCTCCTAAGCACCTAGGACTGCATGTATGCCCCACCATACCTGGCTGGAGCATAGGCCTCCTCTACCTCTTGTTTGCCTTGCTATTGAGAGTACCCTTTACAGGGGTACTCACTGAGATCTTTGAGGTATTCATTTGGACTTTGTCCCGTTTGTGGGCTCTAAATTCTAATTAATCTATCCAGAGTATTATAAACTTTCTGAATAGTCTTTGTTTTTCAGTGGCTTTCTACCCTCTTATTCTCTGAAGTTTAAAGATTTATCAGAAGTTTGAGGGAAAATTGGCAGAATTTTAGGTCATGTTCTTTGGATTTACTATACTTTGACCCTTTGTGTATTATTTTTGCCTCTCTCCTCAAGAGATTGCCAAAATGCTGCTAGTGTGTTTGTTTTTTGCTCACTTCATAGCAGCTCTCCATCTAGGCCCTTTGCCCAGATCCTTCTCTTGGTCTGTGCCCAGAATTGATAAATAGGCTGAGGAAAAAGTTCAGCATTGGCTTACTACCTATCTCTCACCTTTCTGTATGACTTTGCCCCTTTACATCCTGGTTGTCTTCGCGGTTCTTTGATGACCTCAACATTTTTTTTTCTTTTTCCTTTTGTCAGACTACTTAAGTTGTTGAGAGTAAAAGCATTGATCTTTAGCAAACTATACCATTTTAACCAAAAAAAGAGATGTTATAATGTAAATGTACCATTTATATTTGAAGGACTGATTAAAATTTATTCATGGAATCAGACTCTATTTGTTTAGGGAACCATTTTCAAGTAGGATTTGAGATGAATGCAGTCTTTCTAGTAAAATTAAGCATAACAATGGAGGGGAAAGATAGGAAGGTTGGACCTACTAATTCTTTAGATAAAGATTGATGAAATAGAGAAAAATCAATTTATTTTCCAATGGTTAAATTTTAGCATTTTAGTATATAGAGGATAGTTGGAGATGTGGGGAGGATTTGGCAAGGGGAAAGGAAATGTCCCAGTTTTATTTCTGTTACACTGATAGTGACTTTATAGCATTTTATTAAATGGTCTGACATGGTTGGAACAAGTCCAGTAATGAAATTGGTTGAAACATTGAGAGTGTGAAGCATTTTTGAATCAATTATTTTTTCTTCAGCTATTATTTATTTAGCATGTATAGGCAGTGAAGACACATAGATGAGACTTAAGAATCCTCATGGAACATCTAGAGGAAGAGTTAGAATGTAAAATGATATCAGTAGTACTTAATTATAACCACGATAAGTACTATAGAGTGTAATTATAGGATTGCTTGAGAGCCATTAGCAACAAAGTTATAAGAGAAATAGGACAAGTACATAAAATATTTCATGGAGTGTTTTCAGAGAAAGTGGTGACTTTTGCTTTGCATTATCCCTGTGATTCTAATGTGAGAGAAAACAGATTTCTGAGTTGGTTAGTAGATGAGAGATAATAGTCAGGATATCAGTGCATCTGCCCCCTATCATTACAGTATAATTGCTTAACTCCTGTCTATACGTATAAATCTGCCTTTTTTAAAGTTTCTGTTGTGTGTCACTGATTATACTATTGTTTTATATTCTAATTTAATTTGCAGAAAAAACCTTCAACATGTTTTTATTCCCAACTTTGTGCATTAAATGAGTTATGCAGACAAGGCTGGCTACCTCACTCCATGCTGCAGTGGCTGGCTGCCTAACTCCATTTCTCTGCAGTGGTGTCATGGCACAGCTCTAGTGTGGAGCCTTTAGCAAAGTTCTCTCTGGTAGATGGAAATAGTCATGCACTAAAGTTGTAGCCAGCCAGGCATGGTGGGTGGTGCATGCCTGTAATCCTAGTACTTGGGAGGCTGAGGCAGGAGGATTGTTGAGAGTTTGAGGCCAGCCTGAGCTACAAAGTGAACTCAAGGCCAGCCTGAACTGTATAGCGAGACCCTGTCTCAAAACAACAACAACAACAAAAAAGGTGTAGCTAATAAAAACTGTCTCATCTTGAGTAAAATTGCCATTCTCAAAATTATCTCATTCTCAGAAATAGTTTCAAATTTTGTTGCTTAGATTGTAAAAAATTCTAATTTAATTACATATGACTAAGATAGATGACTAACTTAGAGCATAGCTATTGTTACTTAATCCTTTGTTTCATACTATTTACAAATAAGGCATATATTGTAGAATATAAGTTGTCTGCATGGATTGTGAGATGCCAAAGAATAGGGTTTTTGTCAGCATTTAGTCAGTGCCATGTAGAAAACTAAGAAAATCTGTTAATTTTATTTTTGTTGTTTAATTCTTCAATCATGTCCAGTCCACTGACAGACTGATAAAATTGAGTTTGTGGATCTGCAAAGCTAAAGCTGAGACCTAATTGCGCTGTCCCATACTAGATTTGCTACTTTTTGAGGCCCTACTTAAGTAACTAGTTAGCTTCTTTATTTAAAATACCTTTTGAAATGATACATATAATGTTTTGCATGACAAATTGATTTAAATGGATTTTTCAGAATGTTAATGATTTCCAGACCATGTCAAATGTCTGCATTTCCCTTACATTCTAAATAATAACTTTAGAGATTATTCAGTGTAGTCATAATAGAAAAAAAAATACCTTTTGGGAAACAGAACTTGCAGAGTTTTTTAACTACATACTCGACGTTTCTAATCAATCCAGTAGGATCAGACATTATAAGGATTTAAGTTGGAAGAGAAAAATAAATATTTCAAATGTAATGGAACTTTTCCTTTTCTTTATTCATACACTGTTTTTTAATAGATGTGACATTGCCAGTTGTTAACCTTAAGTTTGATTGCTGTAATTTCTATACTTGCTATCATCTCTATACTTATTTGAACTTCTATGCAGGCATTCTCAAAATAGCAACTTCTCTAAAAGGTAGGGTACAGTTTTGGATTATTTTGAGTGTTACACTGGCTCAAACAGTGATGCCAAAAGTCGGTAGTGGGTTTCTGTTAAGTTCTGCTTGTTGTTTTATAGAATGGCTTATTAGAACAAGTTCTTTGGATTAGACAGAATTTTCTTTTTTAGTGTCAAGAACATCCCAGACAAAAGGACCAAATACTTTTGCTTTATTGCTAGGCTGACCACGTGTGCCCCTTTTCCTTGGATAGCTTAATTTATGCCTTTTATCCTCACCTCTTTAGTGTCAAGTGTCCGAGTTTGGAAGAAATTTAGTCACTTCTCTTATAAAATATATTTATTTTAATAATCATATACCTAGATAATTCAGAGATTATGTGCTTCTAACAAATGTGCCTTGTGCTTTTTTAGACAGCATATTATTTATTACTTAGAGTGAATATAGTTCAAACATTTGGCCTTTTAAGTTTATCTTGGGAAAGAGCTAAGTTGTATTAAATCTGATGTGCTACTGAAAGATTGTCAACATATATTTTTTAAAACTTTTATGAAGCCCATTATCTTGGAAACTGATGATATTTTTTATAATTCCTAATGCATTTTAAAGAATTCTAACATTAAGGGAAATGGAGATACACATACTTACTTACACTGATTCCAATAATTAAGCCACAGCTTTAATTCTAGCTTACTACTTGAGTAACCTTGGGCAGGTAAATTAACCTTTCTGAGCCATATTTTTATTTTTAAAATAAAGTTTAACAATGCCTAATAAGATTTTAAAGAAACTTACAGGACTCATATGGTTCTTTATGTAAAGTAGGCCTAATGTTGTTGATCAGTAGGTCAGCCAACATCAGACTATGTCTGAGTTTTAGGGTAACCATTGAATTACAACCAATAATGATGTTTTATAACCCATGAGAACAGGATTAATAGATATGACTGTCATTCTAAACTACCTTTACAAATGAGTGATTTTTCCCCCGTACGTATACCCAAAGTATGTACAAATTGTGCAGTAGTGAATTGGTAATGTTTTATAGTATTTAAATAGAATTTGCATTCAGTCATTTTTAAAACTTACACATAAATCAGTCCGTAATGAACTAGTCTGACAGTAACTTCGCATGTTCACATATTCATATAGCTTTGGCACATATGCAGAAATAGAAAACTTTCATATTCTTTATCAACAAAAAAGCTTATTAATTGGCAAGCTAAAACTTAAATAAAAAGGAGTAGTGTGTATTTAAAGAAAGGTGAAGTGTTTTGGGTCTGCAGAGAATTTGAAAAAGTTCTTCAAGGAGATATTCAGATAAACTGAAGAAATGAAGAGAGCCTTACAAAGGAGAGGGTGGTGGAGGCAGGGTTATGGTCAAGGAAATGTGAGGTTCATTTTTGGACCTAGAAGGAGATCAACTGAAGGATCTTGACTGCTAGACTAATGATTCTGTAATCAGGTGATAGGGATTCATTGAATATTTCTGTGCAAGGTGTTAATAGGCATTCAGGAAGACTAAATGTAGACACAAAGCAGGCCAGATTGGTGTACAGAAAAGAGTTGAAGTAAAGACATGCATTAGGGAGATTGTTTGGAGTAGTCCAGGAAGGAAGTAATTAGTGCTTAACCTTGAGCATAGTGGTAAAAAACGGACCTTTGCAGCTTTGTTAAAGTGTGAAGGTCTTTAGAAGGCCCCTTGATGCCTCTGCCTTTTGATGTTATTACTGTTTAAATGCAGGAAAGAAAACTAACTGAAGCCATTGGTCAAAATAAATGCAGTATCTCAGAAGATATAAAACATTTCTTCTCTCTGTTGATAATCATTTAGCTATTAACAGGAACAAGAACAACAAGGAAACCTTTCTGAAACTTGTATGTTACACCCTTTTCAAATGTTTAAAAAACTTAACTCGCAAATTTAGTGCCTTTGTTTATTGCAGGCAGACATACAAAGAAATGTAGCAGATGATAAATACAAAGTGGAATGTCAAAAGTAAAATACTTGATCATGTCTGTATTATGTATGTATGTATGTATGTATGTATGTGAGGGTTCCAGAGGCTGAACCCAGGGCTTTAACATTGAGCTATGTCTCCAACCCTTTTTATTTTTCTTTATTTTGAGACAGTGTCTGCTAAGTGGCACAGGCTGGGCTTGAAGTTGTGATCCTCCTGCCTCAGCCTTCCAGAGTGCAGGGATTACACCCAAATGCTACCATGTCTGGTTTATATTTATGTTCTTACATTTTCTTAGTTTTAGAATATGCCCAGCTAAATGATAATTCTATATAAATTTTAAAAGTGATTTTATGAGCATTTTCTAGCATCTAAAAAGTTTAATAACTTTTTAAAATTTCAATTTTTCACTTATATTTCATTTAAATGAATAAACATTATTTATTCCCTATTGTGCAATACATTCAATTTAATAATAGGGGAGAACATCTAAAATGGACTTTTGCTGGGGATATAACTCAGCGGCACAAGTGCCTGCCTGGCTAGCACAAGGTCCTGTGTGCAATTCCAGGTACCAAAAAAAAAAAAAGCAAGGAAGAAATGGACTTTCATAGAAAAGATTTACTTTACATTATCTGTAAGACTTACCACCTGGTTAGTTTGCTTTTTACCTTTAATATCAAAACCAAGATATTCTTTCCGATCTTGAATGGATAGAGGTATGCTGCAGTAGAGTACAAGCTATGCTGCTAGTAACAAAGAGAACATGAAAATCCTTAGTAGTTCAAAGGAGAGAATTTTATTTATTGCATATTTAACAGGCTAGCGGTAGGCACATGGCTAATACCGGATGGGGGCTCTGGTGTAGAAGGCCATTTCAGAAACAGTTTTCTTATTTCAGTCATCTGTTGTGGTTTCTTCGTTCACTTTGTAGCCTCCAGCTACCTATGGCTGTTGACATTTATATTTAAACTAACTTGAAATAAAAACATCCCTACCCACTCTAGCCATATTTTAAGTCCTTCGCAATCTGGCTACTGCTCTGGAAGGCATAAGCAATGCCTTCGTTATCCCAGGAAGTTCTCTTGGTCAGTACTGTGCTGTTGTTCTTGTCCACATGCTTTTGGTGGCTCCCAGTGGGAGTCCATGAGAGGTGACATGAGAGGAAGGGAGAGGGGAAAGGACAGTTTTGTTTTACATGACTCAAAAGATGCACGATCATTTCTGCTTGCAGCCGTTTGGTCAGAATTCCTATTCAGCGTCTTACTGTGCTGTGATGGTTGTGCCTGGGTGGGAGCAGGGGTTCCATTACCAGAGAGAAGGTGAGAATAGACACTAGCGGGTAATCGGTTCTGTGTGCTGAAGTAGGAATGTCACAGTGACGTTTCTCCCCACCTCCAAAATAAAGGTGGTTACTTATGACTGGTAAAATGTTTCTTTTCTCTCTGTCCCCACCCATCCCCTCCATTCTCATCCCCCGCCTGTCCCCTCGCCCCTTTTCCCTTCCCTCTTCCCTTCATTTTCTCTCGCCTTCTATCCCTGTCTTCTCCCTTACCCTCTCTCCCGCCCCGCTCTCCTGCGCTAGGGATTGGATCCAGGGACTCTGCTGAGCTACCTTCCTGTCCTTTCTCAGTTTGTATTTTGAGACAGGTTCTCCCTTAGGCTAAGTTGCCTAGGCTTGACTCAAACTTGAGATCCCCCTGCCTTAGTCTCCCAGATGCTGTGATGCCTGGTGTGTATCTCCGTGCCTGGCTGTTGCTTAATTTTGACCATACTGAGATTAACCTGAAATTATATATATTTTTTACTTCTTGTTTGAATGTAGTATTTCTTAAAGTTTAGCAAAATTAACCTCATGGCCATTTTGACTTAAAGGCTACATTTTTGAGCATGGCACTTTTATATTCTAAAGTATTATTTCTATGTTAAACTGGGGTAATGATAATCTTACATTTGTGTGTTTGCAAACAGAAAGCTAGAGCCTTTATTTCTGTCTGATTTTTGTGGATATTGAGGGATGACTTTTGACATTTTGAAGATAAGCAGCAAAAAGTACAGAATCCAGTTTGTGGTTCAGTTTTTCTTCTTTTACCCACTTCTTTCACAGCTGTGCTCACCTGTGCTCTCTCTCTCTCTCTCTCTCTCTCTCTCTCTCTCTCTCTCTCTCTCTCTCTCTGTTACAAATTGTTTAGCAGTTATGTCTTTTTTCCATAGCATTCTCCCTCCTTAGTCTTGAGACCATTAGAAATGTTCATGTTTACAACTCCCATATTTCTAAATAATGTCTAATTCAGTATTTCTTGATTTATCAATTTTAAGAATTATATTCTGGTTACTGTAATAAACCATGTAACACCATCCTTTTCTATTATTTATTTTTTCATTAATTTTAAAGTCTTGTAAATCTTTCATGTCCACTCTATTTAAAATTGCCTTCAAATTAGCAATTAAGGTTTTATTGTTATTGCACTGTTGTTTACTCCTGGCCTTTCTACTTTCCAGTTTTTGTCATCTTTCCTTTAAAATTGCAGGGGTCAGGTATACTTAATTTCTGTAACTATATCCTTGCAGGTTTTTTTTTTGTTCTTATTGGATTTTAAAAGTTGTAATTAGTAAACAGTTTAAACTTTTTATGATTATGGAAATACTTTTCACTGCAAAGTTAATGGTAATACGTTTACAGTTTTTCCCATAGCTTTATTGTTTGTAATTTAATTTAAAATTTTCTCTTCTCTTTTTGGTTTCTGCCTTTTAAAAAACTCTCATGATCCCGTTGCATCAGTTATACTGTGTTTTACAGAGTTTGCCCTTTTTGCCAGCTGTTAGCACTCTGGAGCCCTCTCTTCTAATCTATTTTGTTAGTGTTCTTTTAAATACTTGACACTGTCATAAAAGTTATTAAAAATTTTCTTTAATTAATGCAGTTCTTTATTGTTCTTTACTGGATTTTATGCTTTGCACATTTTCTTTATTTCTAATTAATTTTTTTAGTGAATCTAAAGTATAAAAGTTTTCATTGTCAGATGTCCATACATCTGAACTTTGGATGATATGTTAAAACATGTAATAAAGACTCATATTCAAAGTTTTGGAAAATGGAAAGATTAAGATGTTTAATTGATGCAGTTTAAAAAATAAGGATTAACTATAGTCATTCAAATTTTTATGTGAATATTTTTTCTAGAATAACTTTACTTACTGATTATAATAAAACTTCCATCTGTGGATACAGGTTTTTTTGTTTTCTATTTTTCAGGTGGTACTGGGGAATGAACCTCCTTGTGTATGCTAGGCAGACACACTACCGCTGAGCTACATCAGCAGGCTGTTTTATTTTACTTTTTATTACATTATTGAACATATGTATCTTCTTATTTAGATCTGTGTTTGCACAACTTCATTACCCATCATTTATTGAAATTGACCTGTTATACTTGGTCAGTAACTAAGTGACAGAAGTGATGTTAAAAAAGTCACCTAGATTGGGAGGCTAATTTTAGTTCTGAACTCTTGATGAGTCTTACTATGAGTTTAGGTAGTAAGTTGCTTAATACTGTTAGGCTACTTTTTATCCTTACAAGAGAATAGTATTGTGAAAATGTCAAAAAAAAAAAAAAAATCCACATGCCCACTTCACAGTAGTAAATACACGGCAAAATTTGAACCCTTTTGTCAGTAGCTTATGATACACAAGGGACCATATTTTTATAGAATGATATATTTCAAAAGATACTGGTTTCTATTGTAGAAAATTCATTCATTTAGAGCAACTTAAATCCTAAACACTTGTGCTTGTGTTGCATGTTTAAAATATTAGTCATCTTGAATACATGCCTAGGTTAAATGTCAGAAACTATATATTGTGCAAAAAGAAAATTTATTGTTAGGAGACCAGGGTGTATCTGTGCTTATACAACATTTTCCTTAGAGGATCAATTTGAGTATTTGAACTAATATCAACCAGATTTTTGTAGAGTAACATTTATTGATAATAAAGGAGGAGTTCATCGAGGAGAAAAACAAATAAAGGAAGCATAAAAGTCTCATATTATATAAAACTACAGAAATGGATCATGAGTTTGACAGGAAGTTTAATGTGTACATAAGCAGAGGCTGACAGAAACATGCTGTATGTGCCAGAGGTTCCAGTGATGGAAAACCGAAACACACTGCTCACTGACCACAGCGTGAGCCTTGACACACATTGTAAATAATCCAGAGATCTATGGCTGCATTAAGCACTAGGCTGGTGTATTAACGGCAGTAAATCTATAGCAGTAGAGAGGGTTGGCGTGCAGAAATTCCTCTGATTAATTTTGGTAATGGATTAATAAGAATATATCAAATATTTTTATTTCAAATCGTGCCATCTTCAACTTCCCCTCAATAGCCCACCCCAGTGTGATCATTTTTAATTTTTTTCTACTCACCAGACTTGTGTATGTGGACACTTGCTTCAGCACCATCACGTTAAGAGCAGAAGATGCCTCTGGCAGAGAGCATCTGATCACTGTCAAGTTGAAGGGGAAGGTATGTGCCTCGTTGGACTATTATTCTGTCCAAAACATACTTTGAGAAATGAACTTCTGAATATTTTCAAAGTTAAGGGTGCTAATTATTTTAAAAAGACCTGTATGGTGCTTTTAAAAACTGATTTTCAAAGTCTCAGAATTTATTCACCAGGTTTCCAAAAGTCTAGCTATTATTTCATGTCACTGTTGTAGTCCAAATTTTATCAAAATGTGGACTTTAAAATAAATGAATGTTACAAATAAGATCCAACAGCCTCAAAGTATTATAGTGGTGTTTTTGAAAAATCTTTTGCTGAAAAGAGTAGATGCTTCTTCTAGCTTAAAGAAAGCCCTCCTCAGAAAGTCTTCTTGCCTTCAGTGCTTTCCAGGAGTTGTTTTTGTGAGTCTTACTCTGATTCCCCCACTCTCACTCCCTAACAGGCACACACATGCATAGTGCTTATTATTTGTTGTGGCTGAAGTTTTTTGGCATATATATTGCAAAAATTTGCAAAGATTGTGCCTTTATGGAGTCATGATGGGCTGCTGAGCCATAATTATCCACTGATTTTATTGGCACAGAACATCTTTATTTCTGTTTCATCTTGAATTTTTAGTTCTCATTTGGGAATTCTAAGAAATAAGTAGGATAAGTTCAGCATATTCATAATTTACTCAGTAATCACTGAGAAAACATTAGAATTTGAGGAAAACCAGGACATCCGACTTCTTTTATTGTTCCTAGTAGTCATCAATCAATTCTGTATCAGAAGATTGTAGCAATGAAAAGATCAATTGTGTTTGTCCTTTTTAAAAATGTGTCTGGCATTTAAGCTTTCCACAAGAGAAAATTAATATATAAAGCTGTTCTGGTGACACAGGAAAGTTGATCTCTCATAGTGGCTCTGTGTTAGACAGGTTGAGAAATGAGTCAGTCTCTTCACACACACAAAGAATTTAGGTATAGTTTTAAGGAGTATATATGATAAATGTTGAAAAAATTAGTGGCATGTGTATAAAAGAAGTTAGACGGTTATTTTAAAAATATTTTATTTTCCTTTCGAGTTCTTAAAAGTACGCCTTTTAAAAACATCTACGAAAAATCTGCCTTTATCCTTCCGAAAGGTCACATACTTGCCAGTGGCAAGGCTTCTGTCATTTCCTTTAAAGCACTATTTGTTTATATGCTGTACATCGGTAAAAGTTGCTTTACTGCTATGAAGACCAAAATGAAAGCTTTTAAGTACATCTTGTCCTCATTTTTACAAGTGCTTGTACTTTCTAAGGAGACAGTGCTTTAATAAATGCTGCCTTTTTACTTAAAAAATTATTTTCTTACTTTTTATTTACATATTAGTATACGTATTCATGGGGCTCACTCTGATGAAAGAGTTTATCTTAATCTGACCTGATGAGACATACTTCATTTATTGAAGTGTTTAGAATGCAGCTGTGCCCACCGAGATGTCCTGTCCTGTTGGCTTTTTCCCACACCTTTTCAAGGTGGAGGAGAAGACTCTGTTACTGTTTCTCTGAAAAATACATGCTGGGGTCAGTTTTGCAACTTCTGTAGTTAAAAAGCTCTACTGTGGACACACTGGAAAAAGAAAAATCTTGGAGCTGGGAAAGAATTAGGGAAAAAATTTGTTAATAAAGAACAGATGAGTATATAATCTTTACATTTGTTTTAAAAAAAATCATACAGTGTTTGTCCATGTAGTTCAGCTTTATAGAGGACAAAGTCATTTTTGATATGTAGTGATTTTTATTCTTTGGGATATGTGGACCTGGAGTTTTCATTTTAAAAAAATCGGTTACAACTCAAACTATTTGTTAGACAACACATAATACAAAATCTTCCACCAAACTTAACTCTTAAGAGGAAAGCTGAATTTTTTAAGTAAACCTCAAAGCAGACTTGTTTTTGTAAGTATTCAAAACTTTGTCTTTGATTTGCCATAAAAGAAATATATTTGTTTGTGTGTATGTATGTATGTATATGTATGTATGTATGTATTTATTTATCATACTTGGCGTTGAATCCAGGGCCTTCACACTGAGCTACATCCTCAACTTTTAAAAATTTTTTTATTTTGAGACAAGATGTCATTAAATGGCTAAGTTGCCAGTTACAAACGATCCTCCTGCCTTCGCCTCCCAGAACGTTGGCATTACAGGAACGTACCACCATGCCCAGCTATTTTTATTCTTGAATACAATATGTGTTTTCCCAAGTCTGCTGCTTCTCACCATCTCTAAAAAGCCACACAGAAAACAATACTAATTTGGACTGGACAACTCCTGTTAAAAGTAGATATATAAATTTTAAAAATAAATATAATTAGGGAATCTTGTGGTTGTTACAGGTATATTTTTATGGAGTACTTAACAGTGTATCCTGTGCATTGTGGTATGGAATTATCTTTTTTGTAAAAAGCACCCTAGCGCTCCCTCAGCTTTGGACAAAGTCAGACCCGCTGTGAAAGTGAGCTTTGCGTGCTCAGTGACTCTCCTGGCTGCAGACATCTCACTTGGCGCGTCTACTCCAAAGCGGTAAACGTTATGTTCCTAGTCCAGGTTGAGAATTTGCTTGTGGAGATGACACTGATCTTTGTTAGTGTATGTAGAAGACGAGTAGCCGCCCAACATGAGCTCGAGTTTTCCATTCTTGTCCCAATGAGGATGGAAGTGTGCACAATTATGTTTTAAAAATCCTAACGTTTTAGAGGGAAAAGAGATATTTTAAAACATTTTCAGATGATTTTAATCATTTCCCCACGTGAAACAGCCAGAGAAATTAAACGACTTGACCAGTAAAGTGAGCTAACACAGATGAACCAAGGAGGGCTGAGGTCTTTGCCTGTATTTGTTTGGAGATAATCACATGACTTCAATATGGTGTACAAATTGTTTTTCCATTGGTTATAGGAGTTATATTCTAAAATACATTATGTAATATTTTGAATTATCTGAAATAGACTGCCTATCTCAGCTTTACCATTCTTTTTTTCTTTTTCTATTTTTTTAGAATTTAACCATTATAGCGTTTTATATAGTTTTCTGTGTGTTTGCTTTTGTGTAATCAGTTTACACAGAGAACTTTCAGTATATGTGGATAATGAGTTTCTTTTAAGACTACTGATCATTGTAGCAAAATGTTAATTCTTCTGAAAACATTGCCTTCCAGTGCAGCACTGTTTGTTAAATACAGTACTTCATTAAAATTTTTAAAATCTCTGTTGGCTTTTCTAATGTACTACTGAAAAAGTATAAAAAAGAAAAAGGTCTAAAACTTTAAATAGTTTGTCTAATGAAAGTTTCATTTAGCAAATTTAGGTATTTAATATAAGAAATGAAAAAAAAAATAAGAAATGAAAACTTTCAATTGTATATGATTGTGAAGAGCCAAAAATTGGATTTTAGCATTATTATAAAGTATAATTCTCTAATAAGGAAATTATTTTCAAGAAAAACTATCATTTGTCTTTAAATTAGAAATCTGATTTATTCTCATAGTTATCACTTTTTATATGACTAATTAAATATTTTCCACTCTTAAATTTTTATTTTCTTAAAACTTAATTTTACATTAAAGAACCAGAAGATATTTTTTATTTTTATCATCTGACTAAAAATAATTGCTTTAATATGGGAAAAATCATTCTTAAACTGAGAAGTTGTATACAATCGTTGAACATTTCTTGATTGCTTTTTATAGGTACTGCCTGTTTAAATGGTGACTGAAATTACTTGAGATTAAATTTTAGACTAAAAAGGATTAAATCTCAATTAGTTTGATATCTTTATTTTAAATAGAGACCCAGTTTGGTTCACCCCTCCGATAAGAACATTAGCAACTGGTCTGATACTGAGCACAGTATTCTTCACTTACAACTGACTAATCGGGTGCCCCAGATCACCAAACTTTGGTACTTTCTGATCGTAGGTTGACTCTTACAGTTACTACAATAGTAGAGCCAAAATACTTACATATAATACTTTTGTAGTTAAAAATTCTAAGTATTCTAGTTTTTCTAAAGCACCTTGTAAAATTTTCACATAGAAGCGGAGATGACCTAATGTTATGCTTTATCATAGTACCCTGCAGAATCGCCTGATTGTTTTGTGGATTTTCCTGTTCCATTTTCTGTTTCCTGGACACCACAGGTAAATTCTTAAGTAATTTGAAAATACATTATTTTTAATCAAATGGCCTTCATAGGTTATAAAGTGGTCTTTGTTTTCTTTAAGCCTCTATTTATAAACAGGCCTCTGTAATGCTTCATTCAGTGCTTTCTCATAGTTAAACGTCCGTTTTCTCCTTCCCCCCACACAAGCATGTTAACATGCATGCTCACATTCATATGCTTTTCTTTAAATTTAAACTCTACAGAACTCCTTAGACAGCAGTATCCAGTAAGTAGAAAAGTAGGTGGAGTTTATTATATTGTTAAAACTTTAAACACTGATGACATTATACCAGAAAATCTTTTATCAAAGAATGAAAACATAAACCCTGCAATTTGTACTGTTTTTATTGTGATAAATTATCTTTATCCTTGAATTTAGACTTTATATTTTTATGTGCTTTACTATTTTGTACTTTAAGTAAATATTGTAGATTCTTCCTTCTGATTTGCTTCATCTTATTTCTCACTACATTAATAATATCTACCAAGATATTTTTACAAGTGTGTGAAATATATAGCATATATAGTTATGATTATCTGTAATATGATTAAAAACTTGATGTGTGTGATTTTCAAAGATGTGACAGAGTGTGGTACTTCAGGGGACAAGGTAGTAATGACAGACATGGCCTTTCTTTTCATAAATAAATTACTGTAATAGCAAAAAAAAGGAGAACATACCCTTATTTTAGCAAAGAGAAAATAATTTCTGTAATATTTGACCAATGTTCTGTAAATGAAACTTACCCTTATTGCTAGACTTGTTGAGGTTCAAGTAAAATGTGTGCTTCCATTTTAAATTATACATACCTAGGAGGTATTGCATATTAAAATCATATAAAACAAGTTACAGGTTTAAATAGTCTGTGGGCCCAAATATCATTTTAATTAGACATTTATTTAAAAGTTCATATTCTCATTTTGTTTTTAAAAACAAATTTTCCTCATTGGAAATTGAGAAAATGTAGCAAAATAAAGGAGAAGAAAAAGGTGAGGATTTGCTTTAGGTATTTGATGTTATACATTTATAAAAAATATTGTGTTGATTTTTTTTTTTTCTTTTCAAGAAAAGAAATTACATATAAAGTTTTTTTAAAACTTTATATTCTATTTGGTTCTGGAAGCTTTCTCTTTTTGTTTTGAAAAGAAAGGTCATGAAAAAATACTGTATCTAGATTATATTGTGATTTCTAGATTTTATTTTTAATTACACATTCACATTTATAACCATTCCAAAGTTGAAGAGTATAGTTTTGGCAAGTTATTTTAGTTTTTTTAAATGTAGATAACTATATAATGTTTCCCCAGAGTTTATGAGCAAGTTTATATCACATTAGATTGGTCTGTAACTACCAGATTGGGATATCTTTGAGTGACATTTTTTAGATTTTTTTATTCCTACTTAACAAGCTCAGTGCTTTGTATGTCTAAGATGACTATAATAATTCAAATTCAAATTTTAGATTTAATTGAGTCATATGTTTTCTTTTTTGGTAGTAGCTTTCTAAGAAAACAATTAACTAGTAGTAACTGGAATTTCATAATTTTTTCTGAAATTATAGAACATACTAAAATTATTAGCAGAGTACAGATTAAATGAAGATTCCTTCTAATCCACAAGTCAGATTTGACAGCTGTTATTGTTAGTCATACTTTACTCAGCTGTATTTCTAGTTCTGTTTGTCTGAGAAATAAAATATTCTGGGATCAGCACAGAACCAACTCTTGTTCCTATTCCTTCCTTTCTTTTTGCTTCCTTCCCTTTCTGTGGAGGGCTGTTTCCCCTAAATTGATATGTGTGCTGTCCACGCATGTATTTTGCTACATTTTTATGCCATATTTACAGTTTGGCTTTTTTAATACAGCATTGTTTCAGTGATTGATTCATGCTCTGTATGTCTAATACTTTCATTTGCAATACTGTGTTACGTCTGTCAGTTAATTTATCTATTTCTCTAACAATACGGTATCCAAAGTTTCTTATGAGCAGCTTGCAGTGAACACCTCTGTGCGTTTTCTTGTGCATGTGTATGAGATATTAAGTGTGGATTATTTGTAGAAGTGAAAGTGCTAGCTTGTACGGAATGTCCCGTTTTGGGGTTAGTAAAATATTGCTAAATTATATTCCCAGATTGGTTGTATAAATTTATAGTTCCATTTAGCAATGTCTTTTTTGCCAAGTCTTTTCAAAGTTTTATTCTGATCTTAGTTTGACCTTAATTCTCATTAAGAATTGATAGTCATTGTTATTGTGCTCATTGTCTTTGTTTATTTTATATATTTTGATGCTAATGTGTGATCTCTTCTCCCTGTAGCATGCCTTTTAACTTTGTATGTTTTAACATACAGAGGTTTAACTTGCAGTGTGGTCACATTTATTTCTCCTTCTTTATGATTTCTGCTTTTGTATATCAAGAAAATCTCCCATATCTTTTTCTTAAAACATATACTCTTGTCATTTGTTCTGAAAGTCAGTTTTTTTCACATTTATTTAAATATGAGGTAGCAATATGAAGTTACACTTGCCTATATTACTAAATACTGGTAGAATTTGGAGGTGTCTTTTGTGGAGGTCTGAGATAATTTTAAACCTTTTCTTGTATTCTTGCCATTAATAATTCAAGTTTCCAAAAAATACTACCTATAAGAGTCTAGCTGTATATCATAAGGATTTCGGTGATGATACCAGCAGCATAAACTGTTTGAGTCTTTCAGACATAATAAAAATGTTCCCAATATTTATAATTTGAAAGTAAGAAGCACAATGGAATGACTTTGCTTATATGTGATGCTTTTTTATTGACTGGCTGGCAACAGTTCTGCTTCTGTGAGTTTATTTTTGGTTTTAACACTTTTTAAACAGTTCTTAAGCAACATGAATGTTACTGCTGTGGCAAAGTTATATTTAAATGACTGTAAATAGGTTTTAGGTAATTGATTTTAAAAAATCATTGCTTTTGTACATTTCCTCTTTGGATTGTTTCTGGACTTTAAACTTTGAAGATCTTTATTTTCCTTTTTTGTATTATAATAGACATGGCTTTGTGGCATCCATATTAAAAATGGGTAATTTTCCTTATGGTCCCTGTCTTCCTGCTGAGTTGATAATGTTTTGATGTATTTTTCTTTTGCTCTGATGAGAGGTCTGCTGCTGCTGCTCTGACATATTCATTTGGATGAGTAATTATAACTTGCGCAATGTCAAGCTGAAGATGGTAGGGTTTTGTGCGTCATGACAAGCCTAGTAGCCAGTGCAGGTGTCTCACAGCGTGAGCAGCAACAGCCAGTGTATTCTGGCTCAGAGGAAACATTCAGAGTAGTAAGGAATCAGCACCAAGGGCAAGGCTGCTGCTACTGTTGCTACTGTGTGTGCCAAAGAAGCACAAAGTGCTCCTCAAAAACAAGAGACCAAATACCTCTTTAGAGAGGCTTACTTTTATTTGTTTGCTCAGTAAACTCTCTTGAATAGATTTTAGCACAGAATGTAATCTCTTGATTTTTGTATCATTCTACTTCTACATACATAATGCTCTGAAATACATTAAAAAAACCATTCTTCAACCTTTTAGATTTTTGCATACAGGTCATGTATGTCAGTATTGTTGATCGATGCGGATGTGCCACTGTCACATTTTAAGTGCACTAGTTATTATGATTATATAAAAGAAGAACTTCATTTTTTTCCAGGTCACTGAGTGAGCAAAAATACCTGTGTAAATTGCAGTTCTGCCTATAAATGTCTGATTAAGATTTGGTGAAGTATCCTTGCCACCGGCAGTTAGAATTTTCAGATTTGGTATGATGCAATAAATGATGGTTTTTATCATGGAAATCTGATATTTTTGGAATGGTGCCATGAATGAAGAAGAGCAAAACTAATGATAAAGCCTCTGGCTGATAGTCTGAGGGTGAATGGAGAATTTGTAATTAAAGGAAACAGTCTTATTACATAGCAGGGAGCGTGACCCATTAGTTAGAGCAGCAGACTAGCAGTTGGGTATCCTCAGCTCTGTCTGCAGTTCAGCCATTGACTTAATTGTATGATTTCAAACAAGTCACATGATTCTCCTTTACGTAGGTTCATATGCATGTGAACTTTTTCATTGCTGTGTAAAGAAAAATTAGTTTTGTGTAAAACAAACGCAATATCTGGAGCCAAAACAACAAAGAAACACTGTAAAGATTCCTTGGAAGTTGTTTTTATCAACAAAGTTTCCATTCTTTTCTCTGCTGTCTTTGTCAGAGAACTCAGTACTGGATTACTGTTCAGTCCTAAATTGGTTAATTATATATTTTGTTTTCTTGGGTATCTTATTACTGCCAAAGGGTATAGATAAAAAGATCAAAGAAAATTCATTATTTTGATAGGATAAAGTATGAGTGAAGGAGTCATGGGACCTGTTATACTCAGTCACCATATTAACCATTTTTCTTTCTTTTTTCATCTACGGCCATACCACCCTGAATGTGCCGATCTCATCTTCCTTTTTTTCTTCTTTTAAAATAACTTGCTCATTTTAAAGTTATCCTGAATTAGTTCTAAAAAAGAAAGGGGGAATACACAAGGGAGCAAAATCATCTTTAATGGTTATATTTAGAGTTGGACTCTTCACTAGATTATAGTGTTGAAACTATGCTTTTATCGTTTAGCGAGTTTCATTTTAAAACATCATTGATGGTACTGTACGCTTATTAAAGGTGAACCTTAGGGTCACTGGCGTATTTATTATAACTTGATTTACATTTCTCTATCAAGTTAAGAATTTATATATTTTCAGTCTAAGACCTTGTTATCTTTTCATTTAAATAGACCCTTCCATAAATCCATTTCCTTAGTTCTGTAAGTTTTAAGTGATTTCTTAAACTACATGTTACATATTTTTGTTGAATTTATTGCCAAGTATTTAAACATTTTATTGCTTTATGCATGCAGTGTTTTTATTTGCTTTTTTGTAGTTTATCCCAGTTTGGCCAAGTTATTAATCTTTTTAAAAATTATTTTTATCAAAGTTATATATGAACATAGTATAAAGAGGCAGTTTTATAAGGTGTTTTGTCTTTGTTTTAAACAAAGTATTGGGCATTGAACCCAGGTTCTTATATCCAGACCTTTGCACATACATGGGAAGACCTTTACCCCTGAGATACACTCCTAGGCCCTTTTTAATCTGTCTTTTAGATAAATCAGCATTTCTTAGACTCCTTCCCATCACTTTACCTTTCTTCAGGATCAGCCGCTTTTTACCTGCTAGCCGATCACCTTGGTTATTTGTGGTAGGCATTTTTTCATCATTATCAAAAAATGCTGCCCTAACTTTCAAAGTTTAAAGGTTTACTTTGGTTCAGGATATGTCAGTTCATAATCAGGCAGACTCATTGCTTAGGCCTCTGCTGAATGGGGTTGGAGAACTGCGGTGGTGGGGAGTGGGTGGGTTGGTGGAAGTAAGTCGCACAGCAAAAACGTTCATCTAGTGGCCCGGATGCAAAAGAGAGGAAGGGGCTGGGGTCCTTTGAGCCACACGCCCAGTGACTTAAGAGCTCATAGTCCCAGTGAGCCCACTTTTTAAAGATTTTTTACTGCCTCCCAGTACTGCCACTCTGGGGATCAAGCTCTTAGGGGGACATTTAAAATCCAGACTATAGCAGTGTTAGTATAGTCTTATATTTATGCTACCTTTTGTATTGTAATTTTGATATAAATACTCAATGTTTATATTATTATGAGTATGTATGTATATTATGCAGAGGGATAAACAATGTGCAGTTAGCTATAATTATTTCTTTTGGTCACCCTGGTTTTTGTTACTCTGAGTTACCACTTATCTTATTCTTTCTTTTCCTTAGTTAAGTTGTATAACTCATTCAACCTCCATGTATCTGTGATATATCTAATGCAGTGGTTTTAATGGGCAAATAGACATGTGACTTTAAATCTCAGAAGTTATTTGCCAGCTGAAGGAATAAGATACATATTAGTATAATTTCACTTTGTTTAAAAGCTTGCCAAAGTTTGTTAAAGCCTTGTAGAAGATTTGAGATCTGAGCATTGTGTGTGAACATAAGAGATACTTCTGTGGAATGGTGAAACTCTTCCATGAATTTAAAGACCCAGAAAAGTAGCGTGCGTGCGTTTCTTTTTCTTTCTTTTTTCCCTTTTTTCTTTCTTTCTTTTTCTTTCTTTCTTTCTTTCTTTCTTTCTTTCTTTCTTTCTTTCTTTCTTTCTCTTTCTTTCTTCCTTCCTTCCTTTCTTTCTTTCTTTCTTTCTTTCTTTCTTTCTTTCTTTTTTTGTGGGGGTAGGTTATCAGGTGCCTTCACTGCTACCTTAGGTATATTTTAAATGACTTACCTACTGATGTTAATAAATAAGACTTTTATTATAGATATTCGTGGCAAACGTCATAGTTTATTCTGCTGGGCCACTATAGCATGGTAAAAAGAGAGTACAGTCTTAAAAGTCTGATTAGATCTTGTGTCTGTCTTTACCAGTACACAACCTCGCATTAATCATTCAACTTTATAAAAGTAGGAAATAAAATTTGCCATAAATTTCATGTGAGGCTAAATTGAGAGATTATGTATAAAAGTGTAAAATGCTATATATGTGTTGAAAGTGATGTCAAAAGTTTAGTGAAATTGGTGCCAGGTTATGTGGATGTGGCAGATGATTCTATTACATTGTATTGTGAGTACATAAATAAAAGATGTTAAGAGAAATATTGATGGTTTATAGTTTATTGCTTAGCATATTGTTAATATTTGCACAAACTAGTACTTAATGATTTAGAGTAAATCAATAAAATATTTTATGTAACAGGTATCTCATGTAAAAGAAAAATACACCAGTGTCTAAATGGCTTCTTAAAAATTGTGATTTATAAATACTTTTAGATAAAACAAGATTATTTTAGGTACTATCAAATCAAATGTATTGCAGCATGTGTAATTCATTAATATTCTGTCCCTCTGTGCAATGTATGTTAAGTACATTCTGTACTAGGGCTGGGGATTTAGCTCAGCGGCAAAAGCGCCTGCCTGGCAAGCGCAAGGTCGTGAGTTCGGTTCCCGGTTCTGGAGAAAAACCAAAAAAAAAAAAAAAAAAAAAGTACATTCTGTACTTTAAGCCAGGAAATGACCACCCTATCCACACACCTTCTACAACCCCTTTTTTATTTTTGCAAAATAGAAGGTGTCAGGAGTGAAGCCAGTATAGCAGGTAGATATAGGGAAGCAAACCAGAGTACTGCAATTGGTAGATATGAAAGGCAATGGGACAGTATTTATTTTTAAAATTATGTCACTCTAGTTAGTTCCCTTACTCTGCCTATGAAAATAACATTGGTAGCAATAGTCTCATACTTACCTGAAGGTAAATATTTTTGTGACCACATTTGAAACTTTGTTGTTTTTAGTATGAATGCTAAAAAAGTTAGATACAGTTTTTTTGTGGTGTTGGTGGTACCCTTTTTCAGTATCACATGATGAACAAAAAAACTAGATTTTTTATTTTTTACTAATTGGCCTGATTTTTAAAGTCTATAACAGAATACCTAAGGACAAAATTGGAAGTGCCTATTTTCGACATGTAGTTGACTTTTAAAAAAAAGTCATGCATTCTGTGACAAGTACACATGAGGGGGTTTGGCCGTGTGGTTGATACCTTTTCCACTTACGTTGCAAATATTTTAAATGATCAATAATCAGTTGTAGTCGATATAGCCTGTGTGTAAGAGATGATAAAAGTTCCTTATCGGTTGCTTGGCAGAGAGCAGAACTTGATTAAATGAAGTTAGTTATAGATATATCTGTAGAGAGAGCTGAGAACATCGGTGAGGCATACAAGATCAATGAACTGAATATTTAGATTTATTATCTGATTGTGGAAATATTGCAATTAATATCAAAATTAAATTTCTTAAAAAGTTTAATATCTTAATATTTCCTTATTCTTTTGAAGCGTTTTGAATCCCCCAAAGATAAAGATAAAAATGGTTATTAGAGAATTTATCTTCAAGTCTTATAGGGAAATATAAAAAAAGCAGAATGGGAAGCAAATGTTGCAAGTACCAGAAAATTATGCTATTAATTTAAGTGTCATCAGAGCACAAAGGATCACATTTTGGGACTATGTGAGCATTATTAAAATACTGGAAATAATAGTCCTTAAGATGAAGATACTATACTCTAAGATCTGGTTAAGTGACTGACATTATTACTTCACTTCAGGTATTATGAAAGTAACAGAATGCTTTTAAAGATAATAAGCGTTACATTTTGAGATTGGCAGTGTTCACACTTCTGTGCTTAAGTGCTTTCTTAGTTTAACATAATTTAATAACTGTTAGGGGGAGTAGCTAGCACCATGGTTTCATATATATATCTCCATCCTTCTCTGATACGCACCACATACACCCACACACACACACACACACACACACACAATAACGTTTTATTCCTAAGTGGTGTGTAAACTGTTGCTTTTATGCCTATGTCCCTGCTGTAGCTGTTTTATGTTTGTTTTTAAGTTCCTAGTTGTTGAGAGACTGTTACAAAGAAGCTACTGCCATGTAGATCTACCACTGTTAGAAATCAGTGAGATTTTTAAAACTTTATTAAGCTGTAATTACCTAACATATTTAAAGTATACAGTTTTGTGAGTTTTGACCAATATTTACCTATGAAATCATTTCCATAATCAAAATAATAAACATTTCTGTCATATCCATCCTTCCTCTTTGTAGTCCCTCCCTCCTGTCTCTGCTGTCTCTGCTGGTCCCATGGCAACACTGAAATAGTTCCTGTCACTGTACATTTATTTGCATTTTCTTACAATTCTGTATACTCAGTCTTGTATAATTCTGTACAGTCTTCTGTCCTCAGTATCATTACTTTTAGGCTTATCCGTGTTGTAGCATATAGTACGGTTCACTTCTTATTTCTGATTATTTGTAGATACCTTCTCTTCATCTGTTGATAGGCATGTGGACTGTTTTCAGCATTTGGCTATTACAAGTAAAGCTGCTGTGAACAGTTTTTCAGTGGTCTTATTTCATTATGTAGACATTTTCAGTTCTGTTTGGTAAATGCTTAGGTTGGAGCAGCACGACTGGATCATATAGGAGGTATATCTTTAACCTTTAAGGCACTGCCAAACTCCTTTTCAGTGTTGGTTGCGATGTTTTACATTTTTTTAACAGTAGTGTTTCAGACTTCATGTTTAGCTACCTTTCTAATATTTGGTATACATCACTTTTTAAAAATTTCCTTTTAGTTACTATAATAGGTGTCCAGTGGTATCGGATGTGACTTTAATTTGCTTTATGCTCAGTGGTGTTAAACATCTTTTCATGTGCTTCTCTATCATTCCATATCTTCTCTCTTGAAATGCCTCCATATTTCTGGCTGAATACTTAAATTAATGGAGAAATACCATGTTTATGGAAGATTTAATATTGTTAGGAATTCAGTTCTCTCCAAATTATAGATTTTTAACAAAGTTATTTTAAACATTGACATTTATCTTAAAATTCATATGAGAAAGCAAAGGACCTAGATGAAATAGTTAAAATAACTCTGAAAACAAAATTGGAAGACTGATGCCACTTGATCTAAAGACTTATAAACCTACCATTATTAAGATAATGTCATATTATTACAGTGGTAGATCATCAGATACATTACTCAGAAGTAGACTCATACAAATACATACAATTGTTTTTAACAGAAGTACAATAATAGTCTAATCTAAGGACAGTCGTTTCAATGGTAGCCTTATAGTTGGGTATCAGTGAGCCAAGAAGATAAATTTTAAGGACATAAAAATTTTACCTGCTGATGAATCATGCGCCTAATTTAAAACCTAAAACTTCTGGAAGAAACATGGGAGAAAGTGTTTGTAGCTTTAGGTTAGGCAGAGATTTCTTAATATGACAGCAAACACAAGATCCATAAAAAAGAACAAATTGGTAATTGAACATGATTAAAATAAAAAATTTCTGTTCTAGGAAACAATTAGGAGGATGAAAAGGAATGCTACCGGCTAGGAGAAAATATTTGCAAATCATGTATCTGATAATGTACTGGCAATCAACATAAATGAAGAACTAAAGCTCAGTAATACAACCCAACATGGGCAGTGTTTTGTATGGCCATATATTCTTGTTACTTAAATGATTATCATTTTACTATTAAAACTGTGTAAACTGATTTCTTGTGAAGTTTTCAAAATATACTTAACTGGATAATTGAACACTTTTAAAAACACATTGTTTCAGTCAGCTTCATAGTGGTGTAACCTGACAAAACATCTCACCTCAGCTTTCTTTCACTTACCTTTGCCCTCATAGGTTAGTATCTCTGTCTGTCTGTCCGTCTGACTCTGACTTTCTTGTCTCTGTCTCACACACATCACACACACACACACACCCACCCACCCACCCACCCAAAGACATTGGTGGGAACGACTAGGCATATATGTATGTAACCAAACCTAGACATGTGAGAGAATTAATCCCCCTTTGGGCATCTTGAGCAGAGGGATTGGAAACCAGTAAATAAGTGCCCTTGGATTCCATTTTTTGGACAAGAATTGTGAGGGGCTTCCTGTACAGCCTCTCTTAAAGCCATCATGGACCACAATGACAGTTTGAACATACACCCTTACTTTGGCTTGCCCTAATCCGTTTCACCCTTGGCAGTCTCCATTCCCATTCCCTAAATTTGCTTTCAAATCAACTGTCTCCACGCAAGCTGTCTCAGGCTTCGCTTTTTGAGGGGGGATCAAGCTCGCAGAAGTTACATTGTTAGATGCAATAAAGATGGTGTAAGACAATGGTTCAGATATACCAGTCATACTTAAGGCTTGAAAATGTATCTTCTGAAAAAAAAAACCCCTGCCAGGCACAGTAGTACCCGCCTGTAATCCCAGCTATTCTGGAGGCTGAGGCAGAAGGATCACAGAGCCAAGGCCAGCGTGAGCAATTTAGTGAGACCCTGTGTGGTACCCTCTAATCTCCCAAAAATCCTGTTTGCTCTTTTGGTTATTCCAAGAGTAGGTTTTTAAGCTTGAACAACAAAACCTATGCCACTATGTATGACTTCCTAAGCAGTTGAACTTGACAGGCCTTCTTGAAAGTCAATTTGTAAATCAAAAACTGCATTGGGCTTCTTTCAGATGATATTCTTGACCCTAGAAAATTGTCATCTTCACAGTTGCTGTTAGCTTCTCATGTCATCACAACACGAAAAATTCTCTGTGATTTCTTCATAAGTAACTGGGCAGTAGGCACTAAGTTCTGAGCTGTACTTAACCTACTTTGTAAAGTGAAAGCTATTTCTTAACATTGCCTAGTGTCTTTTGAAGATCTGAGCTCTAAACGTACAAATAATTCATCAGTAGATGATGACTCTACAAACCAGCTCATTAATATCTTTCAGTAAAGGTATATTCTCTCAGCATGTAGCTAAAAATAAAATCTGCCTTCCATTAGGTTATGGTTCGTAAGCAGTGGTTAGAAAATGGGACACGTTTCTAAGGTTTTAGAATAATGATATTTAGTTGTCTGCTGCTTTGTTTTATTAAATATGAACAAAATAACCAACCTGTGGAATTCTTGATTCATGCATGCCTTCTATAAAAATTGGGGAATATTCCACCCATTCTCAGTGACAGTAAGGTCCCAAGCTCCTTTGACAAAGAGAACAGCCACGTTCACCAGAAAAGCCACCATGACAAGCTCCTGAAAGAAAACCAATAGCTCCCCACAGCCTCTCCCTTTTGTCTTCACCAGATCTGCCTCTTACGCTGCTGGCAACAGTCCTCAGGTGGGCCTCCCACACCCAGCACCATGCTGGTTCAGTTCAGCTGGGTGTTACCAGTTGACCACCAGGTGTTAATCCACCATATTAACTTTCTAATGGTTCATGATTTCAGGGTTTAAATGTGATTGTTATCATACTGAATAGATGATTTATTCAGAAAACATTTTATTTGCATATGGTCATAAAATTTCAGTAATCACTTTCTCTTTTGAACAATTTCTTCCCAATTCACGTATTTTCAATCTTATTTACATTTTCAGCTTAAAAGAGAAACTGATGGGGGAAAAGGGAAAGGAAGAGAAAAGGGAAAAAAATTATATACACACACACACACACACACACACACACACAGGATAGTTATACAACTAGTTTGTCTTGGTTCATTGAAAGATTTGTGCTAATGTCTCGACATTATTTCATGTCTGTATCTTGTACTCCTGAGTTACTACTATGAATGTAACAGTGTGCAATGTATTAATTATTGTTATTCCCCTATTAGCCTGATTTGAAACTCTTTTATTTCTATTGTACTTCTTTTTAAAATACAATAAAAATTTAGTGATCAACGCAGGGATTTTTCATAGACACGTCCATATACAAACCACCCATATAACTGATGTAGTTGCAGAGAATTTCACTAAGAAACTTCAGTGAACCTAGTATTGGGTCAATTTCTTAATAAGTGAATGCCTGCTATTTTCAAATCATTTGGAGAGGTCTAGTTTTCCTCTAACAATTATTGTGACCTTTGCTTTTTACTACAGGAAGATTAGACTTTTTACCAGGGGATATCTTCCTGTTGCACTTGGCTTTTGTGCTCCTTGCACATGTAATGGTATTGAGGTTGTTTTCCAGTTTCCCTTGTTAGGCTCCACCTTTTTTTTTCCCTACAGTCCTTTCCCACATTGTAAGACAGATATTTAAAGAATACCTAGTGTGCCTGGTGTGCCTTCAACATGGACCTTCGCTGAAGACCTTTTGGGGCAGGTGAGATAGTGTGCACTGGACTGCTATTTCTTCTTACCTTGTTTCATGTTCATATTCGTTCTCCCTCCCTCTGCCTTCCACCCTCCCTCCTTGAGGAGCACCCTAAAGATAAGATGTTACCTGCCATCCTCCTTCCACCATAGTAACGTTCTAGGTGAGAAGCATTGTCTTAGGTCAGGAATACTTCTCTATTAGAGAATTTATCGTGTTAGGGAAGTCTTACGTGTATATTCATTGTTTAGCTTGTTTGAGTTTTTCCTTTTTATTGTCTTTCCCCAATTTTTTTGTCATATCTTTTAAAATGATACTTCCTTTAATCATGTTATTGTACAGATATGTATGTACAAAACGTGGTATTTTCCTTTTGTCAGTGAATTCAGTTGAAATATTCTGAGTATAATTTTTAGATCTTCACTATATTTAAGCTATATAATTAGTTTACTATTCCTGTTAGAAATTGGTGGTTTTAAACCTATTTCAAAACATCCATTTTGGGAGGCTGAAGTTTTTGCTCTGTATTTTAGAAAATAATAGTAGTCATGTCATGCATTTCCCTGAAATGCATATGAAGTATATAATGTGATCTGAATATTCTGATTCTCATATAAAGCCTGTTTGATATGAAACTTTTGATCAAAAAGAAATTTTATAGTAAATCATAAGTATGCATTATGTTTAATAGATGTGTATTTATATAACTTGATTAAATCTGTTTATAAATGGAGTTAGAAATAAATGGGAGCATATTATAGTAACTGACAGTTTAAAAGGGATTATAGGTATTTTAAGTGGACTCTATTACCTAGTTTGTGGGTTTTCAAGCAGTTGTACAGTATTTAGAATTCTTGACTTTTAGGGCTATGAATCACTTTAAAAATTATCTACTGCATACACACGTTTGTAAATGCAGCATTTAAGCTTAGGCTGAGTATGTATTCGTTAAAATCAAACACTTTGTTACTCCTCAGATTAGGACTGTGACTTCTTATAAGCTGGGTGGTTTTATCTTTGTGTCAGAGAACCCAACATAGCCCTGGCACATGTTTGAAATATTGATTTTATCGAAATAACTTTAATACAGGTTTCACTCTGCTGTGTACATATGAAATGAAAGGATGGCTAATACAGCATTTCTATTTCTGCAAAGGTTTTTTATGATTATAAAAACGTTTAGGACATAAATAAAAAGGAAATAAAAATTGTCATAATTTTTTTTTTTTTTTAAGTCACTTAACTAGGCATCAGTGAGAAAATGGAGCAGGCATTGGAGGAGACTTGGAAGTACACTACTGCTGATTACTTTTGAATGTGTCAAGGGCATGGATCAAGGTCCTTAGGGTCTGCATATTGCCCGCCTCCTCAGTGAGATTCCTGGAGTGAGACGGTAGCTGGCAGTAGGGATGCTGTAGGAGAGGGGCTGTGCGTGAGACCGGGCTGCTGTTGAAGGAGAAGCTGTGCTGCAGAGTGCAGACTCCCTGTCCAGTACTTCATCTTCGCCACCACCCTGTAACCCTGAGACTTTTTAAATTTCCTTTTCTTACCTGGAAGCTCTACAATTAGAGAAATAACGGTTTAAATTTATGAGGCTATTTTTACTAGATTGTATTTTGTTTTTAGACTATTCTTTATCCTCCATTTTTCTATTAATATATATTTATCTCAGTTTTTATAGTTGATTTTATCGGTAATCATGTACGTATTAAAAGTATCAGTCCTTTGCTAATTTGGTACTGATATGTTCATATCTGCTATTTCCTTTATTAAGCTGTGAATACCTCTAGGTCAAAGACTGTATCTCTTACAAAAATGACTACAAAATTTCAAACATTTACAGTATGCTAACCAGTTAGCATGTTATTGACATCTTCTGAAATTTTGTGAGGATTAACATTCCGTATTACAGAAGTGCTGTAGTTTTAAGTGTCCCCCAGAGCCAGTGCATGGAAAGGCTCGGTTGTCAGGGTGGAACTGCGGGGAGGTGGGAGAACCTTAAGGAGGGTGGCCTGCTGGTTGAAGCTTAGGTCACTGGGGCCATACCCGAGAAGGGAACTGTGGGGCTCTGGCCTCTTCCTCACTCTCTTTGGTTCCTGGCTATGAGGTGAGCAGTTTACTTCACCTTAGACTCCCTGTCGTCATCTGGCAACCTCATCAGAGGCCCAAAGCAGTGGGTCTTCCTAATATTGGAGTGGAAGCTCCAAAACCATGCACCAAAATAACCCTTTTCTCTTTTTAAGTTAATTATCTCAGTTACTTCATTACCGTGACAGAAAGCTAGCCAGCAGATAAAACTAAAGCTAAGTGAGATTATGGAACTTGATGAGAAAGATACAAAGCTGGCCTTAAGTGGTACAGTGGGAATGGGACTTCAGACATGACCTGAGTCTGTGGTCTCACCAGTGTACTTTATTCTGTCTTGTATTTTAACATCATCAGTGTCCAGTGTAGAGCATAACAGTGGACACATTGTTCATAGTCATTGTAATAAATTGTGTGAAGACATACCTTCACAGTGTATTTGCTTATTTAATCTTATTTGATGTGTTACAAATGAAGGCTGTAGCTTTCTTCACTGCTTCAACCAGTTTATTGAATATGGTTTCAAATTGAGTATTTTAAGTTGAAGATAAAACTGTTTCTTCTGTAGGTCTAATCTTATAAAATGAATTCCATTTTTAGAAATTACTATATATACCTAATCCCAAAATTTATTACAAAAATGAAATAAGATATTAGTCATTAAAATTTGGAGAGGATGTCTTTCTATATTCTTACAAGCTGGACTGCCTGAATCTTGTAGAAGTGTGACTGTTGTGTTACGTCAGTTAATTTTGTGACTCTGTGTGTGTCACTTATTTAAGTGTCTAAAGCCCTTAATTCTTTTAAAATTGATCTTACTAATACTTTTTCTATCAGAGGTAGTCACAGTTGTATCTTGTAAACATAACATTGTTTTATGAGAAACTTCATACTGTTTAAAAGTAAAAATATAAATTGTTTTTTAAAGAAAGTAATGGCTTTACTCAGTCCATTTAACTCCTATAAAAGATCATCTGAAACAGTGAATTTGGAAATTGACTGAAAGGTGAACATGGAAAAAGTCATAATTTGTTTGAATTCTTAAAAAATATATTAAACCTTATCCTACTTTTTGTCTAATTATGCAAGGTTATTTCCTAACAATGTTTAAAGATAGTTTAATCAAGTTATATTTAAATACTGTTGTATTTAACTTCATTTTGTAACAAAAAATGAAATTATGTTCACACTAAAATTACAGGCCCTGTTCTGAATGCATTAGATGTATGGTATACTTAGTAAAAGTATACATACATATGAGTGATATGTAAATATTACAAGTCCATAAAGTATAAAAATCATAATAAAATATGGTTTTAAGGTGTAAAGTCCAGTGACAATAAAAAGTACATTAATGCCAATAAAGGTGAAGTTATGTGAAGCAGGGAAAGTGGAGTCTAGTTTATTGGAGTTTACTTTCTGGTGAAATGAAGCTTGTTGAAATTTCTGCATTAAGTGTATTTTGAATGAAACATTATCTGCGTTAGTAGAGTGCCATGCCCCTCCCTCTCTCTTGTCCCTCCAGAGCTCCCTAGTTGCCATTCACCGTCAGTTCCTGGCAGCACTGGCAGCCCTGAAGGCGTTCTGGGACGTCATGGATGAAATCGATGAGAAGACCTGGGTGCTCGAGCCGCAGAAACCTACGCGCAGTGCCACAGCACGCAGAATTGCGTTAGGTAGGGAAGAGGATTACAGGTTTTGTTTTCAGATGTTTACTTTTATTTTGTATTACAAAAGTAAATCTAAAGATGACAATTAAAATCTTAGACAATTAAAATCTTGGTATGGAGTCAGCCTTTAAAACTGTGGGATTAAATTATGATTTATAAGGCATACTTAAATGTAAATAAATCAGGTGAAAGGACAAGCACGAGTGTTTCATTGTAAAAGGTGAGGAGACAGTGGACATAACAACGTTCAGAGTATTTACTTAGCATTTAACTGGCACTGAGGTGCTGGCATGGAGCAGGTTATTCAAAATGTATGTTACGTCAGAACAAAGAATCAGAATGAATGAAGTCTGCATGTGTGAAACAGGCAAATTGCTACAAGATCTCAGAATACTTCGACAAAAATACAGAGGATAAAAGAATCTGAAGTAGACCATGCCATTAAAGAGTAAACAGCTCAAGAACTGAATATATTTTCAGTATTGTACTTCCTTCATGATAAATATGTGAAATTAAGGTACGGTGATAAATATTCCTGTAATGTTATATTGTCTTGACCGTGAAATGATATGTGTCTCTATTACAAGCAACCAAAACAAAGTCAGTTTAATCTTCGTCAAAATTTTAGGTCTTTTAAACTGTATTTGTGTCCACCTTAAGTACTGTGTGTGGTTTTAAGCTACCCCTTTAGCTCTTTCCTCTATAAATAGGTATGTTTTCAAAGGCTTATATTCTGAAAGACGTTTTGAAGTTCGATATAGGTCATACCTAAATTAGTGAACAATTTTTGTACTTTTTTACCAAGGCATAATACATTACTGTAATTGGGGAGGGAGAGTTATATGTGCTAAAAGTAGTATTTTTATATTTTTGGGTACTGGGAATCGAACTCAGGACCTTGCGCTTGCCAGGCAGGCGCTTGTGACGCTGAGCTATATCCCCAGCCCAGTATTGTTATTTTTTAAGTTTGGAAATGTCTAATATTTAATTTGGAATAATTAATCAAATTATGATACATTTGTGAACAAGTAGATATTAAGATTGAAAATATTTTCAACAAAGAAATGTAATTTATTATTTTCATGGCCTCATTAAAATACTATAATTAGCCTTAAAATATACTTTTCATTATATTTCTTATCCAACATAAACTGTCTAGTTGTTATTTGTCCTTATATTTACCATTACTCCCCCACTCTCTTTCAGGCATTGATTTACCACATTAGGACCAAATTTTGAACCAATTAATTGAAAGATTAATTAATGTAGCCATCAATTAAGTGAAAGTACTTTCTAAAGGCATTAGTAATAGATGACATGGCTAAGGGCTGAAAGATATATATGATTATAGCAAAGAATATATGAACAAATGAGGTTGTATTTTTGAATTTTATTATATTTTCATTGAATGGATATACACTGATAAATTTTTGCCAGATTTGTAATAATTCTGTTTATGTTTATAATATTTTATATTATCTTCAATAACTTCAGCAGAGGCATATTTAACAACATATAGGAGTTATCAGGACATTTTCCCCATAAAAGTAAAGAGCTAATTGATCTTAGTTATACTAAGTACCTTCTCAAAATAATACAGTTTTTGAAATTTGTACTATAGCCCTGTACAATTACAACTTTGAATCCAGTGAAGAATTGAAAAACAGGAATAGCTTTTTTTAGATTCTGCAAAACAGACTGTTTGTATTAGTAAATGAACAATTTTCAAGGGAAAGCTTCATATACAGCGAAAGAACTTGTGTTTTTATAAATTTTCATAAAGTTTAAATGTTTATTTTTACCATTTACTGTAGTCTTTACATCTGACCTATTTGTTTTTTTAAGAAAGCCATGAAAATAGGTTAGATCGTTACTACACTTTTAAATTTTTTTTAGTAGCGGTAATAAAGATTGAACAAAGGGCTGGTGCACTCTTGGCAAACACTCTCCCATGGAGGTACATTCCCGCTCTTTATTTCAGACAGTCTTCTTCATTTGTCCAGTCTGTCCTCCTCGCACTTGCCCTCCCTCATTGTCCAAAACAGCTAGGATTACAGGCATGCACCACCTATCCAGCCAGTCATTATTTCTTCTTAAATTTTTTTATATTGAGTCTTCATCATTATAGGACATTTTTATTTAAACTTTACTGTAATAGCAATGACCAGAATCCCAACTTAATCTTATTAATTCCTTAACTTTCTTTGCTTTTTAGAACCCTGAATCTTTAGTGATAATCATAATTTCAAAATTCTTTTGTTATGCTGATATAGTTCCCTTCACAAAAGGTATTTATAAAACATTTGGTTCAATCAGTCTTGGGCAAACAATAAAACTGGCAGCTAGACAACGTTCCTTTTTTTCTCTTTGGCTTGTTTGATGACTCTTCCACTTGTGAAAAATGTAAGGCATCCTCACATCTGTTAATCTGAGCAACTTCGTTGAAGATAAAAGTATGTAATATAACAACTAATGTTAATTTTTGTCATTTTGTTTTAAAACCCTGTATCATTCTTGTGTTTGCTTTTTTTATTTTTGTCTATGTTGTTGTTATTTTGCTATTTTTCTTGTGTTATTATTCTTTAAAATAAAAAAAATTAATTTTCTTTCATTCTAGGGAATAATGCCTCCATAAACATAGAGGTAGACCCTAGGCATCCTACTATGCTTCCCGAATGCTGCTTTCTTGGAGCTGACCATGGTACAAGATCTCAGAACTAATATTTTTAATAGAATCATAAAATCCTTGTCAATTGTTGTTAAATATTAGTAGGTATTATTATTCATAAAATCCTTGTCAATTGTTGTTAAATATTGGTAGGTAAAATGTCTCACTCAGCTGTATAGTTTTAACATTTGATTTAGATTTTCAAATCAACTAATTAAGAAACAGATTACATACCAAATGTTCCTTTACAGAATGAGATAAAAAAAAATGCTAACTTTAAACTTTTTTTTTTCTTTTTAATATATGAAGTTGTAAAACCCTTGGGATTTAAGCTGAGCAGAAATATGCATTTATGGTAGGTACCTTGGCAATATAATTGTTACTTTTCGATGATTTTACAAAATGTAACAGAATTTTTTTTCTTATTTTTTCAGGGATCCAGAATATAGTCTATTACAAAATTTGAAAGATGTTCTAGAAATTGATTTTCCAGCTCGTACTGTCTTGGAAAAATCTGTAAGTTTTGTCAGCACTTTGGTACTTCGCATAGTGAAATGTAAATGCTTCTCTCAGAAGAGTAAGGCTGGAAAAGAAGGGAATTGGAGGAATGTTGTAGCACAGCCCTCTGAACTGCAAGGGATGGTTTCGTCAGAGATCTTGTTACCCTCTGACTGACGTTTTTAAGTGTACCTTTTTCATGGTTTTGAACAACAAAGTGATTAATGACATACTTATTAATAACCAAGTAGCTAATTAAATGTTTGGATTTTCTGTACCGTCTATTATGGATGACTGAAATAAAGTTCTAATTAGCTTGATGTAAGTGTTTGTGAAGGAGGACGTACAGCTTTTCAAAAATGAATAGAAACTATTATTGCAAAGATAATAAAAGTGCAACTGATTTTTGACAGAGTTGCTAAGGTTGCACAGTTTTGAAGTTTTGTAATCCCTACCTTATTTTCAGTTCCTATCTGTACATACTACATGGCCACGACATTTATGTATATGGACAAAACACCAATGCCCCAAAATGTTGCCAGCCAAAAATGAAATTTAGTATATTTATGTATATATCTGTGTATATTTGAGTGAAAAAGCAAACATTCTGATGAGTAGTTTTCTAGGTGTTGAATAGTGGTATAATTATATTTTCTACAATATAGCAATAGGTACTTTTATAAAAACTACATTTATAAAAATTTAATATTGTTTATGTCAGTCATAGCCAACCTTTTAGAGTCAGGTGCTCAAACTGCAACCCACAACCCACTTATTTATTACAACATGCCAACCCTGCAATTAAACCTGAATACTGAGGTTTTTAGTTTTAAAAAAAACACTTTATACATTAACACCTTTCGTCTTAAGAGAAAAACAACACACATGCCATAGCTTTCCCACCACTGGTCTGTATCTTTTGTTCTTCCTGATCTACATTTTAAAGAAATATGCTTATAAACATTTTTGTTTTGAAGGATCTTACTATGGATTGTGGAATTTGTTATGCCTATCAGCTTGATGGCGCCATTCCTGATCAAGTGTGCAATAATCCCCAGTGTGGACAGCCTTTTCATCAAATGTGCTTATATGAGGTAACAGTAAAATTAAAAAAAAACTTAGGGCCATTTTCAGCTAAAACATGGAAGTATGCATATTTGAAATACATAGAACTTCAGATCCGTTTACTCCCTCATTTACAGTGAACTCCTTTTACCAGTACTGTAGAAGCTTGTGTGCTTCATTTCTTCTTTACCGTTACTAACTAGTGAAGAAATGTCCAAGAGCACCCAGACTGTACACGGGACTGCCTTGTTGCAGACCACACAAAGTTATGATACACCGGATCTTTCCATAAATGTCTTGTGTAACTACAGTGCAAACTGTAGAGTCATCCAGCTGGGGTGGTGGCAGATGGTGCAGGGCAAAGGACTGAGCACGTAGGTAGCATCTCTGACTCTTTAGACTATAGGTAAGTACAGAGTAAATGCAGTCACCTACTCCTGATATTCAGAGTACTTTTCTGATCTGAACATTTCACAGCGCTCTTAGGCAGCGCTTTTATTTAGTTACTATACGTGAAGTTTGCTTTCACTGCTGGTTTTGATCACGTGCTCTGTGTAGCGCACATCGTAGGGCAGAGCTGATGTGATTATAAAACACGTTGCCATGTTAGAGTTTCTCAGTTTTCAGTCTTCCTTAGTCACCTCTTGCCCTTTGTGATTAATGATGGCAGCTTAATGCTCTGTGTACTTCAGCATTGCAGAACTGAAGATAGGTATCAGGTTACTTTATATAAAATCACAAAAGACCTTAGCGAATTGCAGAACTCTGAGGTAATTTGCTTTCTTTTGTAATAATGTGTATTAATATTTAAAAACTGCCTTCTGCTTGTAACCAGTGAACTGAGAATTAATCTCATGTTGGTGATTAAGACCAGAAAAGACCTAACTTTACAAAAGCCATAAGGTATATTTTATTGGAGGAGTTCTTGCTGTGTAGTGGACTTAGGGATGGTATATGAACCCAGAAATTTGTATGTCTTGGTATATGTCTGTTTAGGGGGTAAAGAAAATACAATTGCTGTTATTTTCTTAATTTGCTTTTAGTTTAGTGGTTTATACTTCGAATTCCAGGTTCATTTCTCTTCATTATTCAACATAATAATAACCTGGCATTGGCTCAGAAAATATATCCATTACTCTCACAAAATACGTGTAGGAAAGTAAATCTGGAATAAAAATATAATGCAGTAAAAAAGACAGGAAATGGTTTTTGGAGTGTCTGTGATTTTACTGGTACTGATGCTGCTGCTGCTTAAACCCTTCAGTGGCTGAGAGGACTCCCCACCAGTAGACAGAGTTTTAACGTCATATTTGGTGAATGTCCATACTGTAGTAAGGTAAGCAAATTACTGATCACACTTCATAAAATGCGTCTGGAACTTAGTGACGTGGTTTAAAAGATAATCTATACAGATTGGTTTATTTAAAACTTTTTGAAACATGTATTATCTGTATTTAAACAAAGTAGTGAGAACATAAGTTCCTCTAAGACAAATTATTCTCATCAGTATGATTTGAATTTTTAAATTGTCTGTTTGATCAAAGACATTTAACTGCTTTTCTAAATTTCCTACTTGACCTGAAACTTCAGAAAAGTATGTTCCAAATTATAGTGACACTGTTTCTAGTGTAAAGAAAAATTTTTAGAGTGCTCACAAACTTTGTTAAAATATATTTTCTTTTTTAAAGCCAATTACCTTGAAAATGTCTGGAAGGAAACCCTGAAATAAGTACATAACATTTCTATGAAGAGCTGGAAACTTCAAAAACTACCAGAAGAATTTTATTTGATACTTTCAAAGAAAATATAGAGCAAGACATACCAGTATCAGAAGCAAAAATATGATGGAGCTGTAGAAGTATACATCTGCCTTTGTCTCTTCAGTCAGAGTAAACTGGGAAATTGTAGACCAAAATCCTGCAGAACTTTGTAAGTCTGCGAGTTCCATACCAGTTGTGGAAGTGTACACATACCAAGGTGGAGACTGCGACTTGGTGATCTTATCTGGACTGGTAAAATCTTGATAGGGTTCATAAAGTGACTGTGGGAAGTATGTATAGCTAGATTTGAGGGGGAAACTGTTTACTTCATTCAGAAGTTCTGAAGACTCATGGTATTTCTGTCGCCTTCTTGTGCTTCCCTATGGAAAAAAACACAGTTTGTTAGGTTTGAGTTACTGAACTATTTTCTGTACTGTTAAGAATGCTAAACAAAATTTAACAAACAGATCTGGCTCATTTGGTTGGTTCTTTTCAGCCATGTAAATTTATAATCTAAAAACAGAATAGAATATGAAAACTGAATTCTCTTGGCAAGATTATAAAAGGCTAAGTCTCAGGGGGGTAAGACAGCCATGATTA
Organism: Chinchilla lanigera; assembly: GCF_000276665.1. NCBI lineage: Eukaryota > Metazoa > Chordata > Mammalia > Rodentia > Chinchillidae > Chinchilla > Chinchilla lanigera. The sequence goes on from NW_004955424.1 coordinate 25,307,817, forward strand.
GAAAGCTTTTGATCATTATATAAGTACTATTAACCTTTTGCACATAATGACAACTCAGAAATGACTCTGCTTTGTATTGAGTAAAGGATAAGGAGGGATCAAAATCGATGCTATACAAGGTGTGATCAAAATATATGATGAATGATGAAATATTTTTTAAAAAGCAATTATAATGAAAGATACACTGCCATAAATACCCCACTCCCCTTCCTTTGAATACCCTTAGCCCATCATTCTTCCCACATTCTGTAGCAGTTCCAGAAGTCCTCTTTCCTAGCTTCAACAGGTATGATAAAAAATACAGTGAATCTTGCTGTGCAGTGCTGTCCATCTTCCTCACGGTATCATGTGAATTCTAGCTCTTCCCCAGAGTCCAAAGTACCATGAAATACAAATGTTTAAATTCATGCAGGACATGAAGGCAGCCATTACAGCATGGCTGAAGATAGAAATAAGACTTCTACAACTGCTTCAGAGTGTGACAAGCATGATGGGACAAGTGTGTTTGAAGTGAGAGGGAGTATTTTGAGGGAGATTAATGCCAATGTATCTTTTACTTTAATTAATATTTTCACATGTACCATATTTTTCACTCATGCCTTGTATACTGCCAGGGAAAACCTCACCAGTGGTATTGTGTCAAGCCTCTTGGAGAAGGGGCTGGGGCTTTAGCTCAGCGGCACAGTGCCTGCCTGGCAAGCGCAAGGTCGTGAGTTCAATTCCCAGTACCAGAAAAAAAAAAACAAGTCTCTTGGAGAGCTGTATAGGCTCAGACTAACCACTATGGACTGAATAGATACTAATGTAAAACAAATTGAAAACAAATTGACTGGTTACGTCAGTGTGGGCTTCATGAGCTGCTGCAGTGTTTTCACTGTTATTTCTGTTGGCCAAAGACTGAAGAGTGACCTTTCTCCTTTTTGCTTCCCTGGTTGAGTCACGAGTTGTTTTGTTCCTGCTTCACTTTTGTGATTCTGACATGCCTTCTCTTGTGTACCACTTAGCAAGTAATTAAAAAAGGACTATTACAAAAGAAAGTAAATCTTCATTGTTAGTTTCTTCCAGAAACATCTGGTGCAATACCATCCCTATTCAGACAACAGCAAAAAATCAGCCTTTAAACTGTGACTCTTCAGACACACTATTCCCCGACAAGAGTCAATTTTAGATTACAAAGTTTTAGAAGGGCATAAGACACACAAAACAAATGAGAGATATTTTGAAGGCTCTTTAGCTTTCCTATTAAAAAGAAATAAATTATTTGAGAGTCAAGTAACTAGTCTCTACTGTCTGAGAGTTAAGAAAGTCACACAAATGTAATTTTCCTAAAGTTCTATAAGCTTTATTCACTAGAGGCAAAATAAATGAATAAATATTCCAGTATACCCATAAATCATTTTCACACAGAGTAAGAGAACTGTGCCATCAAATCATACATAAAGACGGAGAACCACTGGTAAGTTTAGCAGCATTTACATGTAACTTATTTGTGGAAGTAAAGATATCATCACCTACTTAATAGAAATATCACCTACTGATATTTCAAGAATCATCCGCTACTTAATCCATATAACTTGTCTTTTAGCAGCAACCACTGAAATTCAGTGGGAAGGTACATGTAAAAGAATTTAACCATCTGTTATCTTTAGTCCATTGAGAGGTCTGAGGGGGGAAAGACAGTCTAATAACATGCATCTTTTGTAAATAAAGTTTTATTGGAACACAGCCACATCTGTACATATTTTCTGTAGCTGCTTTTTCACTAAATTAGTAGAGTCAAACAGTTCTGATAAAAAACAAAACAAAAAAACACTACCTAAACTCAGAGTGAGTGTTGCTGGGCCCTGGTCAAATGTGAAAAAGCTTATAGATCATTTGAACCTTGTTAAAATGCAGATCTCAGATGGGAGATGGGGCTGAGATTCTATGCTACACCATGCATTGAGTAGCAGAGGTTTAAGGCAAAGCGATAATCTCTTCTGCTAGAGTACGGGCTCTCAACCTGGGTTGAGTTTGCTCCACCCAAGCCATTTAACCATTTCTGGAAACATTTTGTGTTATCACATCTGGGAGGAGAGACTACTGGCATCTAGTGGATAAGTCCTGAGCACCTTACAGCACACAGGACAGCCACTGCACAATGAGTAATAAACCAGCCCCAAATGCCAATAGTACTGCTGTAAAGAAACCCGTCATTAAAGCAGAATAACCTTTAATGCACATTAGAACCAACTGGGGAACTATGGAAAATATCAATACCACTTCTACTCTGGCCACAAGTAATGGTTACCAGACCTAGACCTGCCCTCAAAGCTGAAATAAATACAAAACAGGCGAAGTATATGAAGATATAACAACATATATATGAGGCACCAGAAAATAAGTCCTGGTACTTGGGAGAGGAAGGCCACAGGAATGTGAGTTAGGGCCAGCTAGCGCTACACTGCAAGACCTTGTCTTGAAGAAACAAACAAAACAAGGAAAGCTAAAAAAGCTATCATAATACATAAGGAAAGGAAAACAACCCAGACTTTATAAAGTCCACAATATAAGATTGTATTTAACTCTAAACCAAAGTCTTAAAAATCATGACATGATTAAGTTCGACCACCAACAAATTAACTGGTAGAAAACTGAAGAAATACAGTAAAACCTGGAGTCCATTGAACATAGCCCTTGCAGTGTTCAGCAAACAATAATACTTTACTACATGTAGAATACATAAAAATATGAACCATAATCAGGAGAAAAAGAATAGAACTTAGAGAAGTCCCAGATAGAATTACCAAGCAACAATTAGGCAACGTCTACATAATTATCTCCAAGGATTTAAAGGAAAAGCTCAACATAATTAGTTTCACAGCAGAAAGATGAGAAGTATACTTCTGGAACTGAAAAATACAACATAGAAAATGAAAAATTAACTGGGTAGGTTTAATACCTTATTGGACAATTAGAGATCTGACAGTATATCCCAACAGCAAGATAAAAGAGTAATTTTAAAAATGAAAGGTGCTTCAAAAGCACAATAAACTCAGCACACTAAAAGACAACATTCCCTAGAAAACCAAATTAAAAGCAAATCCTGAAAGCAAGCAGAAAGACCCCATGTTAGCTTTCGTTACTGTGACAAAATATCTAAAAATCAACAGGAGAAGGAAAGGTTCATTTTGGCCCAGTTTCAGAGATTTCAGACCATGATCACTTGGCCCTGTTGCCTTTGGGCTTAGTACATCATTTCAGGTGTGCACGGCAAAGGAAGATGCTCACCTTATGATGACCCAGAGGCAAGAAGGGAATGAGGCCCAAGATCCCTTCAAGGAAATGTCTCTAGGGACCTAACCCCTCCCACAGGCTCCACCTCTGAAAGGTTCTAGTTGCATCATGGGCTGAGGAGCAAACCTTGAACACATGGGCCTTTTGGAGGACATTCAAGATTCAAAACATAGCATTCTATGACTGGCCCATTGGTTTATGTCCCTCAAAGTAAAATGCATTTAATCCATTTCCAAAGAGTCTGTAAAGTCTCAACAGTTCATCATTACTCAAGAGGCAAATGCAGCTGTGAGCCCCTGCAAAAATCAAGAAGAAAGTTACATACTTCAAAAATATCATGGCAACTGGGTACAATAGCATACTCCTATAATCCCAGGGCTGAGACAGGAGGATTGCAGTGAGTTGCCAGCCTGGGCCTCAAAGTGAGGCTCCCCCACCACCTAAAAAAAAAAAGTAAAAAGGTACTGGGTAAACATTCCCATTCCAAAAAGTTGGAATAAGAAATAAAAGGACATATAGGACCAAGGCAAGACACATCTTGGGGAAAGCCTCCATGACACTGTAGCTTGGATTCTATGTACCCCAAAAACCAGCTCACCTGGCTAAGAGGATCTGCTGCCAGCATAAGCAATACCAAGTCCTACTTGAAGCAAGGCTGCCATGGCTACTGAGTGCCTTACCAGTGAGGCATGATACCAGTACCATGGCTACTGAGAACCTTACTCACTTGCTGAAACAAGTCCCAGTGAGATGATAAACGAGGAAGTTCTGGGTGGGCAGAGTGCCCTGGGACTCTGTCCTCAAAGGAAAAGTCATGGAGTGGAATTTTTTTATTTTAAAGAGAAGGAAAACCCAACAAAACAACAATGAAGACAAAACAACACAAAAACAACAAAAACATGACCTCAAAACAAAATGACTGGAATTTACAGTGGTTGCTACATTACACAGTTATCTTCAAAGAACTTGCTCAGTCCACCAGATGTAAGAATGTAAGATTGATCAATCAAAAACAGTAGCAAGTAATAAAAAAAACATTGGAAATGATGCAGAGCTTCACCATACAAGATGGTACGAGTTCAACAATGGTTCTTCTACTGCCTATTGTCTTCAAATCAGTCATTCTGATTACCAGATACAAGCATGCAAAACTGATCAAAAGAAAATTTTAAGCACTGACTGTTCCTTTCAGTAAACCACAGACATCAGCAGTACATCTATCCCAGCTATCCTTGTATATACATATAAATTTTGTTTTTCATTTTAAAGAAAAAAAAAAGCCAAAATAACATTATACTCACACTTTTGACCTGACGATGGATGGGGTCTTGCTGAGCCCTGAGATACTCTCAAGATGTCTTCTGTCCCAATGTAGATTACTTGGCATCTTTTTAATAGCACTAATCTCTAGCAACTGCACACTCCTTGGGAACGCCTTCTCTTGGAGGGAGCGGCTCATTATGTAGTTTAGGTTCTCATGTAGTTCAGGATAGCCTTGTACTATGTCACCTTGGCTGGTCTCAAACTCATGGCCATCCTCCTGCCTCAGCCATTATGTGGGACTACTCAGCCCTATCTCTCTAGTGTGAACTGGCCCCGAGAATGAGGTGCCTGTATTCCTATGATAATTGACAGGCATGTACCATCATCCCTGGTTTTTGTGGCCAAACTACAAGTTTCCTAAGTTGTTCTCCTGAATTGTTCGTGATTCTCAAGTAAATTTGGCTAAAAACATCAAGAATTACACAGGCTGTTGCCTGAATGCTGTCTGCCTTAATGTTTCCTCCAGTTGGTAAACTAGTCTGCCACCATTAACTTGGCCTCCCATTAAGTCTCAGGGTATGGAGACAGAGAGCAGTTAAATCTTTTGCAACAGGACAAGGATGGCCTGTAGTCCAGTGCTCCATAGAGTCCTTGCTTCCATCTAAAACTCCATCAGCATAGGCTTTGCTGTCTCAATTTCTAACACCATCTGGTCCTATTTTCTGGCATTTTTTTTTTTTTTTTTTGGTACCAGGAATCGAACTCATGACCTCAGGCTTGCCAGGCAAGCACTTAAGCCGCTGAACCATACCCCTGGCCCTTTGGTCCTATCTTCTGAACCCCCACCATAACTGCCCAGTAAGCTCTGAGGACAGCATTTTAGGCTTTCTCTGGCCCACTTCACACTTTTACAAAGACCTGCAAACAAATCCTGAAGGCTTCCTTTCCTCACACTTCAGGTCTAGTTTCAGCAACAACATCACTACTCAGGACCGATTTTCTGTGTTAGTTTCCCATTAGCGTGACAGAATACCTGAGAATCAACCTGAAAGGAAGAAAGGTCAGGGCTTGTCCAACTGACCTAGCTTAACCCCAGGAGTCCCCGCTTCCCGAATACCTCCCAATAGTGCCACCAGCTGGGGACCAAACCTTCAACACAGGAGCCTTGACAGACACTCAAGATTTGAGTATGACAGCAGATGGGATCAGTGACAACTGCTACCAGGAGAAACACTGCCAAGAAAATGGGCACAATACTCTCGATGCTGTGAAAGAGGAATTTCTGTACCTAATAATGCATTCAAAACAGAAGCATGGGTATCTAGTTCCAGACAAAAGAGAGTAAGTGCACTCTATCCTGTTCCTCCTTTCAATTTCAATGATTTCTATTTCAGAGAGTTGGCTATTGGCATATAGGTGTGTTAATGATTTCTGTACGTTGATTTTATATCCTATAACTTTGCTAAATTCATTTATTGGTTTTAATAATTTTTGGTGTTTGATTTTTTTCTACATATAAGACCATGTGATCTAAACAGCAGCACCTGGACTTCTTTTCAGTTTGGGCACCTTTTTTCCCTCTCTTACCCACTTGCTCTCACTAGGACTTTCAGTACTATGTTGAAAAAGTGGAGGTTTGTATGACATGCTCAACATGACACAGTTACAGAGATGGAGAAGAAACCAGTGCTTTTTAGTGTTTACAGCTGGAGAAAGGTCGTCATTACACAGCAACAAGAGATATTTCTTTGTGGTCATGGAACAATTCTATAAGGTGATAATGGTAGTTGCTTTAGACAATACAGTAAAATTCCTCAGGAATATATATACAAGTAAATGTAAAATACTGGCGATATCTGAATAAGGTCTGTACTTGACAGTGAGAAAACCAATGTCAATTTTATGGCTTTGAAAATTATACTATGGTTATGTGAAATGTTTTCACTGTGAGAATCTGGATTAAGGGTACACAGGAGCTCTCTGTATTATCTTTGCAATTTGAATATTTTTATTTCTCTGGCAGTGTTATGGATCATATTAAAGTATTTCTTAAAAATTCAGAAATGAAATATAGATTCTGCTCTTCCTACTCAATGAAAAATAAAAGTGAAATAGGTATTTTCAGATGGACAAAAGGAAAGAATATTACAAATTTCTTCACACTGAAGGGAAATGATGGAAAATATAAATTCATATATTGAAGTTATGAATTCTAATAACTGTATATACTTGTGTATTTAAAACTTTTCTTCATCCTTTCTTAATTTCTTTGCAAGACAACTGATTCTTTATAGCAATAATAATAAGGAATTATAAAATTTATTACACTGGTAAAAGCAAAATATATAACAGTATGACAAAGGATGGGCAAGCATATGGCAGTATATTTTTATAAAGGTCTTACACTATTTGTGGAATAGTATATTAAATCAAGGTAGACTGTGTAAGATTAAATGTATATCCTACATCTTAGTTACTTGTCATGTTGCTGAGACAAAATACCTGACACCCAAAGTTAGGATAAACAGCACTTTCCCCAGGGTGGGGAACCCTTAATCCTAGCACCACACCATGAGTCGATTCCAGTATCACATCCTTGATTCCAGCATCACATCCTTGATTCCAGCATTACACACCCCAGGATCCAGGCACCTCTGAAAAATCCCACCTATGACCACGTGAAGCTTTTGAGGGACACCTAGATACAAGCCATAGCAACCTATAATTTTTACAGCTGTAATAAAATGACTCAAGCACTTGAAATACAGGTAGTCTGGATGGAGTGACATCATTACGGTAAGAGAGATATCAGATTTTAGAAACAATATGAATAGTGTAAACTATTTCAATAATGATTATAATGGTAATATTTTGGATGCTGGTGTAATTAGTGTATGTTTACTTGCTTCTTTTTTCTTTTTACAATGGAAGACCAGAAGAATTAGTTATGTATGTGGTTCACATTATATCTCTATTAAACAAAGTTGCTCTAGAGCAGGGATTTACAAACTTTTGTGTAGAAGGCCTGATAATAAATATTTTAGATTTTGGGAACTGTACAGTCTTTTTTGCAGTTACTTAGCTCTACCAGCATACCAAAAAAGCAGTCACAGACAATGAATACTGTAATAAAAACTAGGCAGCTGACTGAATTTGGTACATAGGCCATAGTTTGCTGATACCCTATCTTGAGTAATCACTTAAACAAACAAAAAAGAAAGTATGGTTTAAAAAGATAAGAAACAGGAGAAAAATTCTCAAATTTGTAAACAATAAAGTAGAAGGGATTCAAAAGTGACCAAAACTGATGCCTAAAGAAGGCAGGTAACAAGAATGTAAATTAAACCCAACTATATTAATAATTACATTAAATAGAAATGTAGCAAATAATAATATTTGGCAGATTTTATTTTTAAAAAGCAAGACAACTGTATGTTACTTACAAAAACACACAATCAGACAAAGACACATATGGACTAACCATGTAAGAATAGAAAAGGCTACACCATCTAAATACTAATCACAAAATGCCTAGAACTATTAAAAAACACAGGAAGAAGAATTTAAGACAAAGTATCAACATACATAAAGAGACACATTCTAAAATGATAAAGATGCCAATTCACCAAGAAGATACAGCATTCCTAAGTCTATATGTGCCTAAAAACAGGTCATCAAAAGCCATGAAGGCAAACCTTACAGAACTAAAGGAGAAATAGATAAATTCACACTTTAAATTGAAGATGTTTAAATTTCTCTATCAATAAGTGATAACAACAAAAATCTGAATAACATTGTCAAATAGTTCAATATTCTTTAAAAGTATACAAGTATAAAGATATAAGTACATTCATACAAGTACACAAGGAACTCTTTAAGAAGTATACAAGGAACATTTGCCAAGCTATGACTTTTGCTGAAAAACAAAATAACATTCAATGAATTGTAAAAGTTTGTAATAATACAGGGTATGTTCTGATGAACATTAAATTAAATTAGAAATCAATAACAAAATAATTCCTAGAAAAATCTCAAAAGTATCTAGGATTTAACATACTTCTAAACAATCCATGTGCCAAAATATTCCACTTTTTTATTGTATTGATTTTTACAAATTTTATATTCTAGGTATTTATTGCTAGTATGTGGAAATATAATTTTTTATATTGAATTTATGTCCTGGAACCATCCTATATCCACTTATTAGCTCTAGTATTTTCAGTTGAAATACATTAAATCAAATAATAATGAAAACACAACATGGGAAAATATGTGCAATACAGTTAATGCATGGCTTAATATTTTAGAAAGGAAAAAATGCTACAAATCAAAGATTCTTTCATCTTATGAATCTTGAAAAAAGAGACTATCCAAGAATATGCAGAAGAAAATTATAAGCAATTAGTGAAACAGAAAACACATCCATCAAAATAGAAGCAAAAGCAAAAATCAGTCTTTGAAAAGATCCTTGAAAATACTACATCCTTGGACTACAGAAAAAAGAAAAAAAAAAGTTACAATTAGTAGGAATGAATGAAGAGTATCACTATAGATACTACAGATGTTAAGAGGATGACAAGAAATACTGACTTAGTGACAATAAATTCAACAGATTAACACATTGTATACTACAGATTATCAAGCTGACACAAGAAGAAAATGAAACTCTAGTGATCAGCATGTCTGTTGAAGTAAATTCACAATTAAGAACTATCCTGCAACAAAACTCAATTTACAGTGTTTCCATGCTAAATTCAATCCAACATTTAAGGAAGACTTATTTTAGAAAAATATTTTCTGAAAACAGAGGTACTTCAACTCAATTCATAATCCTAGAAATAAACCATGCAAGGATATTATGAATAAAGAAAACTAAACACTTTTTTAATCAATGTCAATATAAAACTCCTTACTAGAATTGAAATTTAGCAGGAATTAAGCTGAAGTATACCAAACTGAATTTAGTAGAACACATCCTAAGTAGGCTTGTCTGATAAATAAAAACTTGATTTAATATTAAAAAATTAGTATGATTCATCATACTAGTAAAGGAGAAAAATCATATGATTACCTTGGTAGACCTCAAAAAAGAATTTCAAATCTATTCCAGGTTTAAACTTATGTTTCAATATATCTTAACTACAAAGGCAATGAAATTTCCTTAGTCTGATGTGCTAAAGGAAAAACTCACAGCTAACATTGACTATTTTCCTCCTACAAGCCGGAATGAGGCAAGGCTGCCCACTCTCATAATTTCTATTCAGTATAGCACCAGAAGTGCTAACAGATTCAAGAGGAAAAAAACAAAAATAACACCAATGCAAATTAAAGGCACATATGTTGAAGAAAAAGAATTGAAAGTGATCAACTATGTAAAGTATCTTAAGGATCTATAAAAGTATTTGAACTAATAAATGAGTTTAGCATGGTTTCAGGACACAAGAAAGATCAATACAAAAATTCTAGTTCCATGTACTAGCAACAAATAACTGGAACGTAAGAATTTTTAGATTTTTTAGCAATAGATCAAAAAGTAGACTATCTAGAGAGCATTTTAATGGCAGATGTATAAGTCATCCATACTGAAAACATAAAACTTTGTTGCAAGAAATTAAAGACTTATATAATGGAAAGAAGTACCAGGTTCATGCATTCAAAGACACTGGGATGCCAGTGCCCCCTAAATTGGCTTTTACACTTAATATACTTCATCAAAATTCCACTGTGCTTTTCTTTTGTAGAAGCAACAACTGTTTTTCAGTTTTATGTGGGTACATCAGTCAGCTTTCCTGTTAATGGAACCAAATAGCCCACACCCACGACTCAAAGGAGTAAATGATGGAACGAAACAGCCCACACCCACGACTCAAAGGAGTAAATGGTTTATCTGACTCAGAGATTGCAGTCCATGACCAGCTAGCTCCAAGGTAGAAACCTCACAGTAGAAGTATGCAGCAGGGCAAAGCTGCTCAATTCAGGGCCGCCCAGAAGCAGAGCAGGGGACAGAGCCGGAGAGGAAAGGGCCGCCCGAACACACACCCACAAGACTGTTTACCAATCCCCTAGGCAACCCCCAAACCAATCAAACTGACAAACTCAACTGTCACAGAAAGGATCAGTAACTAAAATGCCCCAGGCATTCTTGAAAGAAAAAAATATGGAAGGGCTTGTGTTCCTAATTTCAGAACTTCCTGTAAAGCTACAGTAATACATGCAGTGTAGTACTGGTAGAGCAGACAAACAGAAGAAAACAAGAGAGTCCAGAAATAGGCCTACACTTATACACTTTGCTGACTTTTAAAAAACAGTTCCAAAAAATTTGAGTTGGAAAGGAAAATGTTTTCAACAATGCTGGTGCAATAAAACAACTGCATATCTCTACAAAAAAGAATCAACCTCTTCCTTGACCTCACACCATACACAAGAGATGATTTGAGACAGGTCTTAGACTCAAAAATGCCAGCTGAACTATGAGCCTTCTAAAAGGATATTTAACAAAATAACTTTGTGATCTTGAGAAAGGCAAAAGTTTCTTAGGTTTACTTATAAAGAAAAAACTATTAAAGAAAACTGAAAGCTGAACTTACAAGTAAAAATGACAAATAATCTAAAACATTTCTTTTCAGCAAAATGATATCACATTAAGTAAATGAAAGGCAGACCGCCCACCCTACAGATACCTGACAGGAGCCTTATGTAGAATATCTATAAACGGCGACTGTAGCTTAATAATGAAAAGTCCAATACAAGAATGTGTCTGAACACTTGGGAAGCCCTTTCACAGGAGGAGAATGGCCAGTAAACATGTAACAAAGTACTCCAAGTCATTCATCAGGTAAGTAACCACAGCCACAATGAGATGCTAACCTACACATTAGAATAGTTACAATTTAAAAGACAAAAAACTAAATGTTAGAGAGGAAGATGAGCAGCCAAAACACCTGTGCATTATTGGAGGGAGTATAAAATGATACAGTAGCTTTCAAGAAATATTTGTCAGGTTTTTTTTTTTCTTTTATCAACTTAGCCTGTGACCTAGCAATTCCACATCTCTGGAGAAGTGGAACACGTCCACAGAAGGACTTAGATCAGAATGTTTATACCAACTACGTTTACGTAGGTCAGAAACCTGAAGCAGCCTGGGTGTCCACTAATAGGAAAATGTAAGTTATGTAAATTATGTTATTCAATGGAGTACTATTTGGCAATGAAAAAGATAAAAATTATTGATACATGCGTGACATCTGATAAATCTCAAAAACAGGCTGAAAGAAAGAATCTAGACAGAGTAATGTACAATATATGACTGCATACATACGAAATCTAGAAGTGTCAAAACTAGTCAAGAGATGAGAGTCAAAACGTCAGAACAGAGGTTGCTCAGGAGGAAGAACACTGACTGGGAAAAGGACTTTCTAGAATGATAAAATTGGGACCACAATTTCTACTGTCAGACTCGTCAAAATGAGTTCACTTCTTAGTTTGAAACAAGTACCAATATTTTTATAGTCTCTCCTTACTCTAGGTGTTTCTGACACATAGCTAAGAGCTGAGAAAGCCTTTTTCAATAAAGATTTAGAATCTCTAAGTTTTGTCACCATGCAGTAATTTGTCTTTAATTTTACAAATGGGAGCTATAAAATATGCCCATTTAAAGTAGATTTCATTATGTAAATTTAAAATAAGACAATAAACACTACTATTAGTTTGTATCAGAATAAATGAAAAAATGTCTGTCAGCACTAAAGCCTTTCTCTCTGAATAAACTTGTATGCTTGCTGGCTGGATGAGAAATGTGTGACTACTATGTTTAATTTTGTGTTGGCTGCCAAGAAGTTCAAAGCCAAATTCAGCACTCAGTTTAGTGATTAACCTCCCACCTGCCTGATGCATCAATTTTTCTTGGACAGAAGGTGTAAAAGGTGGGGATATTAAATTATCCTGTTTCATATTGTAAACTACTTCAAATCATTTGGGATAAATGATGGTAGATAAATCACATAAAATTTGGCCATTTGGACAAAATTAAACATTTTTTCACTCTAGATACAAATATATTGTATGCATCTCTTTCTCAAAAATGTTCAGTTTAGAAGGATGTTTGCTACTGCTTGAATGAATCATCTGCAAAAGGTGAGTCACTGTCTACCCAAATGATCTGATGATGCCAAAAATACATCATTTTAAAATACAACCTACTGACAGGAAAACACCTCACTTACATCTGACTGTAAAGGTCAGACTTGGGGAACCAACAAAAAGCACAGAATGTGTATGTTAAGAGTTGCTAATGGATGGCATAGGAAACTTAAGTGCACTTCACTTCATTCTTAGGATAAAGCAATCAGATCTGTACGCAAATGTGCACACAGTTGTTCTGTTTTGGTAGTGACTGCTGTTGGCTGCTTTGATTTTATCAGCTTGATAGGATATTGTCTATCTATTCTCCTTTAACAAAACCAAACAACCTTGGCTCTCAGGAAAAAATAAAGTATCTTTATTCCCAAAGGGCACATTCTAATGTAACAGTAAGAGAAAACACCACCAACCCTCTCACCTGAACTACTTCATTGTTCGTCAATCCAATCAGCTTGTCCTCTTTGTGCACTTTTCTCCCTGTGGCAAAGGACTCAGCGCTTCTCTCAGAGTGGGCTTTTTCTTTCAACTTATTTTGTATCTGATCAACTTGTCTTGTTGCAGCCTTTCTTGAATCAACCTATTCGTATAGGGTAATAATACATAATGAAAAATTTTGACATTTCTTTTTTTAAAAAAATGGATTCATGCCCAAATTCTTGAAAACACTAAACTTGTCACGCTTTAGCAAACAAACAGGAACTTAACAGTGGACATTATAAAAAATACAGTAGTTGGCAAGATGCAGACCCTTCTCATCAATGGGACAAAACCAATTAAAACTAGCGTCACTGTCACACACTCTTTAGGAATCATCTCTATAGATACCTGCTTACCGAAAACATCTGTACAGAAAATTGTCACTTTTGAAACTGTACATGAATTCATTATTAACCTTTGCTGGAAGTGGATTCAGTATATCTCTGTAATTTAAATTCTTATTAATTAAAATCGTTTTCAATCACTGAAGTGAGTCCAATTAATGTGAAAGTATAAAAGGAGTTTATGATGTTGCTTACTTTGTGTGCAGGTAGTTTAACCTTTGAGCAAGATAAGCAATGGTTTGTGTCATCTAGTACTGCAGAGCAGTACCAGAGGTTAACTTCTACAGCAAGCTTGCTGTCTCTAAGGTTTTTTCCCTCCCCACACCATGGTGCTATCTGGGTGATGACTGATTCTCAATAACCTCGAAGAGACACAGAAACAGAAGGGCAGATGTTACGGTTTGTGTCTGAATGTCCCCCCAAAGCCTCATGCAGTCATTGGGTGGGCTTCTATTCTAGAGTTTATGATGGATCCATGGTCCAGTGCTGGGATTATGAGTGTGAGTGCTACACCCGCCCTGGGGCAGGTAGTTTGCATACACTGTAAAGAAGGGAAAGAGGCTGCTTGCCACTGCTCCTCCCTTTTGCTCTGGTTGCTTTGCTGTTCTGTCGCCACAAACCGTTGACCTCTGCCATGTGCCACTCTGCCTTGGAGCCAGCCAAGTATAGACTGAAACCTCCGCAGACTGTGAGCTAAATAAACCTTTCCTTCCTTAATTTTGGGCATTGGGTATTTTGTCTCAGCAATGAGAAAAAAGTAACCAAGACAGCAGACCCTACAGTACAGTTGGGAGACTGAAAGCTACAGTGAAGGTTCTTATGTGAAGTATTTGCTCAGCAGCTTCATGTTTACAGCAGCTGAAAGTGTCTTCACCCTTTTCAGGGGTTAAATAGGGAGCCAAAGACATGAACAGCATGAGGGGAAATAATGGAGTAGCCAGTGCCAAGAGAGGATAAATTACATTGGCTGGGCAAACAGACCCTTAATTTGTAGTCTCTCGATTTTTAGGTTCTACTGCCAAGTGTGTTCATTCCTCCCCTTTAAAATACGCTGGTGTTTCATGGCTGGGTCTGAATTGTCACAACACCATTCTTTCTCCCTCCTGTGCCTCAGCTTATCGAAGAATGGCAAAACCACTGCCTTTCAGTAGCTGCAAAATCAAAATGTTTCCTAATCCCACAGGGATTTTTATTTTCACTACTCAACCCTTTCAAACTCCTTGGAAAATTGATGGGTCACCATTTTCTGAGGTACTCTGCCCATGGTTATTTTAGGAGTAAATGTACATCACACCACTCATGTAAATCAAAGGTTCTCCCACAAAGTCGGTGCTGTTTTAGCCTTTTAAAGCTGCCTGGGCAGTCACTGTGAAAACAGGCTAGGTAATATAAAAGGTTAGTTGAGATTCTCCTCTATTTTCATTGATATAACAGACAAAAATGATACATAGTACACCAAATGTTTGTTTGTTTTTTGAGACAGGGTCTCACTTTGTAGTCCAAACTGCCTTTGCACTATGTAGCCCAGGCTGGCCTCAAGCTTGCAGTGATCCTCCTGCCTCAGTCTCCTGAGTACTGAGATTATGGGTGTGTACCACTATGCCTGCTACAAAATGTTTTGATATATGTTATATATTGTGAAATCATTACCACAATCCAGTTCATTTAACACATCTATCACCATTTTTGTGTAACATCTATTCCCTTAGCCTATTTCAAGTATATAATACAGTATTAACTACACTCACTGTAATATATATTAGATTTTGTAACTGATTCATCTTATAATTGAAAGTTTGTATGCTCTGATCAATATCCCAACACTCAGTCTCTAACCACCACGTTCTCTGCCCTGCTTTCAGTCTCATCTCTTCTTTGAGATCCCACATATACGCAGTCCCTTACAGCATCTGTCTTCCTCCCCCGGCCTGTTTCACTTAGCCTGACATCCTCGTGACCACTCATCGGTAGACACCATGCTCCTTCCACGTCTCAGCTATTGTAAGTGACACTGCAGTAAACATGGTGCTGTGACCTCTCACATATCGTGACTTCCTTTCCTTTGAGGACACACCCAGAAATGAGATTGCTGGACTAGACAATAGTTCTATTTTTAGTTGAGATACGATAAAGGTTTGTAGTGTCTCCTGTATGCTAAACATTTAAGGTACCAATTTTTGCCTTGGGAGCCTCTGGCATAATGTACTCAGGCTCTGCAGGGCCTCTTGGAAGAGATGATGCTTCCTGGGTCAGCTATGAGTGGGCGGATGGTTGAGCTGCACCGCCACAAGCACCTTTAGGTAATAAACAGAATGATATCTACTTCGTGGGAAACTTCTATTTTTAGGTAAACCTATAAGAATAACATAAGGTGATTAAGTCTACTTCTTATAGTAAAGAGTACAACTTTCTTTTCCCCATAGCTACAAAAACAAATTCAGGAAATACTAGGCATCCCACGTAATCGAACAGAAGGACACTATTCAAGTATGAGTCATTTTCATGAAAAGCAGCTATCCACATGAGGTAGCTTTTATGTAGTTTCCAATGGAACTTCACACTGACCTATAAAATCAAGAACACTTCTGGACTCCTAAAAATTAATAGATCAAAAATATGCTTCTAATCAGAATATGTATTCCACTTTCCTCATATACAGAAAATAAACAGGAAGATAAGTTCACAGGCCTAGTCTGAGATTTAAAGTTCAACAAAGAATTCTACAAACAGGTAAGTTCTACACAAAGATTTCTTCTTCAGTAATCCATTCATCCCTGGATTTGCTGAGGAATTCAAATTGAGGGGAATAAAAAAACCAAACTTTTATTATCTGAAATGTAGGAGAGCTTGAAGATTTAGATAAAGCATTTAGGAAGGATGGGTGACTCATGTCCAAATATCTCCACTACTACAATATGGGTTCAATCACCATAATGAGGGAATACAGTGATAAAACATAAATGATCTACGGCTCTTTAAGAGGTAGCTTATTCAAGGGCTGAACTGTAGCCTTCAAGCTGTTTTCCATCTTGGCTTTAACATTCTCATCTGAGAATTCTAGAGCTTTAGCTCACCTCAATAAGCACTCTTACTAAAATACGGTTTTCTACGTTGGAATGTGGACATTAAATCCCAGTAGGGAGCTGGAGGTGTAGTTCAAGTGGTCAGTGGTAGGGTGTGCGCTTAGCAGGCGCAAGGGCCTGGGTTAAATTCCCAGCACCACCACCACCAACAAAATCTCGCTGAATGACACAGACAGACTATGGTGACCCTGACAGCAGAGGTTTAATTTGATGGACAGTGCAACTGTAGGGGCGGCCAGAACCACTAGCAAGTGACTCAGTTATGTGTACATCATTTTCACTGATGTAAATACCCCAGAATATTTGCTACTCAAGGGAAAAAAATCAGTATTTCTACAATCTTGATGAAAATTCAGTTCCAATTTGACTCCGGTAACAGTATTTGAGGATTTCAAAAGGAGGACTCATTTATTGAGATCAGTTCATGATACCTAGTAAAATCTCTTATTGGAAGAATGCCTCATTTTTTTTGTTTTTTCAAAAAGACACTTTATTTTTGCTGAGATCCTCATTGTGGTGTGCTCCTTTCTAATACCAAATGCAAACATATTTCTGTTAAGATCACCAAATCTCCCTCAGTCTTTCACTTATAATGAGATGATTAAATTTTTTAAAAATTTAGTACAATTTTTTCCTTTGAAATATTTTATTTATATCTATATAGTTTTTCTTGGTCCAATAGCTTCTTTTTAGGTATCTTTGCCCAACAAAGTAAGTTCAGAATTCATTCACTAGTTCGTTAAATAACTAAAGTGATCCATATACTGTCCTGAGTAACAAGAAATGTTTTTAATCACTTGTCAGAGTTTGAGACCAAAAGGGAATTTGGGACAAGGTAGTTGATACTCATTGTGGATCCAACTTACTATTTAATAGGAACAATCTATTGTGGAAATCATCATATTATTGTATCATTCAGGAAAAATTAATGGTTTATACTCTCATACTAATCTTTTGAATATTTTCAAGTTTGATTTTTGCAGCATTATAAAATCTGTAAATTTTAAAAATATAAATTAAGATACTAAAAAGTGTAGCCATACTATGTGAAAATATATTTTATAGTCATTATTATGCATTTTTAATACCAGAGAAATCATCATTAATAAATATTGGTCTGCTGTGAAATATATCTTACTATCTATACATCCAAGCTGATCACATTATTAATAGAAACAGGGTTTAAAAATGCATATTATTCTTAAGTGTTTCTTTTTTACATACAACCAAAATGTTCTAATCAAAAGTAATAAAATATTTTTGACGGAAGCTCCTTGGAAAAATGTTTTATGTTCTATTCTCTGCATATTAAACAAACACTCTTCAAATTTGATGAAACTGAAAATTCTGGTAGATAATAATTAGAATTTTATAGGAATGGATATAGTTACTGGTTTTTTAAATGGCTTCTTTTATATTTCAATTAAGTTTATGAAACTGAAAAACTACAGAAAGAGAAGAAAATCTATTTAAATGAACGTAGATTAAGTGGTGACCATTACTGGGAGGAAAACACTATGTCAAGGAAATGGCTCTTTGTTTTGTTGGAAAAGTGATAAAAATACAGAAGTCAATAAAACTGTTACAATAAGTCTCAGTAATTACCAAGATCAAAATCCAGTGGCTTTTTATTAAACATGAACTTTTGTTCTGCCTTCTGCAATACGTAAATAGTGCTGACAATTGGTTTGTGAGGCACTTGCTACAATAAAATGTAATTGTATCATGAGAGAAAGGTGACAATCAGGAGATCATGAAAAAATTACATATTCTCACTGGTAGTTAATTAGCCATGCAAAACCTCCTCAAACAGATATTCTCTTCTATTAGGAATGATTACTATGCAGGCCTACAGATGTCAATACCACAGTCATTCAAATACTTCTTCTCCTACTAATTGAAGGTTGTAAAGCTCTGGTGCCAAGGTTTTGCTTCCAAAGAGCTAATTTATGACTAGAAGGATATTTTATGTCTTCAGTTGCGGCAGCTACAAAATTCAGCAAATCAGAACCATCTGTGCACTGATACTTGACTCACCATTCATCCAGCAGCCTATCAGTCACATCAGTTTGCATCCTGCATTCCTGGCTCAGGAACACGCGCGATGATCCAAAGTTCATAAGCAGTATTGAAAATGAATGGCATCCTGACCCTCCCGTATTGTACATGCATTAGGAAAATACGCCTTCCACACTGGTTTTTTTTCTTTTTCTTTTTTTTTTTTTTTTTTGCATATGGATAATCAAGAAAGAAATGGACATTTAGCTGCCTGCCCAATAATGCTACAAACAGCAGTTTCAGATTTATGCCACCTCTTTTTAAAAAGTCCTAATTGTTTTATTGTTTCTACATTCTAGCCATTTTTTTTTAAGCTGGTGTGAGGGAGTCTGTTGAAAGATACAAGGATAAAAGAAGATGTGCAATAGCACATAGAATTATTTCTATAGATTAAAATATCAGCAGACAAAAGGAATATTATCCAGCACCAAGCGACGGCCAAACTCCTCGACAAAAAGAGGAGGGAGTAATTAAAGAAAACCTAAGGAAAAGAAGCAAATACAGGCTCTCATGGACCAAGTCAGACTGGCCCTTAACTTCACCATAGTTATAGACCTAGGACATCAGGACATCATGTTATTTCCTCAACAGTATACAGCAGGCCACAGACCCTACTGTTTGACAGACAATGTGTCAAAAGGACTTCCCACGTGCCTTCCTGATGCTGAGTTAGTGGAAATAGAAATTAAACATAATGAGAAAGAAACTGAGTTGTGAGACTCATTTTAAGAGCTAGAACAACTTCATTTGATAGAAAAGATTCATAGAAGTTAATAATATAGGATCCCGAGGATTCTGTTACTTACTTTTTGATTGGTTGGGGTATGCACATTTACACTCTGTCCGTTAGCCGAAAATTCCAGTGGTCCTAAAGGTACTCCACCTGGGTTTAGAATTTTCTTCAGCCTTTGATAGTTTGGCTTTTCATCATAAGCTAAACTATGAACATATGACAAAAATTGGGCTATTTCACCTGTAAAGTATTAAATTTTTTACGTCATTCATAATTGGCAAGATTTATCAAAACTCTAATAGCTTTAAAAATCTCTTCTCTCATACATGTATCCTAAATAAACTAAAAATGAACAACTCAATTAAAGGCACTTTAAAAATGACAAATACAGTGACCTATAGATTTGAAATATGGGACAAATTGGTAATTTTTCACAAATAATTTGATGTATTTATAATGAACTAATCATAAAGGAGGAGGCAAATATTAAAAATTATAGTTAGCGATTCTGATTTATGAGGTACAGCTACTAAGAACTACACAAAAATAATAGCTCAGACATCTTCAGACATGTTTTTAAAACTTCAGTTAAAAACAACTGTTACTTATTATAAACCTGACTGCCAAGGGAAGAAAAAAAGGCATTACAAGTTTTAATTTAGGTTTTCATTTTAACATTATAACATTACATTTAGTAATGACCGAATTCTGTGCTTTCAATTCTTGATTCCGGGCTGCACAACCTCCTTCGCCCGCAGAGCCAGCCAGCCCTGTGCCTTCACAGCAGTCTTGTTGATTTTAGTTCAGGAGGGTGAAGAGTTCTCACCTTCACTTTTTTCTCTAATGTAAAAACATCTTCCGCTAGAATGGAAATGGACTACTCAGTTTTATTTTTGAGTTTTTTTTTAATTTTAATTTTTGTGGTGCTGGAGATCAAACCCAGGACTTCAAGTATGTCGAGCTCTACCACTGAGCCACATGTTCCCCTCAGCCGGCCAGCTTTTACATTCAAGTACAATTAGTAACCAAAAGTTATAAACAGCTTCAGTGAAATGTTTTGTGTTTGCATTTTTGTTTCAGGTAGAGGTTTAATCTAAAATTAACGTAGGAGAACAGTAATCCTATGCGTAAAATCTGGCAGCTTTCCATTTGTTCAGCGATGTTTACATATGCCTTTGCCTTCAAGAATGCGTCACTAACAAGTCCCTCTTACTTTGTCACTTAATTGTTTACATCCCGTGGTGGGAGAAATACATGGGCTGGCAGGGGTGATTTCCGAGTGAGCCTTCCTCTCTCCTCCAGGCCTGCCTCCATTCAAATGGAGAACTGCGGGGGTGCTGCATTCACTCCCTATGGGGAAAACTCCAAACGGGATGACCAGCCTCCCCCTTCTCCCCGTTAAAATCCAAGTGACCATTTCACCCCATAGACTCCACAGCTATTTTCTCGAAACATAAAGCTAAGGAAAAAATGAAAATTCTTGGCTGTAGGCTGTTTCTTCCTCAAGACAATGTAACAATTATGCAACCTACTCTTTTGCTCTCTAATTTATGAGACATATCAAACTCTGTTATCTAGCATTCAGTCAACCCAATCTTTGTGAACTAGCAACTGCTGATGCTTTATCATCATGTTTATAACTGATATTCCCTGGAGCCCATGGGGGGCATCCAATTCCTGAAGGTATGATCAAAAGAAAAAAGATTAAGTTATTTCCACTACCATTTTAATATACATATCCTGTTGCTCTTTGGTTTTATGGACCTGTAAGTCAAATTTGATGTATATTCTACTAACCATGATATCCTAAATGAAGGAGAGAGCTGAGTATGTTGAAACTAGTCACTGTTATGATAGATGGCTAAGATAGGTAAAGATAGCATAGGCAGTCAGACAGGACTAGGGACCTGAGGGAGTCCGTATGAAAGATGCGAACACATTACAACTTTGTCCCGCACTGCATGCACCTCGTGATTTTGCTCTATAAAACTTACTCTGTAAAATGGGGTCTGTGGCAACCCATTTTTCAGGTCCCCTCCCGTCTCTCAGGAGCTATCTTTCTTGCTCAATAAATATTTCCTACTCTTAACCTCTGCTGTTCCTTAGAACACATTCTTTGGTTTTGGGGAACACAAACTCCATGTATCTGACATCTGACAGGTTGGGTGTTATATTTATTTCTCCTGTGTCATGAGAAGACAACGGAAAACTTCTGGAACTCCACCAACTGATAGGAACTGCATGCAAAACCTCAATGGGATGCAAGTATCCAAAAACGAGGACCAGTGAGATATAAAAAATAGCAAATGAAAAGTGCCACCTCTGTTGTAAATTTATTATTATAAATCTGAAGCTTAGATGATTGTGATGTGGTACAGTTTTAAATATTAGCCTTTCAAGATTTGGGTTTTCCGTACTGACTACATTTTAAAAAATTTACTAGCATATTTCCAAAGCTATAAAACAAAAGTATTGAGTACTATGAAATTATGGTATTTCTGAATCATCTGTTCTTTAAGCTAGTGAAATATTAAGTATCATTACTATCAGTTCAATAGATTAAAAACTTTTGAAATTATTATTACATTGAGTTGGACATGCATGCTGCAAACTCCTTGGCTGTTTCATTTTGTAAAATTTCTCAGTAATGAACCTTTTGTAAATCAGTTCCTTTAATTTTCATTGTTGTGCTTCTAAGCACAACCTGCAAACTTCAGAGAACTTCATTTCTTGTTAAAGTTTCAATATCTGGTGCTTCAGAAATAGAAATGTGCATTTTATAAATAATAGTATAAACTCAAATAAATGGTTTGTACGGAGAAAGAGGAAGCGGGTATGCCTCTGATCCACAGTTTTCATATGACTCAAATCTTAACTGTGAGATTAATGACAGGTGTGTCACAGAATATATATTGGCCCACAAACATTTACTCGTAAAATCCAGGGCAACTGGGCTTTCTTTTCTAATCCTACACCAGTTACCTTTTATACCTTTTATACACAAGGAACAAGAAAACTAAGGGGGATATATAACTTTAAAAAAATAACATTTCCCTCACCCCTCCTTGTTTCTGTCCCACTAAATAAAACAAACTACATGACTTGGTAAAAATGCTAATAAGAATAATAGTCAAAAAGGAATATTTTCATTTTGGCCAGATGAACTAGTGCAGTTACAGAAACAGAAATTTTCTTCCTCCAGCACATCTCCCTGAACAGATCTCTTGCTCAGTGCCGTCTGTCAAAAGAAAAGCAAAACAGAAAGGGGAAAGCAGCTGATGGGACCTACCACGGGGTGGTAGAAAGTAAAACTGGGTTGTTTCTCTTTCATTTCCTTCACTAATGACAATTTTGGTTTCTAGTCAAAACAGGGCTGTAAATGTAAGTTTAAGAAAACCACTTTTCAACTTGCAAATGGACACAGGCTATCTGACGATCAGTATACAAATCTACTTTCAGAAGTCAGTGAAAAGCTAAACTTGAGGTTTCCCAATATAGACAGATAATAAGATTCACCCTGCTAACCTATCTCTGCCTACTGGCAGAGCTAGCTGACTCTTTTCTATAAGACAATTATTAAATGAGAGTTGGATAATATATCATCGATGCACATACAAATGACAGGAACTTGGGTAAGTCCAAGCTGACATACTATTTTACATTGACAATGTTATTATTTAAAGAATTCCAAGAAGTTCTACACAAACTTGAATGACAAAACCATTTATGAAATATACCTCCAAATCCCAAGATCAGATGCTTCTGCTAATCAAAAAATAAAAAAAAAAAATCTGTCTCTTCAATTATAGATCAACTCAAGTCCAAACAGCATTCAAGTGTTTAATGATTTGGTTTTTTAATTACTGATTGAAAGTAGTCTTTTCTTAGGCTCACTTCTTTCAACAAGAGATAGAAGAACAAAACCAGAATGTCTTAATTCTAGAAATATCAGATGCAGTTGAATATTAAGCTTGTGCATGATTCTTAAAATGTATATCTAAATAAGCACGATCAGCAGAGCCTACAGCACCACAGACATCGATTCTCACAGAGTTCTTGTGTTCCACAGTCAAGACGATCTGAATATTCCTTCTCTAGCAACCTGTCTGTGACCCTGAAGAGTTTCCTCCCACACTGTGGAATAGGAGTGGACAGGTTAAGCAAAAGCTACAGAACAAGAGTGACAAATGTGGTGACCTGTAAATGTAAGAGAAAGTGGAAGTTATCATTTGACTTACAGCAACTGCTTCCAGATGGAGCCCACTTCAGCACTGACTCAGGAAGCTCAGCCAGCAGACTAAAACAAAATGGAGTGACACACAATGAATTTGTTTTCAGTTCCATGACTCACTGTTTTCATTCTGCAGATCACCAAAACTGTGCCTTTCAATTTTTTTTTTCACACACCTATAATAGATGGGAGGATAAATAAAAGTGCAAGAAATGCCTCAATTCCCATTGACCAACTTTACATGCCTCACCTACCCACCTGATGTGGAATTTAATACAAATTTTATATATGCAGAAATGCAGAAGTAGGGATATTGGTCAGGATTATTTCTTAAAAGCAACAGAAAAACTTCATACAAAATTTTCATCTGGATTTTAAGGATATTGTTCCTCAGATATTTACCATGGGAGAGTGATGAATTATTTATTTATGTATATTGTTCTCCACTGGGTAATGTTTTATGCTGACTTATGATTAAACAGGTTAAAAAGAAATATTAAAAAAAAACCCAAAATTTGTAAGCACTTTCTAGTATTTTAAGTAAGTATAACTCTCTTAAATTGCCTTAGCCACAAATATATAAATAGCTACCTAAAATGACTGATATAAGTGTACGATTCACAAATTCAGGCACAGGCAAAATAGCAATGGTAAATGCACTGATCTAAGATGTGTAAGGGGGAAGGGCGTAAAAGAAGATACAATGTTATGGACGAATATGCAATCATGCCCTGGTGGGGAAATTGCTATACAATCTCAGTAGATCCAAAAATTATGCTCACATACTACATACTTTAAGAAGCTTGAAAATGTTGAAAGTTTAACTTACAGTTTATCTGAGGAGTTATAGTTGACTTATTAAAGCCTTATAATTTATATGGTATCATATTATATGTAAATATACATATGATGTAGATGTATTCAGTACAGATTCCTACAATGAATATATCTATATATACGAATATATCTATTCATATATATATGCATATATATATGAATAGATATGCATATAAGATATATGCATATATATGAATAGATATGCATATAAGACTAAAATCATTAGTAAGTCTTATTAATACAAAAATATGTACATAACCATTATAACTAAAATGCTAGCCTTTAAATAAAGCACATTATTCAAGTAAGGTAAACTAAGTTGGAAAGTTAGACACCAAGGCTTTGAACTGATACGTGGTATGGACTATGTCAGTTCCTTGAATAACATTAATCACTGTGATAAATAACTGATTAATTCTAATACAGCCTTATGTAAATGTGTTAGTTTGGGGTAAGAAACTACGCTGATCAAGATTCCAAGTAGAGATATGTTTCATATACATATATATTTTATATATACATACATATCAGCATTTATAAATGTGACCCGCACTACAGTCTTTCTTTCTTACAAACTGATACTATACTGCATCTGCAGACTGATTTTCATGAATACGCTAGCCTCTATTTCCTTCTGTTGTTACTTATCCTAAGGAAAACTTCACCTGCTTTAACGTTTTTGGTATCTGTGGGTAACTGTTATTAAGCAGATCTCTGTATAATGAAAAACTTGCTACTCTGTGCCACTTCCGCTGGCTTTTTCATGCGCCTGACCAGTGAGAGAAGTGAAAAACAGTAACAGACTCTAAGGCTGCCCTACTGCTTAATGCTTATAGAATCTAAGTAGTAAAAATTGAATGCAGATTATTGAAAACATTTATGTACAAGACTAACTCGTATAAATAGCTTATATACAACTTTTGTTTCTTCCTTAAAAAATGAAACGTACTCTCCCCAAGGCAGAAATAAGAGATATGTTGTTTTTACACAAAAAATGCAAGCCCTGTCTGCCCCACCCCCACACTGCTGCTCTGCAGTTACTGTCAGTCACACCATACTCTGACTACATCCACACACTCGCACGATGCTAATGTGAACATACTCTTCCTTGCACACACTACCACCTAGAATCTAAGTTCTGGAAAACACTCTCTAAAGGAGCAGACATTTCACTCTATATTTTGCATTGTAATGCAAGTATATCTAATTTTATAGGTGTTCCCTTAATGGATTTTATGTCTATTCATTGTTTTTAAATTTTTTTTCAAATTAAATATATTTGCTTTGTCATGTAAATGAATGGTGATCTATTCTGGGATATCGAATCCTTGTAAGGTACCCTTCAGACTTGTTACAGTAATGATGAAATACTTGAAAAGCTGTACTTTGTTTTAGCAGTCTGGACAGCCACGGGGTCCTTCAGGTTCTTTTCCCAAGGAAGTTTCCCACACAACCACCGTAGCATGCAGTAGCCGAGGATTTCAATGTCGCTTCTTCTGGACAGGGCTATAGGACAAAGCATTAAGGGAGCAAAAGGGGATAAGTAAGTTCTTGAAAAACAGAGAAGTCTAAGTGAACTATTGATGAAATATGAAAAAGCCAAATGGGCCACGTGTTTTATTTGTTCAGCTGGAGTAAAATTTAAACACCCAGGCGTTTGGCCCCCATCCACAGACAGGCAAGGACCTGCTGCTGCTGAAAGTCAGGGTCAGTCTCCTCACCTCTTCCAACTTCATCTCTGCTCAGTCTGGCCTGTCACATGAACTTGATCCCCAATGGCCTCTGACATGATCCAGACAACCCATAACCCGGCACCAACACTTTCTCAAAGAGCCAAGCAGTAAAACAACGAAATAAATGTCTGCAGCTAAATTGCTAACATATGTTCCGGGAAGTCCACGGGGCCCGCACTGGTCACACAGAGACCCTTTGAGTGCAGACTAAACACTGACGGCCTCTCCTGTGTTCTGCTCACACGGTGGTCGCATCTGAAGTCGGAAGGGTATGACAAAACTGCCATCTAGTGTGCGATCTTAAAACCAGGCCTGTCTGAAGATTTTCCAGTGACACAGAAGGATAATAAAATGTCGACTGCTTTGGGTGCACAATTCTAAAACGTTACTATGCTTAGATGAAAGCGGCACCGAGCTGAAATTCTAGTCCGATACTCTGAATAGAAAATGTGAAGGTGAAGCGAGGGTGTGTGGGGTGGGTAGGAGTGCTTTGTAAAACCAAAAATAGGTTTAAAAGAACATTTTCAAGTCCCTGTAAATATCATTTATATCAAACTATTCAATGCTATCAGCTAATTTCTGAGAACTTTACCTATATTTTTAAAATATATAAAAGGCTTATGCAGAGGCTGGGTAGTGGCATGTGTAGCAGTCCCAGCTACTCAGAGAAGGCTGGAGCAGGAGGATTACAAGTTCAAGATCAGCCTGGCAAGTCAGTGAGATCCTGTCCAAAAAAAAAGAGACTGGGACCTACAGGAATAGAGCTCAGTGCTAGAGTGCCCTTGGATTCAGCCCACAGTGCCACACAAAAAAGAGGAAATAACTAGAGTGTCTTCTATCTGTTCCAGTTGAAAAAGGACCAAAGTACTCTTTTTATTTTTGTTTTTGATTTTTTTTTTGGTACTAGAAATCGAACTCAGAACCTCATGCTTGCCTGGTAAGTGCTGCGCCACTGAGCTAAATCCCCAGTTCCGAGAGTGCCTTGTATCAAAAGATGAACAATGAAACCTAAGAAAAGTGTCCAATATAATTGATATTATTTAAGTAACTGAAATAATGACTGCAACAGTAGCAAATAGCCATCAAAAATACTCACTTCTATAACCATTCCAAATTGTTATAAAAACAATAGGCTGGTATTTTCATTTCAACCATTCCTTGAAGGTTCATCTATGTAGGGGGTATAATCTCCTAAGAGCAGTATGTGGCAATGAAACCTGCTGGAAACACATATCCTATTTTACTATCTTTCATTAAAGAAACTCTGAAAAGTTAATTGGTGAACTTCAATTTCTGATTCAAAAAGTCATCTACTAAGAACGATGCCAGCATATTGCAACTACTTTTGGTTCCCATTCATAAATTATTACGAAAGCAAAAGACAAGATTAGCTCTTACATACACTTTGTCTTAACTGTTATTAGAGCACTGGATTATTAAGGCCCTTCAGTCTAGTCGAATGCCACAGTCCCATGGGTGCCATTTACTTTCTGCACAACTTCAGCAATGTTCTAATGCAAGGCTTGGCTCTTGAATTAAAATAAAAGTACAATTTGTACCATGCTGTTCTAGAGTGATTTCTCCAGTAATAAATCTCCCATTAATAATGGGATGGTTCCATTTGTACAGATGTGTTCACAAGTCCCTTTTCCATTATGGCAATTCCCTTAAAAAATTTGCATTTTCAAAAAATGATATTCTGGCACCTGTTTGGATGACATGGGCTGCATACAAGAGGCCCTTTGAGGAGCAACAATCAGAACTAAAATGGAATGAACCTTCAGAGCTGCCTTCCCCTACCCCCCAACTGAGGGATTAATTGATATGAAGCTGTAAGTAATGACAAGTCATTTAGTTTTCTGAAGCCAATCTTTCATAAACTGGTCTTCATTTAAAATAGCCCTCTGAGGGTTAACTTTACTTCACTGTTATGGTTTGGTCCTATCTAATTAAAATACATTATTACATCTTCCAGTCTTTTTTTACTGCACACATACATTAATAACTATGGTTAAGTAAACATTTTATCACTATTTCCACTAAGTTCTACAGAAATGCATGTAATGGTAAAAACAGCATCCAATCATCACCTTTCTTACCACCAAGGAGTGAGATAAAAGCAAAGGGATGTTTCCGAGTGGAATTTCCTCCCAAAGAAACAAATTGAAATTCAGTTTATTTTAGGGAAGTTCACACTATTCATGATAATATCTACTTGCTAGCTACTGTAAGAGAAGAGTTATTCTACTATCTGTCAGAGTAACTAGAAGGCAGTATCCTAGAGGACGGTCAGAATCTGCGGGTACCATTTACACGTGCAGTGACCACAGCTGGAAAGGAAAACTAGCACCTCACTATAAAAACTGTTCTGGGGCTGGAGCGCAGGCACAGTGGTAGAATGTTTGCTTAGGGGTAGAATGTGTGAAACCCCGGGTCCAACTCCCAGCACAGAAAGAAAACCACATTTAAAAAACTTTTAATTTGAAAACTGCTTCTTTCATTATACAGTCTTCAAACTCATTTAAAACATTCCAAGTGAAGCACTAAATGAAAAGAACTATGTACTGAGCATCCTTATAGCAGAGATCCAGTTCTAGCCCTACCATTATTGTTTTTTCAGTTTTAAAATTAAGGAATACCAGGTAATATATTTTTATATCTTCATTTATTTGACAGACAATATATTATGAGTTGTTTTCTCTTTGATTCATACATTTGCACTGTTTACTGTAATAATAAGGCTCTTCAGTTCATTGGTGTCATTAATAATAAGTTTTCATATTTTCACAATTTTCCAACAACTCAAAATTTTACTCATTATTGTTTGGAAATGTAGTGAGAGTGTCATTAGTAAGAGTTTTTCTCTAGCCTTTCTGAAATTAGAATGTTATTTACTAACTTTTTATTGCTTTTACTAATACAAGCAAGGTAAACTACTCTTTTCCTTGAAAGTCTGTGGTATCTCAATTGTTCTACATCTCAGAATGATAAAGTGTTACCGAGAATAACAATAAAAAGGCGCCAGTGGGAACTTAAATTCTATTTCAATCAAAAACAGATTCCAGAAATAGCTGACACAAGAATGCACAATTAAAATACAAACAACTGACATGATTTATAGAGAGCTGCTACTCTGCCAGTTGTTCCACCTGCTTTTAAAAATAATTTCATTTAATCACTTTAACAGTGTATTATTAACCATATTGACAAATAAAAAAATAGACGCTCAGAGAGGTTAATTAACTTGATCAATATCACAGAGCAAAAAATTGAGAGCTCATCAGTGAAGTCCAAGACTTTCAGAATCCAATGCCCATACTCAGTGTAATAATCATTTGCATCCATCATTAGTTCTAACATCATTCAAACAACAGTATTTATACAACACTTATATTAAGTAAGTATCTGAAGTTTATTTTATTAGAATAAACAAGCAGCGGATCCTGAGTTCTAAGCTGCACCCTTGACAAAATTTTTCATGCAACTATCCAAGTATAAACTATTTCTTTCAACCTACTTCATTCTGATGAAGAAGGGTATTCTCGACATAAATGAGAACCACAGAGAGGTCGTTTTGGAGAACTGGTCCTTACTCTAAAGAAAAACTGTAGTAAAATTAATGGACCAATGCACCACAGTGAATGAAAAAGAAAAGTTTAGGCATTAACCTCAAAATGGATCTGATGAATTGTCTAAAGTACTTCCTGCTTACTTTACTTCTTATATAGAGTATCTTTATGGAGTATTAAAAAATAAGGATTGCCTCAAGCAGCCAATGTTTACATAGTGAGTGTGTATGATCAAAATGATGCTAAGAAACGAGAAAATATCTGAATAAGAAGCTCACCTAACAAAGTGAATAGGAACTATCTTCATAACAAATGTAACGTTGTTTTCTCCCCAACTGGTACCCTATGTCACCCAGTGTTTCTGTCAACTGAGAAGTATAATGACCTAGAAATTATTACAGTGACCACCCTTTATCGCAATTTCAAAAAGGATATTAGGAAAGTATACTGCAATGTGTCATATTTCAAATAAAATATCAAAGCCAAATATCTCTTACATTACTGGTACCTTTTAAATTCTGAGCCCTAGGGTTGGGAATGTACGTAGCTCAGAGGTACAGCCCTTGCCTGGAATGTACAGGCCTGCATTTGGATGTCTAGTGCTGAGGGGACAACAAAGAACAGAAAACCCTAAGTCCTACCTCTTCCATGAAACACTACTCTGTGAAGATTAGAAAAGTCATTTCACAGAGCAAAGACATCATACATTTGGCCACTGTGCACCAATAGTAAATAATTCAACTAAAAAGCCAAGATACATGCACAGATTGTAAAAGTCCTGCCTAAATGTTAAAAAAAGGGTACATGCCACACAGAACAATAGTCTTTACTACATATACATGAAACAAGGACTACTTTATAACAGTTAAGTTCACTGTGAAGAAGCAGCTAACAGTCTATTTTACTACCCACTAATGAAATATACATCGTATCAATATTCAATTAATTTTATAAGAAAATAGGTTCCCTTTTTGAATTACTGTTTGAGAAGATATGTATTGTGGAAACCATGCTGTTTCTCCAAGTTTAGTAACATGAAAATACATTTTCAGTTTATTTCACATATATTTTCAAAGTTGGACTGCTAAAGTGAAATGAAACCATGCAAAAAATAACACAAGACTTGGATTTCATATACTGCATCAATTGGCAAAAATGAAAAAGTATGTAATATATTTCTTTCCCTGACACTGAATACATTACATAAACAAATGGACATTTAAAATGCAATTTAGATATCATATTTTATGGTCATCAATGATGTCAAATTAAAACAGGTATTATACACTCAACGCCTAGGTTTGAAGTATTTAAAAAAGCTCAATATGTTAAATGCAGTATATCTCTAGAGAAATTAGGTATTGACTGCATGCCTCAGTGAGTAGAAAAATCTACAAAAATCCATATCACACATTGATTCAAATATTGCATTTTAACATTACTAAGAATGTAACAAATTTTAAATAGTGTGTTTGACACAGATATAATTCTCTTTAATTATCATGGAACAAGAACAAAATATGTCCATGTTTATATATGCTAGTTTTTATGAAGAATAAAAAATTAATGAAAGAAATATGTCCAACAAACATTAGTCTAATTTTATACCAATGGAGCAATTCAGCCATTTAGAAAATATCTTTAGTTTACACAAGAGAATTGAGTTTAGAAGAATAATTGCAATGCTTAAAAAATACGCAGATATATAGATATGTGATAGTTCCAGGAATAGTTATCTTTCCATCTGTCTTTTTGTCCATCCATTTCCACACATCTCCATAAGTATTGTTTGGTTTTAATGACACAAGCTAATGGCCAAATGATTTTTCCGTCTTTCCCTCCCAAGTACCCTTCCTCCCTTCACATGAAGTTGAATTAGAAAAAGCTTAGGAGAATAGCTGAATAGCACCTTATATCAACATGTCATCAAAAAAAAAAAAAAAAAAAAAACAAAAAAAAACAAAAAACAACTTTAGCTTTAGTTTCTCAATAACCACTACAAAAAGTAGCAAAGATGAGATAGTCTGCTCAATTAATAGTCTCTACTGGATGGCTAACTCATTAAGTCAGTTTTACACTAAATCATGAATACTTCCTGTGGTCTAACCAGACACAAATACACCTGACAAACAGCAAGAGCTTTGGCAACCGGAAGTTCTACTTCATAGTAGTAACTTTTTTTATTGCTAATAATGCTCCTTTGCATTATGTTTCATCAATATTTATTTGATCTCATAGTTGGAATAGTATAGAAGATTTTTTTCTGAGACTAAACTATACAGTGATTGTACTAAAAGTAGATACATGAATATTTATGAATCTGACCTTCTGCATTTACCTGCAGGATTTATGGCCCTGTTTATTCCAGTTTCCAGATACGGCTAAATGATTATTTCATTTCTAATAAAATATCAAACTGAAATATTTTATTTTGGAAAATTAAATGCAGAACATTAGGAATGAACAGCATTCAAATATTTGAGGATATCTAATCTTCCATTTTATATGCCAGACTAAGATGGCATATTAAAATTTCAGCAAGTATGTGTATGCATGTCTACATACAAATGTATATATGTGTATGCATGTGCATATATATATGAGCTTATCTATAGCTACATGAAGATACAGATACACTCAAGAGTTTAAAGTAGATGATATTTAAAATGTATTAAGAAAATATACTGCTTTATAGAATCCTGGCCATCTAGGATAAAAATGAATATTCATTCTGGCATAAAACTTTCCACCAAATACCAAAACGATTTAATGTAGGCTTTTCCCTGAGTATCCCTTCCAGTAATGTAATAACATCTTTCTATGATCATTCTGAGTTCAATCTTTTCCCCAAAGACCGAGAGTGGTGAAATCTATCTAATTTGTCAACATGTATTATGACTTAATGGAGAAAAATATTTAAATGGAATACAGATTAAAAAGTGTTCAAATCTTTTATGAAGACAGCATAATGGAAACTCAAACCATGGACTAACTGAAGAGAACTCTCAGAGTCACCACTGCCCAAACTTTGGGCAGAATAACACATACCATCTCTTCTTCCCCACAATAATCACAATCGCTTCATAGCTATTTAAATGTCCAGGACCAAAATGAATCAGCATCAGAGCCATCAGTTTAAATGAGTGTCCCAGCCTTAAGTTAGTATTATTCCTAGAGAAGCCAGACCAGTGCTGAAGGATCTGCATGATGAGTTTGCAGTTATAACACTACATAGAAAGTACTTTCAGGTTTCCAAAAATTCTATCAGATATCACAAAAATAAATCTGGCAAAATGCACTGGGAGTGAAAATTAAAAAAAAAAGAAAAATATGATCAACGGGCACTTGGAGTCTTCTGTACCTTTTTGCTGCTTCATTCTTTGTGGTGCTGAGGGTGAAACTGAGGGCCTTTCTACTGAGCTACATCTGAGTACTTTTTTCTCTTTTTGAGGGAGGGTCTCATTACATTGCCCAGGCTGAGCTCAAACTTGTGATCCTCCTGCTTCAGCCTCCCCAAGTGCTAGGATAACAGTGTGCACCAGGATACCTCGCTTCTTACATATTTCAATTTAATCAAAGTCACAATCTATTTTATATTTAAATGCTTATTGATTTATTAATAATGTTAATGGTGAAAAATTAACAACTCTGCTCAGTTTCTGACTGATCACTACTACTCTACCAAAACTACTTGACATAACTGAAGTGATTTCTTTTACTCTGCTCTGGAGTGTAAAAGCTAATTTCTGTTTCAGAAAAAAGGAACCTAAGATTCTTCCTGACAAGAAGGTATATAAGCGACACACTTATTTTTACTTTTTCATCAACTACCTTACACGAGTGTGGGTTTTAATTGCTCTGGAAAATGATCAGGACCCTCTGCATCACATGGTCAATGGTCCTTTTAATAGAAAAGGCAGTAATATACAGTTGTCTGTGCCAACTGAAACTGGTTACAAAGTATCAGTGTAGGCCAGGTAACAGTTCTGCAAACACTAGCAAGTGAATGTCTAACTTCCTTTTAGTGACAATGTGGTCCTTTCAAAGCAGTTTAAAAAATTATTTGTTTGGTTTGGCATGTTTGAAAATACTTTTCTAAACAAAGTTAACAAAGAATATAATTTTGAAAACCAAAGTTTTTCAATAATCACCTTTTTTCACTAGCATAACATTAGAATTGACTTTTTGTCTTGCTGACAGAGCAACTAAGAAAGTACAGTTGCATTGACCATATTGATTGGGAACAAAGCAACCGTCACTGGGACTCAGCACCATATATTTTCAATATTGACCTTCTACTTCCTTTTCCATGGCTTCCTGGGTCGGCTATTGGATTTGGACTGCAGAGTAATAAACAGCTAAGGTTTAATTAATGGTAAATGAATACAAGACATAGGTTATGACTTTAACTAATTAGGGAATTGTTGAATTAAGTCTGCCTTGGAATGCAAGGCAGTACAATCAATATCCAATAAAAGGACTATGTATGTAATTTACCTGCAAATGTGTTTCCAATACCATCAAAGTGAGTTTAAATAAGTAAGATATATGAAAGGCGACTCGAATGGATTTCTGCAAGTTAACACTTTATACTTTCAGAAGAGACACCCTGAGTGTGCAGAGACGCCATCCTCCACAGCACAGAGGAGGGCACACTGGACACCAGGTCCACACGTGCATCTTTACAGTCTGTGATATGCACAGCAGCGGAAAGGTGCAGCAGTGACCTCCAGCACTAACATACACAAGCCAGCGATTTTCCTGGGCAAAACGAACATCAAGTTTTATTTACTTGACACTCTTTTGTACCTTTCTCACTTGTCAAGAGTCCATATGTCGGTCCACTATGAGAAGAAATATTCACCGGTGTAACAGGAATTCACTACTTTTCATAAAAATCTCACCACTGCTCTCACTCTTCAAACTGACTATAGAAAGGTCATTTCATACAGCTTTATTACTCCTGACTCTAATCATTCTTCTGAAATAAAAATAAGAAAAAGAAGGAAGACACTCACCTACTCCCTTGTGGGCATCCAAGCTAGTAAACTCTATTGTTCCATTATGGCCTTTTCTAGGATTTTCCTGATACTGTTTGTGGTTCCCATTGGGACAATATCTGTACGAAAGTCCATAATCTGCAAGATAAACCTGGAAGACAGGAACAGACAAATGAGTAATGCTTCTGTTCTCTGAAAATATAACCTTTATAATTAAGCCCAAGAAACTGATGTTAGGAATAGCCTCAGATTTATATTTTATTAAACCAAATGGTATCTTAGGATAAAATATATACAACTGGGGGCCATAATACTAACTAAATCCTTAATTCATCATAGGCATACATTATTTCTGAGGTGACTCAGATTTTTTACTTTTTAAAAAAATTTTGCTTCTAAATGCTTTCTCTCCAGGTGGGGTAGCAAGACATCATAAACCACAATATGGTTTATCTTTTCATCTGTACTCATAACTTACGAGGCTTTGCCTTTTTGTAACCCCTCCCCGAAACAAAAAACTGTTTCAAGCAGGGAAGGGAAATGAGAATAAAATTATAAACCTAGTGTTATAAGTCTCCATTAACAGCAAGTAGAAAAAACATGAATAGACTATCAGAGGTAACAAAGAACCTGAAAGACAAACAAACAAAAAAACCTCATCATTTTGTCTGTATTTAAGAAGGGAACATCAATGCAAGACTTCTGGCCTTTGAGACTGATCCATATCTTCACTGTTATCTTTGTAAATCAGAATTGCAAGCAGAGTTTCCAAACAGGAATACAGATTGTTAAACATCAGATAGTAATTTGAGTGAATTTTTCTCAGATTACTTTGGAGAGAGAGAGAGAGAGAAGGGGGTGGGGGTGTAACTTTATGGATATAGCAAACACTGAACGCAGAAATGTTTTGACTAGACATTTTTATGATATGGAGTCAGAAAATAGTACTGTAGCTCCCAAATATATATTACCATGCCCCCCCCGCATTCTTGCAAAAAAAGTTTCAGATATATATGTGTTGCTTCACATACAGTTCTCTAAAACATAAGAATTTGGGGAATGCTTCAAAATGTAGCTACAAGAAAATGAAGTATTATAACCTGCATTTTAAAATATATCTATTGAAAGAAAACTCAGTATTTGGGTATTAGTTCTTTATTTTTTATTTTTATTTTTTGGTTTTTCTCCAGTACCGGGAACTGAACTCACGACCTTGCGCTTGCCAGGCAGGCACTTTGCCTCTGAGCTAAATCCCCAGTCCCTGGATATTAGTTCTTTAAAGTTTGGGTTCTATGAAAGCCTAAGTAGAGGATATTTTGAACTTAAAATATAAAATGCACAGAGTTTTCTTCATTTGTTGGAGAACATAACTTGCTAGACTGTCTGAAAACATATACAGTATTTCAGTTTGTCTCTCTCTCACAGATGGTGTTTCTCGATGTTACCTCAGAAGTAAATGATCTTTCTGCCCTAAATAACCACACACTTGAGGCTCTGATGTATAACTAGCTGCTATCAGAGCTGCTTGTCTTCATGGTTTCTGATGCATTTTTCTCTTTGCTTCAAGAACACAAAGACTTCATTTTGCAAAGCAGGTATCTGGAAGGGTGCAGCATTGACAGTAAGGAAACAGAACCACACTGTAATATAGCAGAGAAATTTACTATTTTAAGGGAAGTGCTATCAAGAAGTTTTTCATGGTATGAGTTTGATTCCTGGTACCAAAAAAAAACTAAATTTGAATGAGTAGATACTATATGTCAGGTGGTGCACTCAGTGCTTTATATTCATTGACCCAAGCACCCTCACTGAAGTCCTGCAGGTAAGTAACATTATCTATGTTTTATTTAGATGGAAACTGAAGCTTGATGAGATTTTGTGACTTGTTGAGTCAGAGTCAGGATCCAGTGGCAGCTACAACTCTACAACCTTTACTTGCAGCTACTACCTAAGAGAGACTGCCACACGGGAGGATCTCTAGGTCCCTATTAAAGACAGCAGTGTGTTCTAAAATTGGCAAGAAACTAGAAGAAAATCTGTATTTCCAGGGTGCAGAGAGAGATTTTACAGTTTCATGTTTGTCTGTCTGTGCTAAGTAAATGGTCTGAGAAAAGGGTGACCGCAAGATTACAGTCTTGAGGGTGAGTGAAGCTGATGGAAACAGGACTCACAGTCATCGCTGAGCTTCAGCACTCAGGGCTGTGCCGGGTTGCTCACAATCTGAAGGGAGTGCAGTTTACATTTAATATAGAGACAGCCAGCTAACAGTGCAGTAAGACACACATGAGCTATATGTTACTCAAAGAGGATTCCAGACGTGTACATCAACAATGCCAGGTGTAACCCAACTAACCCGGAGTGCTCCTGGTGGTCCTAACAGAGGATTCTAATAATCACGAGAGGTTATGCAACAAAATATAATGGTAAGATTCCTTTAGCAAAATGAACAACTCTCCCTCCCCACCCTACACTCATATATACCTTTTTCTCATCCACTAGTTTAAATTTTGGTCTACTGGCTTAGCATAGTTGCAAAATACTTATATTCTCATCACTTCTATAAAAAATAAACAGGAAAATTCTCTTCAGTCAAGAAAACATTGCAAGTAGCACTATCAACATTTTTGGAAATACAGACTATGGGGCTGTACTGGAGATATCTGGGAGTGACTGCCTTTGGTGAGTACAGACCTGGTACAAGAGCAAAGTCAGCAATGTGTTCCAAGTAATCAAAATGCTTATAAATTAATTTGACGCAAACTAGGCCAAACTGAAAGTTTTACTAAGATAACCTGGCTGACAGGAAGGGGAAAAGGCTGGGAAATGTGTTTGCAAATAAGAAAAGAGAGAAAAGGGAGGAACATCAAGGCAGGACGCAGAGAGCAACCCTCATGAGACACTCAGAAGGCATTCACCAAGGAACACAGGAACTCAGGCGGGGTGGGGGATCCAAAGCTCAATGACAGAAAGGCATCTTGAAGGAGGAGCCCATCAGATGAAATTCAGCAACAGGAGTGTTTCAAATGAAAAGCAAGGCTGCCTCTTGATCCTCACACGGCGTACAGTCCAGGACCATGCCATCTTGGGAGAAGCTCAAACCCCTCTGAAGGAAGGAGCTGGCGCAGCAGCACCTGCCAGGCTGCTGACGGGGTCCAGAGTAGCACCACCCACAAAGGCTCACTTGTTCCAACTCTCCACCCACTGAAGAGGGAGCCCGGTGAGGGAGGTATTTCCAAGGGAAGCCTCCTCAAACCAAGGCACTGAGGAAAGCAAAAGCCAGAAAATCGGCCAGACAGGAGTGGCTAAGCAGGACAGATGAGCCTGAGACCCAGAGGTGGAGAGCACAACGGGCAGTTTTGGTTAAGGACCCACAACAAGGCACTGAGCAGTCTGCACGACGCTGAGTAATCGCAGCACTTACAGGGGCTACGACAGGCGGGAGCCAAGGAGAGAGAAAGACACTGCAGTAGCACCAGACCCGGCACTCGCCCACACCCCAATATCTCCCTGAGCTCTGCGCTCCTGTGAGCTTCCTCCTATAGTTCCTCAAATACTACTGAATTCCGCACAGGATTCTCTTCTGCCAACGCCTAAATGCTGCTGAACTCGCATGCTGGAAAGAGACCTCTGGCAAATCAGAGGGTGGTGCAGATCACAGGGTGGAGCAAACAACCCACACATAGACTGTGGAGGCTTCATCCTAAGGGCTGCCGAAACAACTCAAACCCCAGGTCAGAATGAAACCCAGCAAGGACAAGTGCTTCACTGACCTGGGACTAACAGGGACAGAAAAGTCAGGAGAACCAAATGGTGCACAGAGGTAGGATTACTGCCTCCCCCCTGATCAACAGGGGAGGTTGCAGGCTGGACAGAACGGGGTACAACTGCAGGAGAGCTGTGGGAGGTGAGAGAGGTAGGCTGGGTAGAGCAAACAGAGCCAGTGGCAGAACCTCAACAGGCCACTTGAGGTTGCCACCCATCAGCACAAGGAGCGCTGGGGATCCACAAACTGAGAACGCTGGAGGCTTCCCCGGCACAGCTCACTTTGTAATTGCTTTTTAAATTTTGTTTTTTATCTGTGTGTATCTGTGCATTCTTCTTTTTCTTGTAGAATTTTTTGAGTGACAGGCCTTTGTATATATGTGTGCAATGTGCATAAATTTTCTACTACTGTTTGTAAAATATTTCATGTAGTTAAATCACACATTCTCACTTCACAGGTTATTTCTGAGTGTTACATAAGCTAGCCTGATTTTTTTAGCTTTATGAAAAATTTTCATAATAAAATGAGAGAATAACAGTTAATACATTGTGTATCATTATCTTCAAAGTAATTAATAAGTCAAAAACATTGTTACAAAGAAGAAATAAAGAGATAATAGCACAACAGTATTTTTAATGAACTAAGAAACTAGTAGTACGAGTGAATTTGTGTATATATGAAACTACTTTTGATAGAGCAGGATAGGAAATTTAGGGAATTATTTGAACTTCTTACTTCCTGTTTATCTGTCTTCTATTTCCCTATCTCTCTCTATTTTTTCCTCATATAAGAGAAAATGTGGTACTTGAGCTTATGTGTTTGACTCATTTTACTTAACACTGTGTTCTCAAGTTGCATCCACTTATGTACAAATGTCTTAAATTCATCTTTCTTTATGGCAGAGTAGTACTCTATTGTGTATAAATACATTTTCCTTATCCATTCATCAAATGATGGTCATATATGCTGTTTTCAGGATCTAGCTATTATAAATTGTGCTGCTATAAACATGAGTATGTCTCCCTGTAAAATGAAGGTTTTAGTTAATTTGGGAAGATACCTAGAAGGGGGATAGCTGGGTCAAGTGGAATTTCTCTATTTACTTTTTGGAGGAGTCCCCACATTGATTTCCATAGTGGCTGCACTAGTTTACATTCCCACCAACAATGTAGAATTCCTTTTCACCACATCCTCACCAGGATTTCTTATGAGATTTTTTTTTTTATAACAGCCATTCCTTCTGGGTGAAGATGGTATCTCCTCTCTTTCCATGTTTCTTCCTCTTGATGGTATCTCAACGTACTTTAAATCTGCATTTCTGTAATGGCCAGCAATGCTGAACATTTTCATGTATTTATGGGCCATTTGTACGTCTTCTGAGAGGCACGTATTCATTTCAGTTGTCCATTTTGTGACTGAGTCTTTTATTCAGGTGAGTCTAATCTTTTTTGTTGTTTTTCTTTATATATTCTAGATGTCAGTCTGCTGTCCAAGGAACAGCTGGTAAAATTTTGTTTTCCCATTTTGTAGGTTGTCTCTTCACTGTGGGATGTTTTCTTTGCTATGCAGAAAAATTTTAATTTGATATGATGCCATCTGTTGATTATTAGTATTTCTTGTGCCACTGGGGATCTTTTCAGAAAGTCCTTGCCTATGCCTATGACTTCAAGAGTTGTACCTACTTTATCTTCAAGCAAATTAAGTGTTTCTTGTTTTGTGTGTGTGTATATAACTTTGTTGCTTTAACTTTTGTATTAGGACATGTTTGCAATACATAACAAATACATTCATTGTGGGGAGTTGGTATATGTACACTCCGTGTAACTGCAACCAAAAGCAACAATAGCTAAATTTCAGACAAAGTAGACTTCAAGCCAAAATGACCAGAGGAAACAAAGAAGGACAGTATGTGCAGCAGCACTTCAGTGTATGAGTGCCTCTTCTCATGAGCAGTTCGGCTCACAAACAGAAACGTTTGGCAAAATCCATGAACTCCACATCAAGTGATGAACATGCCCAAGGCTATATTCCTCAGAATCAAGAGTCATGGAATAAATTAAGTTCAGGAACTGAGGTACCACTGTATTGGTAAGTGGAATAACTCATCATCTAGCAGAGATAACCATATACACATACATATTTGGCTCACTCAAATTCATTAAACAAAAATTTCCTGACATGAAAGAACAAATAAACACCAATACAAATGCATTCATAGTTAGAGACTTAAATACACCACTGTTGCAAGTAAATAGGTCAACAAGCAAAAAGTCAACAAAGAAACAGCGAAGTTGGAAAATAACATCAAACAAATGGATTTAACAGATATCTACAGAGTCTTTCATCCAACAACAGCAGAATAGATCTTTTTCTTAGCAGCACACAGAATTTTCTTCAAAAAAGATTGTGTCTCAGGCCATAAAGCTTCTTAAATAAGTATAAAAGAACTGAAATAATATCATGCATCCTATCAGAACACAATGAAAAGTAACTAGAAATCAACAGAAAAAGAAACCACAGAAACACATGAAGATTAAGTAAGACACCACTAAATAATCAATAAGTCATGGGAGAAATTACAAAAGAAATTTAAAAGTTCCTAAAATAAAAAGACAATGGAAGCACAACATAAAATCTATGGGACAAAATGAAAGCAGTTCTAGGGGCTGGGAATTTAGCTCAGCGGCACATTGCCTGCCTGTCAAGCACAAAGTCGTGAGTTCAATTCCCGGTACCAGAAAAAAACAAAACAAAACAAAACAAACGAGCAAAAAAAGCAGTTCTAAGAGGGAAGTTTATAGCTATGAATGTTCACAGTATAAAAATACAGTAATCCAAAATAAATAACCTATTGTTTTTATATTGTTTTATTTTTTTGTTTGTCATATTTTCTCTTTAAAATTAAAAGAAATAAAATAAATGACCTAATGTTGCTTCCCAAGGTCCTAAAAACACAAATCCAATCCAAACCTGAAATTTATAGAAGGAAAAAAGTTATAAAGATTGAGCAGAAATAATGAAATTGACACTAAAAAAGGTATATAAGCACTCAATGAATCAAAGAGTTGGTTCTTTGGAAGAATAAGAGTGGTACACCTGAGCCAAGACTGAAAAGAATCAAAGAGAAGACTCAAAAATGCTGTTAGAAATGAAAAAGTGAAGTCACATGGACACTCATGAAATCCAGAGGATTATAAAGACTATTTGAAAACCAACAGTCCAAGTTATTGGAAAATCTAGAATAAATAAATAAATTCCTAGATATATATGAATTACCAAAACTGACCTAGGAAAATATTTTTTTAAAATGAACAGACTAATAACAGGCAATGAAATAAAGGCAGTAATAAAACCCTACTCACAAAAAAAGCCCAGGACCCAGTGGGTTCACCACTGAATTTTACCAGAACATTAGGTAAGAACTAATACCAATATTCCTCACTCTTCCAGGAAACTGAAAGGGAACGGATACTGACAAACCAAACAAAGACTTGAGAAATAAAGAAAATTTTCCTTAATGAACATAGATGCAAAAAAAATCCTCAACATGATATTTGCAAACACAATACAGCTAATCATTAAAAAGATATACCATGCCCATGTCACCTCTACCTCAAGTATGTAAGAATGGTACAACACATATAAATTAATAAATATAATATACTATATACATACAAGTTAGGATAAAAATCATCACAATAGATGCAGAAAAGATTGACAAAGGCCAACATCCATTCATGATAAAACCCTGATGCTATTAGGTATAGAATGACCTTACCTCAAACTGATAAAAGCCATTTACACACTGCCAACATCATACTAAATAAGGAAAAAAAGTGAACAAATTTACTCTATATTAAGAACAAAACAGGGGTATTCAGTCTTACCAGCCCTGGTCAAAACACTACTCAACACTTCAAATCAATTACATCACAATCTTAGATTTCAAGCTACACTACAAAGCTACAGCAATAAGAACACCATGGTACTGGTACAAAAATAGAAATGTGGACAAATAGAAGACCAGAGAAAGCCACATATACCTTTACTCACCCGATCTTTGGAAAGGGGGTTAAAAATGCTTGAGAAAGGATAGCATCTTTAAAAAATGCTGCTGGAAAAAAATGGTTACCTACATGCAGAAGAATCAATCTAGACCATTATCTCTCACCCTGTACTAAAACCAAATCAAAATAGATCAAAGACCTAGATATAAAAACAGAAACACTGAATCTGCTGGAAAATAGATAAAACAATTAAAAACATAAACATAATCAAGGACTTCCTGAACAGAACCTCAACTGCATAGAAAATAATTCCAAAAATTGACAGGATTTTATCAAATTGAAAAGGTCCTGCACATCAAAAAAAAGAGTGAAGTGATGGCCTACAGAACAGGAAGATTTTTATTTTTCCAGTTACTCTTATACAAGACTAAAATTTAGAACATATAAAGAATTGAAAAAATACTAGGTCCCTATAAACAAAAGAATCACAAAATGGGGAATTGAAATGAATATGTATGAAAGACCAGTAAGTACAAAAGAAATGCTCAGCATCTTTGGCTAATAGAGAAATGCAAATCAAAATAACACTGAAATTGTATCTTTCTAGAATAAGTATGGCTACCATCAAAGACTCAAAAAGCAAAAATTCCTGGCAAGGATGGAGGGGCAAAGAAACTTTTCTGCATTACTAGTTGGACTGAAAACTAGTACAATCACTATATAAATCCATACAGAGACTCCTCAAAAAACTACAAAGAGAAATTCTATTTGACACTACTATATCTCTCCTGGATTTCTTCCTAAAAGAAAAGAGAAAAAATTATCATATTACAAGGATATATGCACACTCATGTTTATCGTAACATAATTTGTGATAGTTAAATTATAGAAACCACTCAGAAACTCATCAGCATATGAATGGATGAAGAAAATGCGGTGCATATACACCACTGAGTATTACTCAGCCATAGAGAAGGGTAAATATGAGTCTTTGGTAGGAAACAGGTAGATTTTGAGCCTATCATGTTAACTCAAACAAATCACACTGAATTAAACACTGCCTGGTTTCTTGCCTACAAGAAATTCAAGACATAAATGAAGAGCAAAATAAATAAGAGGTAATAGGAAACACGGAGGTACACTTTCTGTAGATGGCGAAAGGGATTTCGGGGAGGGAGAGAGGATAACACACAGAAGGAAGAGATAAGAATGATAAAGATATGATATATACATGCACTAATTCCCTAAAGCAAATGTAATTATTATGCATCACAAATATATACTAATAAAATGCTTTCAATGTTTTTAAGAGTAAACTAAGTAGCATTTGTTGAGATTCTACTATATAATAATCACCGTGCAAAGCAGCTCTCATAAATTATTTTATTAAATCTAATGATTACATCCAGCCAGCTAGCATTGTTCTCATTTTACATATGAGGAAGTAAAGCACCCTAGTGGTTAAATTTACTTCCACAAGTAACAAAGCTATTAAGGGTGGAAGCAGGATCCAAATGCAGGCCATTCTGACTTGCAGATTCCATCCTCCCCACAAATTCTAATATAATATTGGGGATTCTATAAATCTCTGAAGTTCTAGTGACATTAAAAATAAGTATAAACAGAATTCAATCTACAGAAGGGGATCACAGCCTAGGCCTTATTTCTGTACACTTTAAAAGGTAAGAATAATTTTTAGTCTCTATAAGATTGTGCAAAGAAAGAAGAAAAAGAGAACTAGAAAGGAAGGATGGAAGAAAAAAGGGAAGG
The DNA here is from genome assembly GCF_000276665.1 of Chinchilla lanigera. Lineage (NCBI taxonomy): Eukaryota > Metazoa > Chordata > Mammalia > Rodentia > Chinchillidae > Chinchilla > Chinchilla lanigera. Next base: position 25,352,100 of record NW_004955424.1, read on the forward strand.
ACAAAGGACACGAACTAATAAAGACCCATACCTGGTCCACAGACTTCGTAGAAGCCTACACTATTTCCTAGCTAACTCTTCATAGAAAAGGTTTGCCAACTCTAATTTGGACTGAAATTTGGTTGCAATTTTTTGTTATCTTTTTTCTGTAAAATAAAGTTAGTATTTTTCTACTTTAACTATAAATATGTATAATATCCCCAGTTTTAAATAAGCTGCTCTTGGGGAATTTAAGATTTATACCAAAACTGAGAAAGAGATGATTATTTGCATTGTAATAAGACTAGTCACAGGAATACAGTATGTAAATAGTTATTTGCCTCTTAAATGATTTTCTTATTATCTACTTTTTCTGAATGTAGTAACCCTCTCCTTCCTCCACAAGTACAAGGGACAAAGCGGTTTTATTCCCTGTACTTGGATCCCAGAGATCTCTCCTACACTGCCTCTGATGTTTCCATATGGTGCTTGATATTTATATTTGTTTACAACCTCACTAGGTAGATGATATGGAAGATGCATTTAATAGAAAAGTATTATGATACATGCAAATAACACAAGTCAGGAACTCACTAAATCTAGCTTCTATCAGGGTTTTATTATTTTATTATTTTTATTTATTATTTTATGATTTTCTCTACTTTCTACCATGTTTTCTAAAGTCATATATACACTTCCTAGACCCACCACTCACATCTGAAACCTGTTCTGGCAGGCAGCTCCCTTTAACCACAGGCAATTTATTGTTTTTTCACTCATGTCCACATAAATTTACTATTTTAATGCTGTACAAAATCACTTAGCTTTTCTTCCTTTCAGTAGGTACGTGGGCACCAAGCATGACACCCAAAATGAATGGTAACATCCTATATCACAGTCATGAGCTAATGAAATAATGACAAGAGTAAAATGGGAAAAGGGTCAGTGGGTCAGCAGGGGATTTACAAAAGGAACAAGCTGTGTTATGTACATGTCCCTACTTCCCAACATGATCATAAACTTCATGTGCTGCAAACATGTACTAATAAAATTAAAATTTAAAAAAGGAAATGTATTGAACTCTTCCTAAGTAAGAACATTAAGTGCTTTTACTAGTCAAATTGTTTAGCGTTATTATACCAGAAAGAAGTTTCTTAGGTGTTTTTTTTTTTTTTTTTCTTTCAGTTTTTTTCCAGTACCGGGAATCGAACTTAAGACCTTGCACTTGCCAGGCAGGCACTGTGCCACTAAGCTAAATCCCCAGCCCCGTCTTAGGTCTTCTGAGGTTGAGAGAATAAGGTAAGTAGGGTTAGTTTGTTCTGCCATGCACAAAACAAACCCCAAGTAGCTGGCTAAGCTGTGTTTGAACTTCAATCAGTCTGAACAAGAAGGCTAAGTTTTTTACATATGGCCCACATAGGGGAATGGGACACAGCATAAGCACATCTATAGGTTTAGAGGCAGCAAATGTTCTGACAAAAGCCTAACAGCTTATGGGCTATTTGGGCAACAGGTTATTTCCATTAGAGACTTATCAGCATTTCAACTGGGCTTTGGATCTTCACAGATGGATACAGGAAAAGAGAAACAACAGGTGAAGGAATAGCAGGGTGTGCATCAGTATGTGCTGGCATCAGAGAGGTTCGTTGAAACACAACACAAACCAGGAAAAAGATGCCTTCACTTACAAAGAGCTTCAGAAGCTGCTAAGAAACTATAACACAAGTTTTGTAACCAAATTCCAGTCACTGAAGGGCTTTGGAAGAAAGAGTATCAGCGTGGGCAGCAGGGTACAGAGGAAAAGGAAGAAGAGCATCTATTTAGGAGAATGTAACAGTCTGGGCAAGTGGTGATGGGAGGCTAGACCAGGCCATAGGTGGAGGGAGACAGATGGCCTCAGGTTGCAGAATAAGAGGGGATAGAGGACGGGGAAGTTCTGAAGATGGTACGACTGGGTAAGTGGAGAGTCAATGAACACAAAAGAGAACAGGAATAAGATACTGGAAAGAAAACAACTGATCACCTTTATAGTGGAAGCAAACTGGCTGACTGGTGAATGCAGCACATTACTCCAACCAGCACCCGGGTCTGTCAGTTTACACAGGACTGAATGACACAGTAGCAGATCTCAGAGTGCAGCGTCTCCTTCCCATCAAGGGCTAAATCTTCCTACTCAAGCAACCAACAACCCTAGGCCAGGCTGGCTCAAATGACAGTGTGTCTTACAATCTGGAGACACAGTGAGGCATACAGACCTCAGCGCTCGGCTCTACCTCAGCATTCTTAGCCAAGTTACCTGACCTCTTTGTACTTCTATTTGTTCATCTAAAGCATAAAGATAACATTAACTCCCTCAAAGTGGTATTGAAAGGATCAAGTGATTTAAATGCAGAGAAGTCTTAGGCCAGTATGCAACATGTACTATCAGTGAGAGCTGAAAAATAACATTTAACTAGAATCTATGTCATAGTTCATAAAGGTCTTCTTGTTATGAAACTTAACAATCATTAAAAAATAATTATTTTCTAGCTATGACTTCTGAGAGCTGTGAGGGATAACCTGTTCCATGTCTCTCTCTGGGCACTGCTGGCCTCAGGCACCCACTGGCTTATAAGATGAGGGGCACTCTTCCTCTCTCCACACCCGCTTCCCTCCATGCACATGGCTCCATTCATATTCCCTCCCCTTGGAAAGGCATCAGATGTACTGCAGCAGGGTCCTCGTGAATGAGTGAACCTTAATTTGATCATCTGCAAAGACCCCTACTACCAAGTAAGATCACGTTCATAGGTACTGGGAACAAGGTCTTGAACAACTGTGGAGGGCACACAATTCAACCCATAGTCCCCATTATTTTTCTCTTTGTGAGTGTGCTGACAGTTAGCCCTATAAGAAGACACTTGTACAGCTACATTAAGTAGGAAAGGTCTCTTGACACAGCGGCTGGATCTCTCCCAATAGGAGTTTAAGAAGTATACATACGACTTAATTATAGTACCTCGCTACACTATGAAATTGTTGGCTGTTCTTGTTACTTCAGAACATGACAGACTAATAAATTCACTCATATACTACCCTGTTTAGTTTCTTATCGTTCACCTATTATTTACTGGCTGCCCACTATAATCCCATTGTCCATGCTCTGGAACAGCTGCTGGTAATGATTAGCAAAACACGGTTGTAATTCTTCTATTTACAAGACTAGAAACTTGATCTTTTGGTGAACATACAATAGAGAGAAATCATATTTGTCTAGTGCTATGCTGTAGCTTCATCAACTACCCGTGGAAGTAGCTAGTGCTCTCTACAGTGACTCTGAGGCTCAGAGAGATTAAAGGGACCATCGAGAGGCCATGCAGCCTACAGGAGGGGACTGTGGCACAGAAGGATCTACTGAACTAAACTGTAAAAAACAGAGAAGTGATCTTAAGTACAACTTGAATAAAAATTACCTGTATTCTCATCTTCTCATGAATTACAGAAGGTAAAAGAAAATAGAAGAAATAAGCTTGTATCTGATATTAATGAATGGTGGCTAATTTTGTTAAGAGTGGTAAGGAGAGACAGGTAGGGTTACTGCTATAATCCTAGCAGTAAGGAGGCCAAAGCAGGAGAACTGCTGTGAGATCAAAACCTGTCTGGCCTATGTAGCAAGATTCTGTCTCAGAAAAGCTTGTCTCAGAAAAAAAAAGTGGTAAAGACATGATAATAATATGGTAAATTCTCTATTTTTGGGGAGATGCAGTCATACTTAAATATTTAGGTAAAACACCACAATATGATTTAAAGTACTTCAGTTAAAACATAGATAAAACAAAAAATTTAAATGTTAATTTTTAAAATCCAAGTGTATACGGAGATCTTTATCTTTTAGTATGTTTATAATTTTGCAAAATTAAAAGTTTTAAAAAGTACCTTCCTAGAAGCAAAATCATATATTTATTTAACAGGCTTTCAGAGTCATAGTGATGAGTAAGAGCCTCAGAAAATATTAATTTTAAATGCAGATGCCGGGGCTGGGGATTTAGTTCAGTGGCACAGTGCCTGCCTGGCAAGCACAAGATCGTGAGTTCAATTCCCGGTACCAGAAAAAAACAAAAAACAAACAAACAAACAAAAAAAATGCAGATGCCATGGTCTCTAAGTTACAATTATTATGCTGTTCTCCTCAATATTTTCCATGGCCTCCAGTAAGACCTAAAAGTCCACACTCACATAGCTATCATTTTCACAGTATTCTGAAATTGGAAATTTTAAAATATCTCTAATTTAATTTTGAAACATATATCTTAATTTGCTTATGTTAAGAATGAATTCTGACAAAGAAACACTATGAAATTATTAAGCTAACCATGCACTTAAGCAATTTGAAAATACTTAAACTGAAGTTCAAGCAAACAACAGTGTTACCATGTTCTGGAAGGACAGATGAAAAACGCTGAGGGCTGACTTTACTTTTATTTGACAAATCATACAGAAAGAATTCTTAAGAAGTATATAACACTCATCAAATAACACTAGGTACAGAGCAAGTTATTAATGCTCAGCAGCAGCATGTGCGTATGACAAATACTTATACTGAGACAAGGAAAATTCAGGGAAGATGCATATTTTTCAAATAACCCTATTAATAAAAACTCAAAAAAATTCAGGTAAAAATTTCACAAAACTAAAATCACATGAACAATTTCCAGTCTTTCCTTAATGAAAAATACGCAGCAACTCCTCACTACAAAAAAAGGAAAGAATTATGTGCGTGTGTTCATATCATCGAACTAGAGACATCACTGCCTGTGTTACACCCCTGCCTACAAGACAGCAAAGCTGCTTTAAAATGGTCTCACCAGGCATAATGCCTAGTGATATTCTGACATCTCTAAGCTAAGATATACAACACTACTGCAGAAACAGAGAAATATCGAAGTACTACCAGAACTAAACATTGTGTATGTTCAACAAAGAAAATGCTACCACATGATGTGCACTTACCATGTAAAATTCTTAGAAACACACTTTCACACTCCATCTTACAAGCAACAATGATTGATAAATAGACTGTGTTAGAATTCCCTCTAGCAAACAGTGAACAAGCAACTTTAATGAGGCTTATGACCCTGTCCTGTGGGTACCCTAGGGACTTTGAAAGTGAGTATTTTGCCACCACATGCAGGTCAGATGCTACAATTCCTTCTCCTAGATCACTAAATTTAAATTTAAACTTTTTAATTTCCTTAGCAACAATAGACAAGACACTCTGGAAATACTGTATGAAACATTACCTTTTGCAATGAACGTTAAGTATTTGCAAAACATACTGTCAGATAATCATAGGATTTTAAAGATCACTTAGCTGACGTCTTCTATTTTTTGGACTAGAAAGCTACAGTTGGTACAGGTTAAATGATACTCTGGAGGCTATAATCCTGCTCACTGGCAGAGCTGGGACTGGACCTAGTCTCTTGACAGTCCAGCACAACTCCCAGCGGTCAAGATGGCAATGTGAGGACTGTTTTAAAAAGTATCAGGTTTTGAGTGTGGTGGTGCATTCCTGTAATCCTAGCACTCAGGAGGCTGAGGCATGAGGCTTACTAGGGGTTCAATGCCAGTCTGAGATACACAATGAGTTAAAGTCCAAACTATTTAGGAAGACCCTGTCTCAAAAAAAAGGAAAAAAGTAACAGGTTTCCTGAGTCCTACTAGACATTCTATACTGACATAAAGAACCGTTCTCTACCTGCAACAGTCAAACTCTTTGACTTAGCTGGAAGCTTTGAGACAGAAAGAAACACGGGGAACATGATGGGGCAAGGTAGTTTACAGTCAGGGTGCTCCTAGCACTGAAACAAAAAAATAACTGCATCAAAACTAGCCTCATGTCTTGGACAGCCAATAAAGTATTTCTTGGAGAAGTATAAAAAACACAAACACAGGTGCTATGAGGAATATAAAAGGAAAGGTACACCTAGCAATAAACCGTGCTGAGTTCATGCTAGTGCAGAATTTAAGGTAACACAAGAAACGTGAGATCTGAGTGCTCATGGCTATGAAGTGCACACTGGAAGCTAACAAAATCAGAAAAGGAGATCAGTGTAGACCAGCATCATCAGGAAAGACTCCATCTAGGAGCAGGGATGCACACTGGCACGTGAAAACAGAAAAAGCTTCTGGTTAGCGAACGGTCCCTTTCCAGGTGTGAGGAAAACGTACCCCCCACTGAAGGGAAAGGTGCAATGCTGGCTAACAGTGTCCCTGTCGCTCACTAGAACACTGGGCAGACACAGCCCAGTGGCTATTACTCAAAACCACATTTGGCATCACTTCTGGTAATGCCAGTATGAGCAGTGAAATAAAAAAGATACATTCATTTTCAAAATGCTAGATCACTATTCATGAGCATTCAGTTAGGCATCACACTTTTATATTTTAAAATTGATAAGGTTTTCAAGAGAATTTGAAAGCTTAGCTTTGGAAGTCCAAGTGTCTCTGATTATCAGGGAAACACAGATTTAGAAGCATGTATTATTAATATAATAATTATAACACAACAAAAGTTCAATGTATAGTGTCTTTTCTACAAATATATCTCTACTGTAAGTATGTTTCTTAGTATAATTTAACTTTAAATTTTAATTTAATTTAAATAGTAGTTTAATGATACCCTCAACCACTTGTATGGCAAGCAATAACCCTACTAAGCTACATTCCAGACCTTCTGAAATTTTATTTGGGGACAGGGTCACGCTAAGTTGCCCAGATCAGCCAGGAACATTTTTGCCTGATTTTTATTGCTACATGTTTACAGCACATAGTGATTATATTCACCGCAGGGAGTTGGTCCACGTACACAGAGCATCTTCACTCACTTTACTCCTTATACCACTTTCATCTCCTCCCTCTTCCATCTCTTGGTTCCCATTCTATTTGCAAACATCTCTTTATTTCCTTTTATCTCTTATTTTGTTCTTTAAATTATCTATAATTTGAGTTTCTCATGTAAGAGAAACCATGTGATTTTGTTTCATTTTGTAAAGGTGCTGGGAATCAAACTTATAACCTCGCACTTTCCAGGCAGGCACTGTGCTGCTGAGCTATAGCCCCGGCCCTGACCATGTGATATTTAAGCTTGTGTGCTAATTATTTCACTTAACATTATAGATTCAAGGTGCATCCAACTTCCTGCAAGTGACACAAATTTATCCTTCTTTATTATGGGTTAATACTTGTGTATAAATACATTTTTGTTCATTCATCTGTTGGTAAGGCATACGGGCTGCTTCCACAATTTAGATACTATGAGTTGTACTGCTCCAAACATGGGCATGCAGGTATCACTGAAATATGATGACTTCAAAACTTCTAGGAAGATACCTAGAAGAGGAATAGTTCAGTTCAATAGAACTTCTATTTTTAGTTTTTGGAGGAATCTCTATACTGAGTCCCCTAGAGGTTGTAATTTATATTCCCACCAACAGTACAGAAGATTCCTTTTTCCCTGCAGCTTTGCCAGTATTTATTATTTGATTTCTTGATGACAGCTAGTCTTTTTGGAGTAAGACAGAATTTCAGTGTTGTTTTAATTTGAATTACGTTTAATGGCCAGAGATGTTGAACAATTTTTTCAAGTATCTATTGGCTATCTGTACTTTTTCTTCTGAGAAGTGCTATTCATTTCATTTGCCCATTCTTTGATTAGGTCTTTTATTCTGTGGAACTCTAGTATTTTTGAGTTCTTCATATATTCTAGATATTAGTCCTCTGTCTAAAGATAGCTGGCAAATATTTTTTCTTATTTCTTAAAGGCTGTCCCCTCACTCTGTTTACTGTTTCTTTCACTGGGTAAGTTTTTAATTTGACATAACCCTATCTGTTGATTCTTGATGTTACGTCCTGGGTTCCTGCTCAGCAAGTCCTTGCCCGTGCTTATGCCTTCAAAGCTGTACCTATTTTATCTCCCAGCAGACTGAGTGTTTCCATTTTAGTATCTAGGTCTTAATCTACATTGACTTAGAGATATGCATCGAGATACAATCTCCTGCATGTCCACAGTTAGTTTCCCTAGCACCATTTGTTAAAGTGGGTATGTCTCCTTCGTATGCTTTTGGTCCCTTTGTCAAAGATCAGATGGCTAAATGTTGCTGGGATTGTTTCTGCATCCTTTGTGTTCCACTGATCTGCCTGTCCTACTTTTGTGCCTGTACCGTATTATTTTTAGTCACTGTAGCTTTATAATATAACTTAAAGTCCGGCATTGTGATGCACTTGCTTTGCTCTTGTTGCTCAGGATTGCTTTTGCTATTCTGGGTCTCTTCTGGGTCTGTATGAATCCCAGGTTTTTTTTTTTTTTTTGCTCTAGTTCTGTCCCAGAACTTGTGATCCTCCTGCCTCAGCCTCCCAAGTGGATAAAGTGTTCACTACTGTGCTAGACATTCTTTAGCCTTTTTCTAAAATAAGTAACTTTTAAATGTTAACTTAAATAATTTGAGTAACAGGAAACCCCATTTATTTGTTTTAACCTTCAGGTCAAGGTAACAACAGAGCGGAATTTTCAAAAAAGAAACTGTGAAATAAATACTTAAAGACATAGAAGCGCATCTTTCAAATATCAGTGCTCTTTTTAAAAAGTTTTAAACAGTGTTTTATGAAAGGAGGCCTCCACCCTCCCTGATGAAGGTGGAAGAGGTGCTCAGAGTGATGCTGCCTGGACTGCCACCTACTGTGTGGCATCACCCTCCTCAGAGATGAGCAGGAAGTCAGGGAGCGGGAGGTAAAGGGGGAGGTAAAATGGGTTTAAGATGGTCAGAACACATGATATGAATATATGAATTCCCCAAAACAAACCTCAAAATTCTGCAACATATATTTGTAAAAATTTTTAAATGCCTTGGCCATTTAAGAAGTTGTAAACATATAAGGAAATATTGTATCCATGGGCACTTCCTCAGCAATATACCAGTAGATGAGCCTCATCCAATCATGACATGAAGAGGCTACTTTGTCAAAAGGACAGAAATACAAGCATCTAATATACCTGTATTTAAGCTTAAACAAGATGAGGGTAAGTAAAAGAAGAATATACAAGGAATACATGTTCTAAAAAAGCAATGTAGAATCATTAAAACATACAGAAATGGTAAAGAAAATAGAAAATTAAAATAAGTTCATTGATAATAAATAAGCAGTATCTGGAAGTTAATAAATACCTCAAACAACTACCATACTAGTAGTAAAAGCCTAAATGAGGAAAGAGTATGCTACGAGCTTCCTAAAAAGCTATGCTTCAAGTTAGTCATTACAATAAAATTACACATTTTTATAAATAGTGTCACTCCAAAACAGGCCATAAGTAAGATGAGACAAAAAAACCAGAAAACATATTAATGACTAATTATTAAATAGCACAGTAGTAATTAAAAAAACTATAGTGAATCAAAGAGACAGAAACATAATAAGACTTTAAAATACCATTCTCAGCACAAAATAGACTAAATAGACAAAATCTAAATAAAGACAGATGACATAAACAATAGTCAATGAGGTAGACGTTCTGGGCATGTACTAAATTTTACCTTCTGAAAATTCATCATATCTTTTTCAAAAGTGAGCATGAATATCTAATAAACACTGATCATCTCCTAAGTAACAATTAAAGCACCAATGAACTCCAAAGAGAAAAATTATTATAAACAATACCCTAATCATATTCTAACAGATTCAGGCAGAAATAGAAACAAAGGCCCATGATGTGAAAATTTAAGAAATTCTTATTGAACTGAAGGAAAACTACAAACCTTCTATAAACAGTAAAAATACTACATATCAAAATCCATGACACACAAAGCAGTAACCAGAGGAAAATTCATAGCCTTACACACTTAACAATGTATACAATATAAAAACAACAATAAATAAGATCCCAAATAAAGATCTAAAAAAAGAAAAGGCAAAATTTAAAAAGCACAAGGAAAAACATAGTAAAGCACAATCAGATATTAACATGAAGAGAAAAACACCTCATTAGTAAATCACACTCCAAGTTTGTTGAAAATTAACAAAAGGGACTGTTAAGTATATACATGAAGAAAGAAGAAAAGAATATAAAATAAAATTTAAGAATAATTTAAAAGAAATAATTACTGATGTAAATAAATTGAAAAGTGGTAAAAAATTATAAATCACTATATACTTGGCCAAAAGGCCAAGAAGTGATTAGACCATTATTGAAATAAATTTGAAAAATTAAATAAAAGTAGGTAACTACTAAAACCACCCCAATTAGCAATAAAGAGTTTAAACAATCAATTTCCATTAGAAAATGAGCATTACAAAGCACTACCTCACAAAAAAGCAGCAGAAACAGTTGGTTTCACATGCAAGGACCAAATGGTTCCAATCTACAAAAATATTTCTGACACATTAAAAATGAAGTAAAACCTTCAAATTCTTTTTATGAAGCAAATACAATGTTATACAGAAATCAGATATGGAATAAAAATTAGAGAATTGGAGATCACTATCACTGACTACCAATAAGAAAGCAGCACATAAAATATCTGTGAACATATTTTGATATCATATTAAATAAATGCCATGCCATCCTCATATCAGGAGGACCCTAGAAAGTAAAGTGGAGTTCACTGTTAGAAGCTCAGCACTATACTATGCCATCTTTTTTGTTTGTTTTGGTTTGGTTTGGGTTTCATGCTGCAGTCCAGCCTAGCCTTGAGTTTACTATGTGGCCCAGACTGACCTCAAGCTTACAGCAGTCCTTCTGCCTCAGTCTCCCAAGTGCTGGGATTACAGGCATGCACCACTATGCCCAGCTACACCATCTTAACAGACTTGAGATAAACAAATGATTTTGTTTCCATAGATGCTAAATAAGCCTTTAAAGAAATTCAATATCCATTCTATAATAATAAACTATTTAAGAACATAGGAATTGATGGTTATTTCCTTGACTTTAGAAACATAACACAGTCACACATACATAGATAAATCACAAACCTAAAACACATATAGCAATAAAACAGCAAAAGAATAGTCAAAGGACAAAATGCAAAATGAGAGAAAATATGTGTAAAATATGTAGCAGAGATAGGGCTAACTCCTATCTCAAAAATTCCTCACAACCAAAGGAATAAAAAGAGGGAGGGAAGGAGGGAGGGAGGGGAGGGAGAGAGGGAAGGAAGGGAGGAAGGAAGGAAGGAAGGAAGGAAGGAAGGAAGGAAGGAAGGGAAAAAAAGAGAAAGGAAAGAGAAAAAGAAAGAGAAAGAGAGGAAGAGAGAGAAAGAGAGGAAGAGAGAGAAAGAAAGGGAGGCAAAAGTTAAGGACAGAAAACTTAAGACAGTAAAATAAAAATCGGCCCTTTGGATTTAAGAAATGGAGTAGAAACAGCTGGATTCACATTCCCACTGTACATAAGTAGAACACCAGATAAAGTGAAGGGCATAATTGGTTTTGGATTATAAACAGGTAGTACCTGATGATCCTTGCTAAAATAGAAAAAGATTAAGTAAAACTATGTATGTCCCAGCTCTCTGCTTGGTGAAATTCCAACCTGAGAGCTGGCAAAGCTACTAAGTACAGTACAGCAATCCCACTGAGTGGGGACACTGAGCTCAAAAAGGCTCCAACAGAACATGCAACTGCAGAGTTCGAAAGGGTGAAAGCTAGAAAAATCTGCCTAGGGAATTCCTGGAGTCCTGTCTGTAGGATGAAAGGGCTGGAGGTGGGGAATAGGACAATTCCCAGGGTCCACACAACGCTGAAAAGGCTTTATTTCTGACCAGTTATAGTGGTAAACCATCATGGGGAATTCAGGAGAAATTATATAACTTCATAGTATAAATGTAGGAATAAATCATCCAGCGTATAAGCTACTATAGATCTCCATTAATAAAGCCTAAAAATAAGCATCAAAATAAACATACTATCTCTAAGAAATTTAATTGAACAAAGATTAAGAGTAAAAGGAGAGAAAAGATATACAATGCAAACATTAATCAAAAGAAAGCTGGTGTGGCTATATTAATATCAGGTAAAATAGATTTCCAAATAAGAAATATTACACATCTTATAATGAATCAATTCATAAAGAAGACAATAAAATCCTAAACACATACACAACCCCTACCAGAATCCTAACATACAGGAAGCAAAATCGTACAGGAAAAAGAGAAGAGACTCATTAATAATTTGAATTAAAGGTTTCTAGACCCTGCTCAGTAGGGATACAGGAAATTTCAACTTAATGAATTCTACTCAGCTGACACTCCTTAAGCATTCTCTCCCAAAGCAAACAACAGGATGGGTACTCTTCAAGAGTCCATGAAACATTCAGCAAGGTAGCCCATATATTCACACATTAAATAATTCTCAGTGATCATATGTAGAACCATTCACTGAACAAAACAGAATTAAAAGTTAATAGCAGAGAAAAACCTAAAAATGCACAAATATTTGGACATTATCATAATTCCAAATAGTTAGAAACAACAGCAAAAAAACACACCAGAAATAAAATATTTTGCTATTAATAAAAAATTTTAAATGTATATTAAAAAGATCTTATTTTCCCAGATGAATCAATTTGGCAACAGTCAAAAGACTCAATATTGTTAAAATATCTATTTCCTCAAAGAAATCTGTATTTTACCACAATGCATTCAAAATCCTAGCAAGTAATTCAATAGAAATGGACAAACTAATTTTAAAATACTATATATGGAATTCCAAAGTGGCCAGAGTAGCTATTAAGACATTTTAAAAAATGGAAGATTCATAATACCTAATTTCAACACCATAAAGCTACATTAAGTATTATGCTGGCTATATAACATTAGAACAGAAGATTGAGAAATACACATGCACATGTGTGTGTATGTGTGTGTGTACTGGTCAACTGAGTTTTTATGGAACTCCCAAGGCAATTAACTGAGGAAAGAATATTCATTACAATATATGGAACTGGAACAAATCTTTTTCTTAAAATCTGTAAGATGTATTTTTTCACTTTTATTTTTTATTAGTACCTTACATCAAATATAGAAGTCACTTCAAATTAGTCAGGAATCAAAACATAACAGTTCTAGAAACCTTCTTGAAGAAAACTTATGATAAAACCTTTGTGACCCTGACTTAGGCCCAAAAACTGCAAATCATAAAAGAAAAAAGTCATTACTTGAACATCATCATAGTTAAGCACAACTGCTTTCTGAAAGACACTGACAAGAGGATGAAAAGATAAGCCATAGATGCAGCAAGTTTCTATAAAACAAATACATGACAAAAGCTCCCACCCTTAAAGTATTGTATAAAGAGCTCACATAACTCAGTAAGAGAAATCAATGTTTAAAGGAGACATGAATAGCAAACACGTGAAATCTGCTCAATATCATTAGTCATTAGGGACGACTGATACAAATTTAAACTACTACATGTGCTAACACCTATGATAGCAGAGGATATTTAGAAAACTAACCAAACCAAAATGCAGAGCAAATGGAATTTTCACACATTATTGACCGGAATTATATAATGGTACAACCACTCCAAAAAACAGCACAGCAGTTTCTGAATCACACATACTTTATCATACGGTCCACAAATTAATGCTCTCCCATTATTTACCAAAAGAAATTAAAACATAAGCCTACACACAAAAGTGATTTTATTCATAATTATCAAAAACTGGAAACAACCCAAATGATCATCAATAGGGGAACAGATTTTAAAAAGGTAGTTTTCAACAGAATACCATCTATCAACAAAAAGGAATGAACTACTAATGAAAGATAAACTTCAAAAGTATTAAGCACTATGCTTAGTGAATATAGACAGAGACAAGATAGCACATGTCTTGTATTTCCATTTACATAATATTCCTGAAAATGTACAACTACAGGGGCAGAAACCATTGCCAGGGCCTGGTGGCAAAAGACATGACTGAACACAAGGAGGAACAACAGAACTTTGGGGAATGAACCGAACGTTCTATAAAGGGACGGCAATGGCTACACGATGTGTATGTATCAACACACATCAAACTGTACATTTTGAAGAGTGAATTTGTTGTTTATCAATCATAATTCAATAAACCTAACCTTAAAAAACTGCAGATTTTAAAGGTTTTCAACACACGTAGCCAAACTGTCCTTCAATTACCCTAATTTATCTTCCGACTTCCATTTAATTCACATTCCCGCTGGCATTCCCCACGTGCCTGCACCCGTCAGTCCCAGTGGGTCAGTGCCGGGTGCATGTGTCCCACTGGCTGTGTCCTTTAAGGAGCCCAGCTCACTCTTTCCCCACCTCTTTTTCTCTCCAGTGCTGGGACAGAGCCAGGCTCTGGCAGATGCGAGCCATTCAGCTACTCCCCAGCCCTCACCTAACTGTTCTGCCCCACTGTATCTTTTACTCTGTAGCAAAGTGGCCTCTCATTTGTTTCTAGGACAGTCATATTTCTTTGTTTTCTGTTCATTCCCTTTAATTATTATCTTATGAAAGTATTTGGGGCTTTTATTAATTTAGTGGTGCTAGACATTTTCAAATATTTGTTGTAACCATATTTTCAAGTTTTTGTCTGTTTTTAAATATATGAACAACTTAAATTTTTTAATCTATCCGTTCTTTAACTTTTTTTCCTTATCTTTTTTGTGGTAACTGGGTATTGAACACAGAGCTGTCACACTGAGCTACATCCCCATCTTTAAATTTTTATCATTTTTAAAAATTTCTGACACAGGATCTCACAAAGTCACTAAGTTTCCCAGGCCAGGCTCAAGTGAGAAATGCTCCTGCCTCAGCCACCAACAGTATGGGATTGCAGTCATGTGCCACCTTGACCAGTTTCTTTTGTATTTTTACTTAGAAGTTGCTGTGTCCATGCCAGAGGTCAAGGTCAGTTAAATACTCAATTATATTATTTCTTTTATTTTCTCTTTTTTCTTTTTTTTCTTTTAAAAATAAAAGGAGGAAAACATTAACAGACAGACATTTTACAAAATAGCAAAAGAACAGTACAGACAATACAAGTTACAAACAAAATGGTAGGAAATTAACAATGCTTGTTGTATTACATATTGATGTCTTCAATGTGGTTTCTCATGAAAACAGAGACATGCAATATTGATCAATCAACGACTCACTGGCAGTTTCTTTCAGCAAAGAAATAGAAGACAGTAGGTCAACTGTTAACTAACCTGTATATACATACATACAAAATTTCCTTCTTTCCCTTCTCTTTTCCCACATCCCAGTTGCCCTTTACCCTTGAGCATTTTCCCATCATTTCACAATGTCTATCATAC